>NC_133328.1:372752310-373057310 GCF_042186555.1 Aquarana catesbeiana | reverse complement strand
ATACTCTGATGCCCCAACAGGTCATATTTTCAGGCTTTCCATTATTTTGCACAGGTGATTTGATCAGTTTCACTGCCTCAGTAATTACCACAGCCGTTTCATCTGAGGGAAATCCTGAAAACATGACCTGTTGGGGCGCCTTGAGGACTGGAGTTGAGAAACACTGCTCTAAGGGAACAAGAGTGTAATTGCATTTAAGTCTTAGCAGAGGAAAAATTGAGTAGGGATTCTAGTGCACAGAAAGCCTTTTGAAGAAATAGCCATGTAACAGGAGGACTCCATGTAAAATGAAAATAGTGTATTTCTATGCTTGTACCTTTTAGAGGAAGCTAGCATATATATTACAAATGGCTCTCGGTATTCCTATTTACCATTTTATGCATGACTAGCACAGCTGCTGGGCAAATGAACCAGCCTGCTGCATAAAGTGAAGGAAGAATACAGTTGTGTCAGCTGCAGCATGAAGAGGATTGTCATGGGAAGACTGCATCTAAAGCCACAACTCAACAAAGAGAGCTTTTAAGGGAAATCCTAGCATATTTTTAATGAGAACATATTTAGTGTTCTTACTGCAGCTGTAACTGGAAATAAGTCATGATGAGATTTTACACCCTTGGTTGGTTCCCCATATTTTTGATATAATAAATAAACATTTGTAGATTAGCCACATTAGTTATTTAGCCACTTAAGGACCGAGCCTCTTTCTGAGATTTGTTGTTTACAAGTTAAAAACAGTTTTTTTTTTTGTTAGAGAATTACTTAGAACCCCCAAACATTATACATTTTTTTTCTAACACCCTAGAAAATAAAATGGCGATCTTTGTAATACTTTCTGTTACACCGTATTTGCGCAACGGTCTTACAAGCACACTTTTTTGGGAAAAAAGTACACTTTTTTTAATTAAAAAATAAGACATCAGTAAAGTTAGCCCAATTTTTTTTATAGTGTGAAAGATAATGTTACGCTGAGTAAATTGATACCCAACATGTCATGCTTCAAAATTGTGCCCGCTTATGGAATGGCAACAAACTTTTACACTTAAAAATCTCCATAGGCGACATTTAAAATATTCTACAGCTTGCATGTTTTGAGTTACAGAGGAGGTCTAGGGCTAGAATTATTGCTCTTGCTCTATCGATCGCGGAGATGCCTCACATGTGTGGTTTGAACATCGTTTTCATATGCGGGTGCTACTCACGTATGCGTTCTCTTCTGCACGCGAGCAGGGCGGGGCGCGTTTTTCTTCTTCATTTTTTTTTCTTATTTATTTTACCTTTTATTTTTTTATTTTTACACTGTTCTTTTAAAAAAAAATTGTGTCACTTTTATTCCTCTTACAAGGAATGTAAACATCCCTTGTAATAGAAAAAAAAAGCATGACAGGACCTCTTAAATATGAGATCTGGGGTCAAAAAGATCTCATATTTACACTAAAATCCAATAAAAAAAAAAAATATTGGTCATTTGAAAAAAAAAAAAAAGAAATGGCCCTGCAATGGTATGGAGACCATCTTCCCCTCACTCATCTCCATACCACACACAGAAGAGGATCCGATTGCCTCCGCCGATAAAAGTGATCTTGCGGTGAATCTGCCGCAGAGACCACTATTATCGGAAACCGGACCGCCGGACGAAGAAGAGGATACCAGGGTTATGGCAGCTAGCTGCTGCCATAACAAAGATGTCCGTCTTCAAAATTAGGATGTATATCGGCGTGCGGCGGTCCGGAAGTGGTTAACATTACATTAGTTATCCACTCCAAGTTCTCCACTGAAAATTCCCTTTCATCTTTCCTCTTTCCATCTGTCTTCTTTTCCCCTCTCTCCACCATCCAACATGCTTATACTAATCTTTTCTCCTCGAACTCTCATTTCTATACCCCCCCTCCACCCCACAACCTGTACATACCCCTCACTTTTGTCCTCTCAATATTACTGCACTTATCACCTTCTGCTCATTCTGAGCCTACACAATGCCACCACTTCCACTTCAGTGCAGCACCTGCCCTCATAGAGATCCCACTCTCACCTTACTGCCCCCACCCTCCTACTACTCCTAATGTCTGGGGATATCGCCAAAAATCCTGGCCCTCCTCCAGCTAACTCTCACCCTAATGCCGCGTACACACGATCGGACTTTCTGGCATACTTGGTCCGTCACACTTTCTGACGGACTTTGTCGGCCCCCCTCCCCCAAAGCACCCACCCCCCACGTTGAGGGCATGCGGCCTGGTACGGTTCAGGAGGGGGGGCCGCTCACTCGTCCCCACCCCCCTTCCTGACCGGCCAGGCTGCGTGCTCGGATCGGGGTCTGGTATGGATTCAAGGGGGGACCCCACGCCATTTTTTCGGTGTACGGGGGTTCCCTTTAAAATCCATAATAGACCTAAGAGCCTGGTATGCCCCGCGCTCGCCGCAATAGGAAATTTTTTTTTCCTATTGCAGCGAGCGCAAAATGCAATGCCCTGCCTTTGCGTCGTATCTGGTCCGTTGGACCAGCATACAGACGAGCGGGCTTTCCGTCGGACCAGCACACAGACGAGCGGACTTTCCGCCAGAAACTGAGTCCGACGGAAAGATTTAAAACGTTTCAAATCTAGGTCCGGCGGGCTTTTGGGAAAAAGTCCGCCGGAAAAGTCCGCCGGAGCCTACACACGGTCTGATTGTCCGGCAGACTCTGGTCCGCCAGACCAAGAATGCCGGAAAGTCTGCTCGTGTGTACGCGGCATTAGAATTGGCAGTCTACCTTCTCTGACAGTAGCTGTAACTCTCACTTATCTCAATTCCCCTGATTCCAAGAGTCAGCCCCCCCTTCCCCATATGTGCCCTCTGGAATGCCCACTCTTTCTCTAACAAACTTGCCTCTGTCAATGACCTTTTCCTCTCCAACTCCCTCAACCTCCTAGCTATTACCAAAACCAGGCTCCAAGAATCCAACACTGCCTCTCCAGCTGCCCTCTCCCATAGTGGCCTCCTCTGGACTCACTCACCCAGATCCAGCGGACGAAAAGGAGGTGGAGTTGGAATTCTCTCCCGAAAAGCACCTTCCAGGTTCTTCCTACACCTCCCTCTTTTTCTCACTGTTCTTTTGAACTGCACTTCATTTGTCTTTTTTCTCCAGTTTGTCTGAGGGTTGCAGTAATTTACCGCCCCCCGGCCTTGTGTAATCTTTTCTTGACGACTTATCCATGTGTCCACCCTAATTTCTCTCCTCTGAAGTACCTGCCACTATCCTTGGAGACTTTAACATTCCAATCAATGCTAACACCTCAGCCACTTCTCAACTACTCAATTTAACCTCCTCCTTCAACCTAACACAATGGACACAAACCACCACTCACCCCAATGACCTCGTATTCTCCCACCTCTGCACTCCCTGCAACCTCTCTAACACCCCCTTTCCTCTCTCAGATCACAACCAGTTTCACACTCTCCCTGTCTCCTACCTCCCATGCCTCCAACCTGCAAACAGTTACCCACAGGAACCTTTGCCACCTCAATCCTTCCCTTCTTCATTCTGCTACTGATTTCCTTTATGATAAAATCACACCTCTGTCCTGCCCAGACCTGGCCACTTGTGTCTTCAACAACTGTCATCCTCCCTGGACAAACTTGCCCCCCTTTCTACACGCAGAACCAGGCTTTGCCTTATACAACCCTGGCAAACAGAGGACACCAGAAGTCTCAAGAAACGCAGTCATGCTCATGAGCGATTGTGGCGTTAAATTAAATCCCTACAAGACTTCACCCTCTACAAATCTGTCTTTCTCAAATACAACTCCTGCCTCCACTCCGCTAAACAAACCTAACTACACCACTCTTATCAAAACCCTCTCATCCAAACCTCGTCAACTCTTTTCTACCCTTAATTCCTTACCTCAAACCCCCCACTGTCATCACCCACCAACTTGCTTACTGCCCAGGAGATTGCCTATCACTTCAAAAAGAAAATCAACACAATTCGTGATGAGATATCCAGCGTCCAGCTTCCTCCACCAACCAACATAATAAGTCCAACACCACACTCACACTTTCCTCCTTCAACCCTGTTAGCACTGAGGAAGTTGCCAAACTCCTTTCCACAGCCTGCCTCACCACCTGTCCCCTGGGCCCTGTCCCATCGCAACTACTGCGACCACCTTCCTGTTCTATCCTAAACTCTTTAACCCACATCTTCGACCTCTCCCTCTCTTCCAGCACCTTTCTCTCTCTACTCAAACATGCGCTGATTACCCCCAAATTTAACTGGACCCCATCTGTTTGAATAACTGAAGACCCATTTCCCTGCTCCCGTTTGCCTCCAAGCTTCTTAAACGCCTTGTCCACAACCGAATGAGTTGCTACTTCACTGACAACAACCGTCTCAATCCTCTAAAGTCGGGCTTCCGCCCCAACATTCCACTGAAACTGCCCTACTAAAACTCACCAACGACCTACTAACTGCTAAAACCAATGGCCAGTACTCCATACTCATTCTCTTAGACCTTTCTGCTGCCTTTGACACAGTTGACCACCCACTCCTCCTCAATAAACTACACTCTCTTGGCATTCGTGACTCTGCTCTTTCCTGGTTCTCCTCCTATCTATCTCAGCACGCTTTCAGTGTCACATACAACAACATCTCCTCTGCTCCTCTTCCTCTTTCCGTTGGGGTACCCCAAGGCCCTGTCCTTGGGCCCCTCCTATTCTCTCTGTATACCTTTTCCTTGGAACAGTTGATAACTTCCCGTGACTTCAAATACCACCTCTTTGTTGACGACACCCAGATCTATCTCTCGACTCCTCAACTCACCACCTCGATCTCCCCACATCGAATCACTGGCTTAATTTTGCCACCTTAACCTCCACAACATCTCCAGAATTCACCCCTTCCTAACGACACCACTAAACATCTTATTCACTCCTTGGTTATTTCCCGCCTTGACTACTGCAACTCCTTCCTCACTGGCCTACCTTTACACATACTATCCCCCCTTCAGTCTATCATGAATGCTGCTGCCAGACTAATACACCTTACTAACCGATCCGTGACTACTGCCCCTCTCTGCCAATCTTTCCACTGGCTTCCCCTAACCCACTGTGTTAAAAATCAAAACACTAACCACAACATACAAGGCCATCCATAACATCGTCCCCAGCTACATCACCAACCTCATCTGCAGAAATTGCCCAAATCGTCCTCTTTGCTCCTCCTGCTCTAGCTCCCTTATTACCTCCTCCCATGCTCGCCTACAGGACTTCTCCCAAGCCTCTTTTAACCTCTGGAACTCCCTGCCCCAGTATGTCCAGTAAGCTCCTACCCTGTCTGCCATTAGGCGATCCTTGAAAACTCACCTATTCAGGGAAGCCTACTCCACCTAAGAACTATACTGGAGTCCCCTCCATCAGATCATCCCCTGCAGCCATTACCTTTTGTACTACCTCCCACTTCCTTTAGATTGTAAGCTCCACAAGCAGGGCCCTCCTATTCCTTTTGTATTGAACTGTATTCTAATTGTACTGTTCCCCTTTATATTGGAAAGCGCTGTGTAAACGGTTGGCACTATATAAATCCTGTATAATTATAAAAATAGCCACTGGGGACAGTGAAGAATAGCCTCTACAATAATTTTTCCTACTGTTTAACAAACTGTGGAGGTATGATGGCAGCCACACAGGGAGTGTTTTGTTTTAAATGAGTTGGTCAGCTCATCTACTTGCATAGTGAGAAAGGGTTGCTCAGCCATTATGTAACACTGCAAAGGGGGACACAGAAACGACATACTGTACGTAACACGTGAATATGGCTGCCTATATAATTACTAACTACATACAGAAACAATATTTTAAGAATATTAAATACATATTGATAATTTAAAGCATATTTTGAAAATAAATTATATACTGTAAAAACTATACATTCCTTTTAAATGGACAATGAATAACTTGCTGCATAAACACAATAGGAATTCACACGGTGGCTTATCGGTTTTGTTCAGCTTGTTATTTGCAGCAAAAGATTGTTGTAATTAATGTATTCAGCTAGTTAAATATCCTGCTTCTTATTTTCATTATGCAATTTTAATTTTACTGAAGCTATACTCTTACTTTTTAATTGATCCCCTGCTGTTAATTAAGTTTGGGAGTCACTGTTCTGACTGACAGGTTTTTGTTTATAACACTTCTTTGTCTGGTGTTTTGTATATGCTGTTTCAAAGTTGAGACATAATAAGTGCAATGGAGCAAACACTTGCTTTGTGTCTGATATGACAGAGATCCACACTGCCAGTGATGTGACATAATTCATGTCATTTTTGATGATGAAGTATTGTATTACCAATGTGGAAGGTGGTAATAAGAAATATAGGGGTATTTTTTATGTGCTGACAATATATATATATATAAATGCAGAGCATACAATAGACACTTTTATGACTAAGCTGGATTTAGTGTATTCCTTTACAGGTTTAGTTTTTCTATAAGAGAACCTCTGTAAACAAGTTACCTGGGTAAAAAGTGGTTACTTCAATGACAAAAAAAGTGTGGTTGGGTCTATACAAAATAGTATTACTTTATTAAATATATTGAAATTCTTAAGTATCAAAAAAGCTGACCCCCAGCTGTCATGTACCTGGCGGAGATCGAACTGTAGAGAGGACTTCTCTTGCACCTCCTGTCCAACACCCCTGATAGAGATGACAGGGAGCGAAGGACACAGAGTGGCACAAGGGCTGGTTTAGCAGGTGACACCAGCTGAGGCTTGACAGGAACACGATGGCCGTAGATCACCGGATAGATACTGGAAACTGGAACACCATGTTGCTGGATCAGCAGGCAGAAGCGTTGCCGGAGCATAAGCCAGGGGGTCATCAACAGCCGGGCAGAGCAGGCACAGGAACGTGATGCTGAGGCGGAGACAGGATACAGGCCAGGTTTGGTACACAATCGAGCAGCGAGGTACAGGAGCATGAGACAGGAGCAGAGTCAAACACAAGCCAAGGTCACAGGTAGGCAGGTGGAAGTCCAAAGGAAGGTACAGGAGAAGCCGGGTCAAACACAGATAACTGGAACAGATCAAAGCACAGGTTAACAGGAACAAGCTGAAGACCAAGCTGAAAGACCACTCAGCAATGTGTGTGTGTCATTGCTTAGTTTAAATAGGCTGACTGGCGCCAGTGCATGCACGTCAGGTCGCGCTCACGCATGCGCCAATACATGCTTCTTGTGCATACCCTGGTATGCCTGCACGCCAATGCGCGCTTGTCAACCAGGTCAACAGTAATCAAACTGGCAAAACAATTGTCAATCTTCCCTGCACAGGGGGATATATGTAAAACTGATATTGGTGACTCATTGGTTTGGGACACATATCCAACTAAGTTATAAAATGTACAGTTCCATAAAAGGTACTTCAGAAATGGATCAAGTCTTGGGGTCCATGCCAATGAAGTCCACTGTAGTTCGATGGAACCGATAGCTAGCGTATAATATTGCAGTGTCTAGAATGCCAAAAGAACAAGCTATTAAATATAGCACTCTTTCCACAGGAACATTACTTTGTGAAATAACAGGCATTAATGTGCACGTAGTAATGATATCCTAATAATTAATACATTTTAGTAGTTTTTTATAACTCACATTTACGCCCCTTCCAGCCCCATGAAGCCAGCCCTTGACAAGTTTGCAAAACATGCAATATGGAAGGCATTCTATGGGCTTGCCAGTTATTTGGTCACTGTGATTGGCTGCCACGTTGATCACATAATTAGTTGTCCATCCCACCAGCTTCTGCATGTAAAACTGAGACTGGGAGCTGACTGCAAAAACACAGTGCCTGGGATACCGAGTGAGTGCACTTCCAGCACAGAAAAGTGTTGCTAACTGTATGCATGTATATATGTATGTGGTAGCTCAGCATTAAAGTCTGCCGCCATTCTGGCACATGTGTGCATACAGCTGGTGATAAGGAGTTAAGCAAACTGCTTCAGCATGTGATCACTCTCAGTGCATCAATCTAATGGTGAATGGAAGTTCTCAGAACCAACAGCTTCCTGGTGCAAAGAAATGAATTATAGCCAGTGTGGAAATGTTATACTAATCTGTTATTGTTCTCTGTGAAGAAAGCCAAGTCAGCATCATACTGATACAATGAACAGTGAACAAGCATTTGGTGATCAAGAGCTGTTAGAAGTGTCCCATTGTATCTACAGGAACAGAAGAAGCCTTTGTTTATGGGTGCCATCATTGGGTACTGTGAAACCTTGAAGTAGACACTTTCATTTGAAAGATTATAGCTAAGAGCTAAAAACCATGAGTAAGAAGTAGTTCATCAGGGCCATTGGTGGTTAGAACAATAGGATTATGTGACTCTTTTATCCTACCAGAATAGTCTGCCAGGTTGTAGCTAAAATCAAACTGGCAATAGATATTAGACCAGGGACAGATGTTTGCAGGTGATCTCACAACCAATCATTTTATATTCCATGAGATCTCTACATAGATTTTCCTTGTGGTGACTATATGTTAGCAGACATCATAATAGCAACAGTTATTTCAGGTAATGGTAAGTTGTAGTACATAGACAATGAGAGTATCTGTTGAAATAACTTCAATTTGCAATCAGTTCACCTACTGACTACAATCTCCATATATAGGTAATAAAACAAAATGACAAACTGGCTAAGACATTTTTTTCTTTTTGGATAATTGAAGGGTCCAAACTTCAGTCTGGTTATTATTGCTCCGTTTCTCAAAAGGGGAGCAATTTCTTTACCTACCAGTGGTTACCAGAAAGCTTGTCCCACTTTTAGGTAAATGATCACCCAAAAGACAATGTGGAAGTAAATTACAAAGCTATAAAAGTAACTTTGGAGTAAACAATACCAAGTTGTTGGTGTGTGAGAGACAGCATCATAGTCAGTGAAGTGTTTCTGCAGTTAAGCCCCTTTCACGCTGATGCAGTGCGGTTTTACCACTGCAATGCACCCGTGGGTTTGGTGATGGTTAACTGTGCTTTCCCATTGACTCCTATTATGTCTCATGATTTTTGGTGCGCTTTCTGAAAGCGCACCAAAACTGCAGGACATAATAGAAGATAGAAACAAGTTGGTGGCCACCAATAAATCTGAGCATGCTGTATCTGTTACAAAATGTGAAAGTTCATTTGAGTTTTCTTTAATCCCCTGCAAAAATGAAATTTTTGTTGCAGGGGATGCCTGAAATCTGATTTGTATCTTAGTGCAGATTTCTGAGAAAATCAGTGAGCCAATCACACAACCAGGAAATGACATGTCGGGGGGGGGGGCACGTTCTGTACACTATCTGTGTACAGAACACCTCCAGGTAGCCATATTGCATTGCATTTCACAGAAATTTACAGAGCTGCAGATTGAAAAGGAAAGGTAATTTTTAATGACATTCAATTACAATTACAATATAACGTGTCACAATTGTATATTGTTTTTTTTTTCTTATTTGCTATTTTTGCTATTTTTTTTGTTCCCCTTTTAAGGGCTCGTATAAAACGTGCGCTGACCTGTGTTATTCTGGACAGATCAACGCAGGCTCACCCCAGGGCCACATAGAAAACAACTGTTTTCTATGTGCCCTGTTCACACCACAATGCTGCTTTGAGTTTAGTTGTGGTGCATTGCATTTTTTTGGCACCAAACCTAAAGTCACATCAGCGCATCTCACTACTGTAATGGATAGAACTTAATTAAATGTATCTGTGTACAGAACACCTCCAGGTAGCCATATTGCATTGCATTTCCCAGAAATTTACAGAGCTGCAGATTGAAAAGGAAAGGTAATTTTTAATGACATTCAATTACAATTACAATATAAGGTGTCACAATTGTATACGCTATATTGTTTTTTTTTTTCTTATTTGCTATTTTTGCTATTTTTTTTTGTTCCCCTTTTAAGGGCTCGTATAAAACGTGCACTGACCTGTGTTATTCTGGACAGATCAACGCAGGCTCACCCCAGGGCCACATAGAAAACAACTGTTTTCTATGTGCCCTGTTCACACCACAATGCTGCTTTGAGTTTAGTTGTGGTGCATTGCATTTTTTTGGCACCACACCTCAAGTCACATCAGCGCATCTCACTACTGTAATGGATAGAACTTAATTAAATGTAATTTTGTGACATTTCAATAATGTTAAAAAAAAAAAAAGGTAAACCCTGTCTTGTGTTGTAATCAGCCCCTCATACCTTCTACACACCGGATACCAGCCCGAACTCTCCAGTTTTGGCAAATCAACCCCTAAATGTCATTTTCTGGGTGGACCTCTTTTTAGTGCCTCCGACAAGCTGTTAAAACTTGCTATATTATGAAAAGCGTCTTCTATTCATTTGTAGCCAATGACAAGGAGCCATGCTAATCACTTTGATAATGCAATCACTGTATTTATCTTGGGCATAGAGTAGGTGCCTGGTGCAGACATGAGCAGGAGGAATCCGCTTTTCTTGGTACAGGATGACAGAGACACACACAGCAAGACTTGTTGAACATGACACTGTCCATTTCCTCAGATGAACCTTTATTTAAAAAAAAAAAAAAAAAAGTTTCTTGGAAATACATGACACGGTTCTGATGAGCTGCCCCTACTGAACCAAATGTCCTAATTTAACAGTACATATCACATTTTTTATTATTATTATTGTTGGACTAAAAAGAAGCAAATATTGGAGTACACAAACATGGTAATGGCAGTAAAATGTTGGGATCAAAAGCTGAAGCTTGTTTTGTATCTACAGGCCCATTTACACCACATGTGCTGGAGTGTGTTTTAACTTGCACTGTGCTGCAATGTGTTATTAAAGTGGTTGTAAGCTCTGTTTTTTCACTTGTACCTGCCGGAAAGCCTATAACGAGGCATACCTATAGGTACAGTGAATATCTCCAAAACATGCACTGTTTAGGAGATATTCACACCGAATGCAGCTGGTGATGTCACGGCACATACTCTCTGAAGGTCCGGCACATGTAGCCGGAGGCCGTGAACCCGAAAGAAAGACCAGGTGAAGATGGAAGCCCTGTCACCAGTGACAGCACGCTGCTGGAGGGCTTGGTTTTAAAATACAGTGATACCTCGGTTCACAAACTTAATTCGTTCCATGACTCTGGTCGCGAACCGAGGCAAGTTTTCCCATAGGGTTCAATGTAAATCAGGTTAATCCAGTCTGAACTTTAACCGCTCTGCACATTCTTGTCACCTTCATTACCGCTCTGCACATTCTTGTCACCTTCATTACTGCTCTGCACATTCTTGTCACCTTCATTACCGCTCTGCACATTCTTGTCACCTTCATTACTGCTCTGCACATTCTTGTCACCTTCATTACCGCTCTGCACATTCTTGTTACCTTCATTACCGCTCTGCACATTCTTGTCACCTTCATTACTGCTCTGCACATTCTTGTCACCATCATTACCGCTCTGCACATTCTTGTCACCTTCATTACTGCTCTGCACATTCTTGTCACCATCATTACCGCTCTGCACATTCTTGTCACCTTCATTACCGCTCTGCACATTCTTGTCACCTTCATTACCGCTCTGCACATTCTTGTCACCATCATTACTGCTCTGCACATTCTTGTCACCTTCATTACCGCTCTGCACATTCTTCTCACCTTCATTACCGCTCTGCACATTCTTGTCACCATCATTACCGCTCTGCACATTCTTCTCACCTTCATTACTGCTCTGCACATTCTTCTCACCTTCATTACCGCTCTGCACATTCTTCTCACCTTCATTACCGCTCTGCACATTCTTCTCACCTTCATTACCGCTCTGCACATTCTTCTCACCTTCATTACCGCTCTGCACATTCTTCTCACCTTCATTACCGCTCTGCACATTCTTGTCACCTTCATTACCGCTCTGCACATTCTTGTCACCATCATTACTGCTCTGCACATTCTTCTCACCTTCATTACCGCTCTGCACATTCTTGTCACCTTCATTACCGCTCTGCACATTCTTGTCACCTTCATTACCGCTCTGCACATTCTTGTCACCTTCATTACCGCTCTGCACATTCTTGTCACCTTCATTACCGCTCTGCACATTCTTGTCACCTTCATTACTGCTCTGCACATTCTTGTCACCATCATTACCGCTCTGCACATTCTTCTCACCTTCATTACCGCTCTGCACATTCTTGTCACCTGCATTACAGCTCTGCACATTCTTGTCAACTATCATTACCGCTCTGCACTTTTTTTCAACAACATGCTTGCTGTGAACAGTCTTGTCACCTTCATTACTGCTCCGCACTTTCTTCTTATCACCATGCTTGTGCTGAATTTTCTTTGGCACCATACTGGATGTCTGGTACAGTACAATACGTGATAAAAAGCACACAAAAAAGCTTTACAGCAAGTATGTACAGGAATGTACAGTACGTGCTAAAAAGCACACCAGAAAGCTTCTCAATACTGTAAGTGTCTTCACAGTACACTTTCAGTGTCTCTCTGTGACCGCGATCCCACCTACAGGAAGTCGCGGCCACATGTCAGAGCAGGGAAGATGGGCGTGGCTCGTGTTCGTTAACCGAATCGGAGTTCGCGTACCAAAGCAAATTTTTGTGAACTCTTCTGTTAGCAAACGGAGTTCTTCGTGAACAGAAGTGTTTGTGAACCGAAGTATCACTGTAAGTCTCGCATAATGTGCTAGTATGCGACGCATACTACCACATCATGACATTGCTTTGCAGAGGATTTTTTTAAGATGCGTTTTTTTAACTTCTCACGTTATTGTTATTCACTGTGGTGCTGCAAGTGAACTGAAGCAATAGATCTTGCAACAAATAGCACTGATATGAAAGGACCCTTAAAAATGTGGTGCTGAAAAGCAAGGTAGTTGCTGGTGGTCCTGTATATTAACGTGTTGGTAGGTTCATAGTTATCAATTCCATCTGGCCTTAAGCCTAGTACACATGATGAGAAAACCGGATGAAATATACCGCTTTCAAAGCGATCATATGATAATCTGGTCTTTAGTACACAGCTTTTGAGAGCCGATCACAACAGTTCATGTGTAAATTATCCGAAGGGACAAATTTTTTTCTCATACGATACCAGATCAATTTTTGTTTAATATGTACAGTATTCGCCTGAAAAAAAAAATCGGAAGACCACGCATGCTCGCAAACTAATACATAACAATACAACACATTACATCACTTCTGAAGTTTTATTATGTCGTACCAGAATTTTGGTAACTTTAGTAACTGCTTTATTTTCTGATCATTCATCCGATATTCTCATCGTGTGCACGAGGCTTAAGAGTTGGTGCTAGGCTGTATGACTGTAAAAGCGACATTCGATTGTTAAATTCTTTGGAATATGAATGGCTCTGTGTTATACAACAAAATATGTTGGCTTTGTATAAATAACAATTATCATTTTTTTTATTTTTTTTTAGATAAAATGTAAAACTAATTTAAATGATATATAACAGTAATTCAGATTTTTGTTTTTTTTGTTTTACATACCTAATTTCTTTTATTGATGCCCCATGCCTACACTATGAACTAGTTAAAAAAAAGGCAAGTTCTATTGTCACTGTAAGTTACCAAATTCTGTGTAGACAAAACAGGTAAGATCAGAGGCGTAACTAGAACCTTTAGGACCCAGGTGTAAGAAACCTGATCGGGGGGCCCTTTACTCTCATCGTGGGACCCTTTATTACCACTTTCCTGCCGTTTTTGGGTCCCCCCACAGTGGCAGAATTCCAGAGCCCAGTCACACGTTTGCAACCCTGGTAGTTCCGCCACTGGTGTCAGTAGTTTTTTAATGTTTGTTGTATTATTTATTTATTTTTTTTTTTTTATACACATTTTTAGGACCCCGCTGGGGGGCTTCGGCGTTATATCAGAGGTCTAAACAGACCCCTGTTGTTTCACTTTTGAGACAGGGAAAGGGACTAAGGACAGAATCATCAGTCCTTTTCTCTGCAGCCTCAGGTGCACAGAATAAATTAAATGGAAAAGTGCTGTACAGAGTTTCCAATTCATTCATAAACTGGGGCATAGTAAACCCAGTTTACTACTGTATGCCCCAGCTATAAGTGAATAAAAAACAAACAAAAAAAAACAGTCAGTGATTGGTACTGATTACTGCCGCTATTCATTAAGACAAGGAAGGGGCCAGTAAATTACACATTTCCATCCTGACAGATCCCCCGCAGCAGCCAGTGGGAGAGGCGAGGGGGGATGCCGGCAGAGCTGTGGGGGACAAGGGGAGCCATAAGACTACACAGCGGGGCAGGAGAGCGAACACAGCGGGGCAGCAGGACCTGGACAGAAGGGTCGGCATGCAAAGAACCCAGTCTTCCATTTTCCTCCTGCAGCCGCTGAATGCCTGGGGGAGGGAGGAGAACAAATGGGTTTTTAGCAGTTGTAGGAGGGGATCTATTTCTCAACATGCCATCCCCCTGCTGCCCCTCCTGTCCCATCGTGGGACCCTTTATTACCACTTTCTTGCCGTCTTTAGGTCCCTCCCCAGTGGCAGAGAGCCAGAGCCCAGTTGCAAGTTTGCAACCCTGGTAGTTCCGACCACTGGTGTCAGTAGTTTTTTTAATGTTTGTTGTATTATTTTTTACCATTTTATTTTTAATTTTTTTACACATTTTTAGGACCCCGCTGGGGGGCTTTGTGTTATATCAGAGGTCTAAACAGACCCACAGGGGCCCCCTGGAGCATGGCTGCGACCCCTGCAGTTATGCTCCTGGGTAAGATGACCTTTTTTTGCCCAGTTTTTCAGGAAAAATATTTAGTCATTTCACACAAAATAACGGTATATTCTAGGAAACCAAATATGTATGATTTGCTGCTTGATCTGTTGAACCTTCTTCCCCACATTTGCCCCACTGAATCCATTTGATACTAGATATACAAGAAGGGCTCAGATCTCGAGAGATCTATTTATTAAAAAAAAAAAAAAAAAACAAGCTTGCAGAAATCTGACAGCCTACTTCAGGCAGATCCTAATGGGTTTTAAAATAGCATACCGTTTTGTGCAGATTTTCCATTTTACTGAAGTGGATGTGTATCTAAAGTATTTCTAGCAAAGGTGAAGACCTGTGTTAGTTATCCAATCTCTATGTGATTGTAACGTAGTTGGGCTTTGATTCAAATTATTTATTGATTGTCATTTAAGCTGATGTAACTGCTGGTCATTTACAAATGTAATGTTGCATGAAAGATTTATAATATCTTTCATTTTCCAGGGAACTTCAGAGAGAATTTTTTTTAAATAGTGATTTTTAGAAAAAAAGGCCAAATTTTTACAATAATTTTGCAGTAATATACATTGTGAAACTTTCATCTAAAACTAATCTTCTGCCTCACATCACAAATATATATAAAAATGTTATTAAAAACATATCCATAGCTCGGCCTTTCAAGGTGGTTACTTTCCTGGCATCGGTATCCATTTTATTGGGGCATTTTGCAGCCTAACCCGCTTCATCAGGGCCTCGGATTTTATTAAAACAATAAATACTTTGGATAAATATCATAATCGGATTAGAAAATATGGACTTTATCCATCCTCCTTGACAATTTATGGTGGATATTATAAAATATACATTCAAGTACTTTGTGTTTAATTAATGACAATGATATAAGATGCTTTTCAACATTTGCTGATTCAGATATACTCATGTATGTTGTTACAGTATGTTTTAATAAAATCAATGGCCCTGATGAAGCGGGTTAGCCTGCAAAATGCATCGCCCCAATAAAATAGATTCCAATGCCAGGAAAGTAACCACCTCGGATGGCTATGGATATGTTTTTAATAACTTTTTTATATAGATTTGTGATGTTTTCAATAAAAATATTGTGTTTGTATACATAAAATTTGTACTTATTCATTATACCCTAGTAGGTACATTTAAACTCCCTTATAACCCTTTGTATTCTTGAGAGTTTTCATCTAGGGGATGGTGCCTCCGTAGGGCAGAAACTACATGACGCTCTACCTCAACACACAAAACTTTGGCTATTGCCTTAAAGGGTTAGTCCACCTTTTCAGAAAAAAATTAAAGGTGAACTAACAATGCATGCCCTCCCCATTTCCATCTTTACTTATCTCCATGGGTGATGAGCTGTCAGTGCCCACACAGCCGGTGAAGCGGTCTAGGGATTTGACTTCTCCGCACTCCTCCCTCCTCTTATTACATCAATTCCAGGACAGTTCTAAGTGATGATCTGTTCTGGTAAGGACCAATCAGAATTTCTCTCATCTGCGCTGGAAATGCTGCAGAAAGAAGAGGGGGAAGAGTGTTGATTTCATATTCTCAGACTGCTACACCGCCTGTGTGAGCACTGACAGCTCAACACCCATGGAGATAGGTACAGAGGGAAATGAAGGAGGGCGTGCGGTGTCAGTTCACCTTCAACAGCGAGAACTACAAGCTGAGAGCCTCAAAGGCTGCCAGGACTTGTAGTTTTCCAATTCACAGAACACTGGGAATGGATTATGTGGCTGGGCGGGTGGAGCCTCTCATGACCGCGTTTTCTTCAGATAGTGGCAGTGAGCAGAAGGAGAGTGCATACCTATAAAAACATTGAAAAGAAAAAAATCCTGATATATCAGTAGTTCCACAGCCATCAATTCTATCCCGCCCTGTCATAGAAGATGAATCTCAATAGAGATACAGCAAGTTGAAAAATGAAAAGTTACACAGTACAGATTCAGATTGCAGACATAAGTGCCCCATATGTGAAATCTTTCCACGGTAGATTGTATATAGCTCTGAAATAAAAAGCAAATTGAGAGGACTTTCTCGTTTTATTATCATTGCAGTGATACATGATAGCATTAGCAGTTCTCTGATTTGTTTCGCTTGTTATCTGGAATTGCTCTTTAACTTGTATTGTGTCATAAATAATGTTTCTTTCATTGTCCTCGGTTGAAAGGAGTATACTTCTGAGCAGCTTAACTCGGCATTTCTGTATAATGCACATTTATTGCCATATTTGCTGTAGTGAGAATATTCTGTCTAGCTGGATCACATTAAACAGCAATTGATACAACAGGTTTCCACTGTAGTCCATTTGTTTTTTTTCCAGTGGGTTTCCTAAATCTATAGTGTGTCTGAGAAACACTTAAAAATATACAGTAACTTGTATGTGCTATAGTAGGTATGACGTATGTAGGGAAATGGCTGAGCTGGGAGCCCTTATCAAGTTAGAGATTTTATTGAGGCTTGTGGCTCTCTAGCTGTTTTTTAGACATGTTCTAAAATGCTCTATCACCGGATACCTACTGGAGTTCGCAGCTAAATGGGAATGCAACATGTTAACCACTTGACCTCTGGAGGATTTACGCCCCCTTCATGACCAGGCAATTTTTTCGCAATAACACACTGTGTTACTTTAACTGAAAATTGCGTGGTCGTGCGACGCTGTAAACAAATAAAATGTATGTAATTTTTTTCCTCATAAATAGAGCTTTACTTTTGGTGGTATTTGATCATTTGATCTGCCTTTTTTTTTTTTTTTTGCGCTATAAACTAAAAAAGACAGACATTTAAAAAAAAGCATACATATTTTGTATTTTCTGCTGTAAAACACATCCAATAAAAAATAGTTAAAAAATCTTACTTCTTCATACATTTAGGCCAATATGTATTCAGCTACATGTTTTTGGTAAAGAAAAAAGAAAATCCCAATAAGCGGATATTGATGGGTTTACGCGAACGTTATAGATTCTACAGACTATGGGATATAGTTATGGATTTTTTAAAGTTTTTTTTTATACTAGTAATGGGGGTGATTAGCAACTTATAGTGGGACTGCGATATTATATTGGACATTCTGACACTAACTGACACTTTGCGGGAACCAGTGACACTAATACAGTTATCAGTACTAAAAATATGTACGGTCACTGTACCGATCACACTGGCTGGGAAGGGGTTAACTGTGTGCCTAGCCAGTGTTTGTGTTTTACTATGTGTGCACTTTCACTAGGGGAAAAATGGATTTGAGGCCCCTAGTGAATCCATTTCTTCCCCCTTTTAGATTGGGGATCTACCTTGTTTAAATAAGCAGATACCAGTTGTGCGGAGTTTACCAGCGATCGGCGGGTGCTGGAGGACATTGAGTGCCCGGCACCAGCAGCTCGGTTTCTGTTATGAATTATGCTCGCCCACTGCAGGCAGAAGTCCGGAATCACACACACACACACACACATACACACACATACATCACAATTTTTTTGCTTAGAATAAAAAGATCACAATTCTCTCACGATTCTCGCAACATAAAATCCTTCACATTATACAAAAAAAAAAAAAAAAGGGCTAACTTTACTGTTTTTTTTTCAAAGTGAATTTTTCAAAAAAAAAATTGCATTTGAAAGACAGTTGCGCAAATACAGTGTGACATAAAATATTGCAACAACCACCATTTTATTCTCTAGGGTGTCTACTAAAAATATATATATAATGTTTGGGGGTTCTAAGTAATTTTCTAGGAAAAAAAAAATTATTTTAACTTGAAACCAACAAATGTAAACACTAAAAAGGTTTAGTGTTTAAGTGGTTAAACTTTTTTCCCTTACACACAAAGTCTATTCCATTGACAAACTGATACAATGTTTATACTTAAGTTCAACTGATAAAGAATGTTGTGATTCTTGGCAGACTGCCCGGTTTGCATAGAAAGAATTGTGAAACACTTTAGTCAAGGTCGCGATAACGATTCTTGACAATTAATTGTGCAGCTCTGAAGAAGTCACGTGATCGGTGACATCACTCGTAGGGACGGAATAGGCTTGTTTCGTTTTACCTTCCTTGCCGAATACATTGCGAGCTCGCTGCTCGTAGGATACCATGCTGTATAAAAATAACTGCTAATGTGAGTACTCTGTATATTGCATATGTGAATAAAGTGACCCTAAAGAAACATACTTCACTATCTGGGTACCTTGTCCTATATTTTACATACACTGGAGACATGATGTGGAGGAGGAGCTAGGAGCCGCACTGTCCTAGGACCCCAGTTAGGACCACTACTAGACATATCCCAGCCCCCAATAGGATCCTGTAGAGTCAGCAAGTCCGGACGCAGAGACGCAGGAGAGACCCAGGACTCCGGGAGTTAACAACTTATATGCGGTTGACCTAGCACCGCTAGGTAAGGGGCCATTACCTACACTAGTGCATGCTGCATGAAGAGGACATAGAGTGTCTGATCTGCATAGCAACACCCCACTGTCATTTGATTATTGTGTTTGAGCACTGGTTTTTGAACACTATTCATTCTTTTGGACACTTGAATTATCAATTTATTTTGGACACTAACAATTAGAGTGGGTTTATCTACTCACGTTGACCATCCACACTATACTTGCACTGTCGCACTGGTCGCAACACGAGGATCAGGCGACCATATCTCCTTTCTTGTTTGTTTCACTTGATTTTTGTTTGTTTCACTTGATATATGATCTGTTTATTTTATTGCCCCATTTTTTGCACTTTAGCATATGTATAAGTTTGATCTTCTTATTTAAGACACAAGAGCACGAGCACTTTGGATATATTGTACTGTAATACTTTAACACATGCAGAAATTGGGTTTTTATCTATATATATATTTTTTCACTTTTTGATCAACATATGCATCAGTGTTTATATTTATATCCCTTGTTGGATCAACACATCTACTTTTGAGTCATTATATCTACGCATAATCTCAACTCCAATTCATGCGATTTTTTACGATTGTTTTACGTTTATGATTATTTAAAACTTTGTGACCTATGAATACTAGGAACTATTATCAACACCTATAAGCTGAGACCCCTTTGGATAGCGCGGCACCCCCCCCCTCTCTCTTTATACCATTAGATTTGGGTTTGTGTCTGAGCCCTTGTTTTCGGTGCATGCAGCTGCCCAGTGATAGAGGTTGCATACAGGTTCAAAAGTCGATTATACGACTATATAACATTTTTTCCAATCTGGTAGCGCAGGAATAACCCCCGTTTTTACTGATTTATCCCTGGTTTTATATGCAGCGGTTGATATCTTTTCATATATCTCCATTGTTAGGCAGTGTTTTCCTGCTACAGACACCGCTGAAGAAGAATCCTCGAAACGCGCCAGTGTTTTCATCTATATCGCTCTGGGACTGCTCCCCTATAATCACTGTTCTTTTATTTAATTTCTGTATTATATGTATATATCAATAGCTGTGAACAATATGTGTTCAAAATGTCTGTTCTAGAATGGTTTTTAACTTTTTGTACAAATAAATGACCAAAACCCTTTTATTATTAATACTCTTTAGTTTGTGCCTTTAGCCCTCATGCACACAGGCTGTTAAAAAAACGTTATGAAAACGCCAGTATCTTTGCGGTGATTTTTTAAAACTTTTTTCAGCGTTTTTGCAATAGCGTTTTTGAGCGTTTTTCCGCGTTAGCGTTTTTGAGCGTTTTTGTTTTTTTCAATGGATCAAAAACGCTAAAAAACGTTGGTGAATTACGTTTTTGAGCGTTTTTCAGCGTTAGAGCGTTTTTACAGCTGAAAAACGTCTCTCAGAACCCACTGGTCCTGGGGTTTTTTTACAGCTTAAAAACGCCTATGCCACTTGCAGCTCAAAAACGCCTAGGTGGGCATGAAGCCATAGACTAACATAGACAGGCCTTTTTAAGCTGCAAAAAAAGCTCAAAAAAGCAGCTGTAAAAACGTCCGTGTGCATGAGGACTTATAGTCCCATTCCCAAGAGGGGTATTTGTTTTATGTATGTAAGGGTTTACACCCACTTTAAAGTGATTGCTGTATCCAAAAACCTCCAGGAAATGAATAATGCCCCTTAACCACTTAAGGACCAGAAGATTTTCCCGCGTGGTCATGCGACGCTGTACCCAAACAAAATTGACGTCCTTTTTTTCTCACAAATAGAGCTTTCTTTTGGTGGTACTTGATCAATTCTGTGTTTTTTATTTTTTGCGCTATAACCAAAAAAAAAAAGTCATTTTTGAAAAAAAAGTTAAATTTTTTAACTTTTTGCTATAATAAATACCCCCCCCAAAAAAATATAAAAAAAATACAAATTTAGGCCGATATATATTCTTCTACATATTTTTGTTAAAAAAAATTGCAATAAGCGTTTATTGATTGGTTTGCGAAAAAGTTGTAGTGTCCACAAAATATGGAATAGATTTATGGCATTTTTATTATTATTTTTTTTACTAGTAATGGCGGTGATTAGCGATTTTTAGCAGGACTGCGACATTGCGGCGGACAGATCGGACACCTAACTGACATTTTTGACACTTTGAGAACCAGTGACATTATTATTGTAATCAGTGCTAAAAATATGCACTGTTATTATACTAATGACACTAGCAGGGAAGGGGTTAACATCAGGGGCGATCAAGGGGCTTAAATGTGTTCCCTGCAGGTATGTTCTAACTGTATGGGGGATGAGCTGCCTGGGGAAACACACAGATCCGTCTTCCTGCATAGCAGAAAGTCAGGATCTGTGTGATCTCCCCTGTCAGAACGGAGATTTGCCTTGTTTACACATTCTGTCATTGCGGGGAACGATCGCGGGTGGCCGTCGGACATCAAGTCCGCCCCACCCGCTGATTGGCTCCCCCCGCTGGCACACACTAGCGTACCTGAGCCCGCTTACAATGACGGCGATTTGCGAGAACAAGCCGACCTGCCGTAGTACAATGACAGTGGCTGGTCGGCAAGTAGTTAAATTAACACCATATTCCTACTGGGCAAAAGAAGTCTGGTTGGCCGCACATCCAATAAAATCACCTTTCTTCAGAAAACCCATAAAAACAATTCCAAAACACAAATAGAGGGGAACAGCATCACCAGCTCACTTAGTGCTTAATCATAGCTAAGTGAGCGTGAAATGCCTTAGCTGGTGATGCTGTTCCCCTCTATTTGTGTTTTGGAATTGTTTTTATAGGTTTGCTGAAGAAAGGTGATTTTATTGGATGTGCGGCCAACCAGACTTTTTTGTGCCCAGTAGGAATATGGTGTTAACAATTTAAGTACTTACCGGCCAGCCGCTGTCCTTGTACTGCGGCAGGTCGGCTTGCTCCTACAAATCGCCGTCATTATAATACGGCAGGTCGGCTTGCTCCTACAAATCGCCGTCATTATACTACGGCAGGTCGGCTTGCTCCTGCAAATCGCCTTCATTATACTGCGGCAGGTCGGCTTGCTCCTGCAAATCGCCTTCATTATACTGCGGCAGGTCAGCTTGCTCCTGCAAATCGCCGTCATTATACTGCGGCAGGTCGGCTTGCTCCTACAAATCGCCGTCATTATACTGCGGCAGGTCGGCTTGCTCCTACAAATCGCCGTCATTATACTGCGGCAGGTCGGCTTGCTCCTGCAAATCGCCGTCATTATACTGCGGCAGGTCGGCTTGCTCCTACAAATCGCCGTCATTATACTGCGGCAGGTCAGCTTGCTCCTACAAATCGCCGTCATTATACTGCGGCAGGTCAGCTTGCTCCTACAAATCGCCGTCATTATACTGCGGCAGGTCGGCTTGCTCCTACAAATCGCCGTCATTATACTGCGGCAGGTCGGCTTGCTCCTACAAATCGCCGTCATTATACTACAGCAGGTCGGCTTGCTCCTACAAATCGCCATCATTATACTACGGCAGGTCGGCTTGCTCCTACAAATCGCCGTCATTATACTGCGGCAGGTCGGCTTGCTCCTACAAATCGCCGTCATTATACTGCGGCAGGTCGGCTTGCTCCTACAAATCGCCGTCATTATACTGCGGCAGGTCGGCTTGCTCCTACAAATCGCCGTCATTATACTACAGCAGGTCGGCTTGCTCCTACAAATCGCCATCATTATACTACGGCAGGTCGGCTTGCTCCTACAAATCGCCGTCATTATACTGCGGCAGGTCGGCTTGCTCCTACAAATCGCCGTCATTATACTGCGGCAGGTCGGCTTGCTCCTACAAATCGCCATCATTATACTGCGGCAGGTCGGCTTGCTCCTACATATCGCCGTCATTATACTGCGGCAGGTCGGCTTGCTCCTACATATCGCCGTCATTATACTGTGGCAGGTCGGCTTGCTCCTACAAATCGCCGTCATTATACTACAGCAGGTCGGCTTGCTCCTACAAATCGCCATCATTATACTACGGCAGGTCGGCTTGCTCCTACAAATCGCCGTCATTATACTGCGGCAGGTCGGCTTGCTCCTACAAATCGCCGTCATTATACTGCGGCAGGTCGGCTTGCTCCTACAAATCGCCATCATTATACTGCGGCAGGTCGGCTTGCTCCTACATATCGCCGTCATTATACTGCGGCAGGTCGGCTTGCTCCTACATATCGCCGTCATTATACTGCGGCAGGTCGGCTTGCTCCTACAAATCGCCATCATTATACTGCGGCAGGTCGGCTTGCTCCTACATATCGCCGTCATTATACTGCGGCAGGTCGGCTTGCTCCTACATATCGCCGTCATTATACTGTGGCAGGTCGGCTTGCTCCTACAAATCGCCGTCATTATACTGCGGCAGGTCGGCTTGCTCCTACAAATCGCCGTCATTATACTGCGGCAGGCCGGCTTGCTCCTGCAAATCGTCGTCATTATACTGCGGCAGGTCGGCTCGTTCCCATGAATTGTGCAGCCAACCAGACTTCTTTTGCCCATTGGAATCTGTGATGGATGGGGCTAGCACCTGGTTAGTGTGTTAGTAAAGGTGGAGATAGGAGACTGACCTAGAGCGGTGTTCACATTCATACCGTATTCCTACTATCCCAATTTGTGTGATACTCATTTTCTTCCCGGTGACATTTCTAATATGCAGTGGTCACATTTGCAGTATCATTTTGAAGGATGTAATGAAATGCTAGTGAGGTTTCTGATTGAGTTGCAATCGGTCACTAAAGCTTTCTGCCATTTTAAATAACTGAGTGTATGCTTATAGCATCAGTAGACGTAGATATACAGCAGAAACGTGAAATAATGATCTCCAAACCTAGGACATTCCAATCGGTTGGGATTTCTATTTTATTTACAAGTAAAATAATTATGTTACAATGTGATAGGAACACATGGACTGACTTAGAGATCTCCATCATTTACTTGTAGCAAGTCTAACTATTAACACAGGAGAAATATTGAGCTAAAAATGAAATAATCTGTTTGTATGTATGTTTAAATGTTTCTATTTTGCCATTCTGGATTAAAACGTGGTTCCTGTAGAGTTTAGTAGAGGAATATCATGAATAAAAAAGCTTCTGTATAAAGTATGAAAAATGGGTTACCATTAAATCTATGACAAAAGCCAAAGAAAGGCCTCTGAAGCCTTTGATGCCCAGGCTACAAACACTGGCCAGTGACATCATTACGGATGAAGTTGAATAGATTCAGTACACTGCTTCCATCAAAGGTGTTATGACTTTGTGATACATTCCATATGGAATTCTTTAGTGATGCATTAGGACTTAGATTTAGCCAACAAATTTAAAACATTTTCTCGGTTTTGGAACCATAGTGTACATACAGCTGCAAAAACAGAAAATGTCCAATCTGATTCACGATTATACTGACCCTCTTAATTTGGCCTTAATTCATATCCTTTGGTATGAGTCATTTTATGCCCTCTCTGGGCTGGTTATCTAAATTTATAAGCCATTATTAAATGTGAAGCCTTACTTTAAAAGTATTTGCAAACTTGTCAAGTGGTACTAAACAGAATGACTGGTACAACTCCCGCTTGTTGGAGTAGGTTTCATTAGGCAATAGACTTGCTAGTCAGCAGACTAGCTGGCAGCTAACATCAACGTAAAGTGATTTTTACCTTGCCTAAAAATTGCCTAAGGTAACGAAACTGCTGAAGTGTAGGCACATCATGGTGTCTGAAAGTACCATTGTCAGTCTTTAAATCCATCAACATGAAGCCTTCTGCCGAGCATTCAGCTGTCAAATGCCAGAGCCACGATGGACTATAGTCATTCTGGCATTTGATGGGTGAATGACAGGAGGTGGGGCTTAGCATTGGTGTGACGGGACCTAATTCCAGCTTGGTGGGGAGTTGAGGCTGTGTTTGCAATCTAAAAACTAGGATCCAAGAGGCTCCACAGGTATTAACACCGCAATTTTCTGTATGTCAGTAGTACTGTTACCTTGAACCGGCCATACATGGATCAAAATTCAGCCAGTTCAGACAGGACCAGAGAATTTTCGATCCAGGTATGGGTACTGGGTTATGCAGAATTCTATCTACCAATTGACTTCTGTACAACCACCCTGTCTGATTTTCCCCGCTTAATCAGCACTGCAGACTATAGCCTGCAACACTGATCAATATATTCTAATAGCACAGAAGTCTCTCCGCTATTAGAATACAATAGCTCAGCAGGATGGATTCCCCCATCCACCTTGAATGTGTGTATAGGGGAATCGGGTCAGTTTTTTTCATTCAAATTGTTGACTCATCTATGGCCTACCTTAGGTGCATTATAGATTGGGTCAGGCTCTCATTACATTATCAGCTCCTAGGGAATGTATCCCACTGAAGCTCTCCTTTGATGTGCATTTTAATTGTCTCTTAATTAATATGATAAACTATCCACAGTCAGCATAAAGACTTGGCAAATGTCCACAAGCACTGTACAAAGAACAAGTGGGGATCAATTGCGTATGAAAAAAACTTTTTTATTCATTGGTTTAGAAAAGGATTCTTTACAGTAAGAGGTTAAAGCAGTTGTAAACCTCAAACATGAAATATGAACAAAGCATATCCCTCTATAGTGTACACTTGTGTCAATTAAAAGCACTCAGTTTCATTTTTGTCTGCTGCTTTGTTCTTCTTCTGCTTTTAGCATGAATCACTTCTGCTAATTTTTCCTGACACCAAAAGAAAAACGGTGACAGGGGAGGGACTTTTAACAGATTGACAGCCTCAGCTCTGTTCCTGTGTGTCCCCTCCCTCCAATCAGCTCTCAGACCTCTCCTCACTGAGCTCTGCAGAGTGTAACTTCAGCTCTCCGCCCCCTTTTTTCTGAACTCTTAGACAAGCTTATATATTCTGGACTTTAAACAGATGTAGAGAAGAAAAGACTTCAGATAGACAGATACAACTTTATGTATAGAGTTGTTTCATCTAGTCTCTTCACTGGTTATATGTTAGGGTTTGCAAACTTAAAGGAGTTGTAAAGTCTCAAGGTTTTTCACCTTAATGCATATGCATTAAAGAGGAACTGCAGTCTGTTCACATAATTTGTAATAAAAACATCTTTGTCATTCTGAAGCTTCCCTCCAACCACTTTGCATATTATTTTATATATACTGTGATTCTGTACTTGCCAAATATGCTGCAGAAATCTCCCTCCACAGAGTCTGGCTGCAATCATTTTAACTGTGGGCAGCTGAAGCTGCTGCTTGTTCACTTCTTGGATTTACAGAGGCACACCTCCAGCTCTGCAGCTCTCATTGGCCCTCTTATGACTCATCCCCCCTCCCTTCATGGCAAAATCTCACAAGAGTGAGAGCTGTGCATGATGTCATAAGTCCTAGGCTTTTTACCAGACAAACAGGAAGTGGGCTGTTTAAGTTATTTACGGGCAGAAAAAAAATGTTTTACTATCCAGTTAAAACAAAAAGGGCAGAAGATTTAATTTGGATTTAATTTGGAAAGTTGAAAAAATTACTGAAGGTCCACTTTATGGTTAAAATCTTTCTGTGGTGCAGCTGCACCCCAGACCCCCCCCCCCCCACCCTTTTTACTTACCTGAACCTGATCTTTCCAGCGATGAGATCGAACAAATGAAATCAAATCCATGACACGGGGGCGGGGTCAGGTCCTGCTGTCAGTGTCAATGGATGCAGCAGCAGGACTCGGGAGCTCGGAAGCGCGCCCACACAAGTGCCCCCGTGGGAAGCGGCTCCATAGAAAGGGGCACTCGATGCAGAGGAGGAGCAACGCCGGGGGGACCACAGAAGAGGAGGATCAGGGCCGCTCTGTTCAAAACCCTTGCACAGAGCAGGTAAGTAGAAAATGTTTGTTATTTAAAAAAAAATAAAAATATATGAACCTTTACAACTTTACAATCACTTTAAGCAACGGAATGCTTAAAAAAAAAAAAGATAAGTTTACTGCATCAACTAAAAAAGAGAATTTTTTTTTTATCCAGCGACCTGACTGACCTTGGGGGTTCATGAAGGACTTAATCTTGTTGGATATTATTTTCTTTTCTTTTCAATATTTTTTTTTATCACCCACCTGTACTAGAATTGGGGAAAATGACTGCTGGAATATTATTGGTTGCAGTGGGTAGCACATCTACTTACATTCCCTCTCCATTATCTTCATTAGTGTATATTTTGGCATCCATTATGCTGTTTGTGATTGTCAGATATAGAAAATGTTAGTAAACAGAGTTTTGTGTTCTGTATTAAAATAAATGTGACAAAACTAAACATATTCTAAAATCTCCAGTGTATTAAACAGAAATGCATAATACACAAATGGTTCTTGTTATGCAAAAGCCTTAGAGCATTAAAATGAACCCATAGAAATTGATTAACTACATTTTTCTTTGCTGGGAAATTGTAAAATTAAGAAGACAATGATCCCATTTCCTTTTTATGTTCTAATTTGTGACATTAAGGCTTTAAAAAAGAAATGGCACCACGTTGTAGAATGTAATATCTGTCATTTATTCTATTCCAGGAATAGAGCTGTGCCCTCCTGGCCACAGATTCATGATCACAATGGTGGCCAGTTTCATTGGAATGGCTGGGCAGTTCCTTTTGCCAGGGTTGGCAGCTCTCTGCAGAGACTGGCAGGTCCTCCAGGCCGTCATCATCTGCCCTTTTATCTTGATGCTCTCCTACTGGTAGTAAGTATCCCTTTTCCTTTCCTCTGCATGGATAACAAAACCTATAATGCAATATTTGGAGTGAAATATATCACATTCATCATTCTTTTTTTATTAGTAGGGGTTATCACAAATGAAAGTTTCTTGCTGTCAGCTCTAGAAACGTGGTCTCACTCTCAAATTAATGAACTCCAGATTATAGACTAAAACACATCTTTCTGTCCTGTTGTTTATTCACATAAAATTCCTTGTGTAATACATGCTTATCAGCAGTAGGATAGCGTAAAATTTCGTTAGAATTTTCCCAAAATTGTTACAAAGATTAGGTGATATTGGTAAAAACTTAGCTAGTTTGACTAAATGCATTGGAATAACAGAGAATGGAGAAATTAGGGGTCTATGTATAAAATGTTTGGTGTGCAGATATGACAAAACCTTTACATAGTCGGGACGGAAATTGACGTATTTTCTCTAATATGTGTAATTCCTATATCATCAGTGCCTCCTAGTGGCTAAAATGCATTTTTTTCCTGAAATACCTCGATCAGGTAACAAAAAATGTTGTGGCCAATAGATGGTGCTGAGGATATCGGAACCACACATAATAGATCAAATACAGCAATTTTCATCCTGAATGTGCGGATGTTTGTCAAATCCACACAACACATGTTTTATACATACTACTTCGTGTTAGGTACCCTGCAGTGCTAGCAAGACCAGATACAGTATATAGCGCTATGTAGAAAACCAGGCTAATATCTAAGTGGAGTAGTACAGTTTATTAAAAGCACAAGGCACGAGTGATGTAAAATACAAGTACAGCAACTAATACAGAACCCAGGGAGCACACATAGAAAAGTGAAAGGAAGTAACTATATTCAGAGAAGTAAGAGTATATAGGGTAAAGTGGGGGGGGTACAAGCTCCGATCAAAAATGATGTTCAGAAATTGTAGAAGGTACTGGGGCAATAAGTACTACGTGTAGCAGGAGGCAGGTTAGACACAGAGGTTGGAATGGGTGTTGGGGACAAAGGCAAGAAGTACAGATAATACGTTCCAGAGCAGTGGATCAACAGAAATAGGCATACAGGTTGTGGTCTTGTGAACTACTCTACACTACACATTCCATAGTCCCTAGTCCATCTCAGGGGCGAGCAAGAGAGGGTGACTACCTTCCCATGAACAGTGGAACCATGGAGAACAAATATAGTCACCCTCTAACAGGAAGTCAGATCACAGTAGCAAAAAAAAAAAAAAGAATTTGGAGACTTGGAGGCTGAATTTAATAGAAGGTACTTTTTGAGTTAAAAATACTTATTTTTGTAAGCCAGAATTTAGAGGCACTTGAGTGAATTGCAAAGATGTAAATGAACCCTTATTTTCTGCAAACCAAGGGATCAGTCACCATAAAGCATTCAACCATCACAGTGGCGGCCAGGTATATATTTTGGGGGGTGGTGGGAAGTGGCAAACCCCCCCCCGGTCAGGTCATCCGCACACCGCAACCAAAGGGTCGGTCACCAGCAACACTTACCCTGGACAGTGCTTCCCTCCAGGCGACGGGCTGCCGGCTTCCCCTGCCTCTCCTCCTTGCCTTCACAGCGGTGTCCTCGCCGTGTGTCTGCTCCCTCAGCCAATAAGGTAGCTTCTCCTTTTGGCCAATTGGGAAACAGGTCTCAGGGACCGCTTCCTGATTGGCCGGGAGGTAGAATCCATGTGACAATAGCGAATATTCATTCGCTATTGTCACACAACTGGGTGGGCTTTGGGCGCAGTGCTCTGCGCTCCGAGCCCCCCCTTTTTTGAAGCCTATTAGAGCCTCTGGCTCTAATCACGTGTTTCAAAAAAAAAAATTTGGAATCCATGTGTCCAGAGCCCTGCATGTAGATCAGGGGCCAAACGCATGGATAGGAGGCGCGCCCGTGCGCCCCCTATGGACGGGCCGCCACTGGGTCACCAAGCAGGCAGCATTAAAACACACAATTTAGCCCTTTTTGGAAAGCATTACTAAACTGTTCACAAAGCTCATAATAAAACACTGTTTTCTCTTAAAGTCTATTCACACCATAACGCAATACATTACAACATTTTTATGTATGTTGAGGCGTATTGCATTAGGTGGCGCAGGGCAACACAACACACATAGCATATGCACCTGTGCTTTTGTAGTACACACCTGCAGCGCTCTATGTTGCATTGTGGTAACATGCATTACAACACAGGTCATAACATGCGTAATAGTTTGAACAAGCGCTTATTCTTCTACCTTTGCTGTTTTTAAATAATAATTTCACTTATCTTTGAAGTATCTTTCCGGAGTCTCTGAGATGGCAGATGGCTACAATGCAGTTTGAAACTTCTAAGAAGCAAATTCTTCAGATCCTTCACAGAAACAGAGTGAACACAGAAAGTGACATTAAAGGAGTGATGCCAGGTAGGCATTGTGTGTCATAGTAAATATTATAATGTAGTAATACATAGGAATCTTGGATTTTGTCACTATGTATTCTGTACATGGTTGGAATCCTACATTAGATCAGTGGTACCGATGCTTTTGTTAAAGGAAACCTGTACTGAAGAAACATGCAGGCTGCCATTGCTGACTTTTGCTTCTATAAGTGCTGTCATGGATGTGTTGCTAATCCAGTGACTTTAGCAAGTCCCTAATCTGGAACAAATATGGAGATCAGGAGCGCTGGCCAACTCCATGCTTGTTTTAGGTTAGTGACTCAAATTACAACATCCAGACAACCAATATTTTTGTAAAACAGGTTGGCGGTGGCAGCCAGACTATTTTCTGAGTAAATTTTTGTATGATGGATGACACGCATACAAATTGTTCTAATTATTGAGATGAGGTCTTTCCAGTTAAGGTTTCTATTAGGGCTAAAAAGTACAAAGACATTTTACACAACTGTGCACCTTAAACTTAGTGGCAAGGCCAGTATGACTGTGCATAAAGTTAGGTCTATAAAGATATGGTTTCATGTGTGTGATATGAAGGAAAATGTGTAGCTTGCATATAACCCTAACCTAAAACCATACTGAACAACTTTAGTATTCACTAAAACACTGATTGCAAGCGGAGTCTTCTGGCTGAATGGACACAAAATTCCCACAGATACATACCAAAATCTTGGGGGAAGCATTTCTAAAAGAATGGAGGCTGTTATAGCCTCAAAGAGGGGGAGTCAACTCCATATCAATGCTTGTGGTTTTGAAATGGGATGTGGGAAACCACTTTATTTGAGTCATTATATGTGTCAGACGTCCACAAACTTTTGACCATATGGTATGTACTGTATATACTGTACCAATACTGTACCAATACTAGGTATTATGACATTTTATGCATTTGCCATCCACCATGCATACTGATTAATGTTTATTGTCTGTGATACTTAATAGATGCGTTCCTTTATTTCAGAATTGGAGAGAGAGCTACTGAGAAGACCAAAAAAAGTTTGCATTGTGAAAGTGGTGGGAACAAGGAATTTGTGGAAGAATATTCTTGTTCTCTGTGTGAATTCGTAAGTATCTCAAGGCATTTCATTGGTTGATGATGGCTAAAATACTCATATGTACTCTGCATGGTTCTAGTGAGAAATGTTCCCAGTCCAGCATGTCTTATTCCAATCTTCAAATGCCCTGCTTAGTGGTAATTTTCCCTTTTTTTGTAGTAGCTGAATAACCCAGTTATAAAGAGGGATTTATACTTGAGTTTTCACAAACCTAAACATATCGGGCATTCTTTAAGTGAAACACTGGGGGAGATATACTAAAACTGGAGAGTGGAAAATCTGGTGCAGCTCTGCAAAGGAACCAATCCGCTTCCAGATTTTATTGTCATAGCTTAATTGAACAAGCTGAAGTTAGAAGCTGATTGGCTACCATGTACTGTACATCTCCACCAGACGTTTCCAATTGTCGTTGATCTCCCCTATTGTATACTTCAGGGGTCAACAACCTTTTCCCACTTAAGGGCTGGATTCAATGTATGTGAATGCATGGAGGGCTGCATTCACCTGCTAATAAATGCAGTTGGGGGGGATACAGAGGTGGCTGTGGACAAGCTGGGGGGTACAGAGGTGGCTCTGGACAGGAGAGGGGGGGGTACAGAGGTGGCTGTGAAAAAAGTGGGGGTACAAAGGTGGCTGTGGACTGGGTGGGATACAAAGGTGGCTGTGGACAGGGGGGGATAAAGAGGTGGCTGTAGGCAGGGGGGGATACAGAGGTGGCTGTGGACAGGGGGGGAGTACAGATATGGCTGTGGACAGGGGTGGTACAGAGGTGGCTGTGGACAGGGGGGGGTACAGATGTGGCTGTGGACAGGGGGGGGTACAGATGTGGATGGGGGGGTACTGTTGTGGCTGTGGACAGGGGGGCTGGATTCAGAGGTGGCTGTGGACTGGGGGTACAGAGGTGGCTGTAGACTGGGGGGTACAGAGGTGGCTGTGGATGGGGGGGTACAGAGGTGGCTGTGGACAGGGGGAGTACAGAGGTGGCTGTGGACAGGGGGGTACGGAGGTGGCTGTGGACAGGAGGGGGTACAGAGGTGGCTGTAGACAGGGTGGATGAGGTGGCTGTGGACGGGGGGGAGGGGGGCGATACAGAGGTGGCTGTGAAAAAAGTGGGGGTACAAAGGTGGCTGTGGACTGGGTGGGATACAAAGGTGGCTGTGGACAGGGGGGGATAAAGAGGTGGCTGTAGGCAGGGGGGGATACAGAGGTGGCTGTGGACAGGGGGGGAGTACAGATATGGCTGTGGACAGGGGTGGTACAGAGGTGGCTGTGGACAGGGGGGGGTACAGATGTGGCTGTGGACAGGGGGGGTACAGATGTGGATGGGGGGGTACTGTTGTGGCTGTGGACAGGGGGGCTGGATTCAGAGGTGGCTGTGGACTGGGGGTACAGAGGTGGCTGTAGACTGGAGGGTACAGAGGTGGCTGTGGATGGGGGGGTACAGAGGTGGCTGTGGACAGGGGGAGTACAGAGGTGGCTGTGGACAGGGGGGTACGGAGGTGGCTGTGGACAGGAGGGGGTACAGAGGTGGCTGTAGACAGGGTGGATGAGGTGGCTGTGGACGGGGGGGAGGGGGGGCGATACAGAGGTGGCTGTGGACAGGGGGAGTACAGAGGTAGCTGTGGACAGGGGGTACAGAGGTGGCTGTGGACAGGGGGGGTACAGAGGTGGCTGTGGACAGGGGGGCTGGATTCAGAGGTGGCTGTGGACTGGGGGGTACAGAGGTGGCGGTAGACTGGGGGGTACAGAGGTGGCTGTGGACAGGGGGGGTACAGAGGTGGCTGTGGACAGGGGAAGTACATAGGTGGCTGTGGACGGGGGGTACAGAGGTGGCTGGGGACGGGGGGTACAGAGGTGGCTGTGGACAGGGGGGGTACAGAGGTGGCTGTGGACAGGGGGGGTACAGAGGTGGCTGTGGACAGGGGGGGTACAGAGGTGGCTGTGGACAGGAGGGTACAGAGGTGGCTGTGGACAGGGGGGGGTACAGAGGTGGCTGTGGACAGGAGGGGGTACAGAGGTGGCTGTGGACAGGGGGGGGTACAGAGGTGGCTGTGGACAGGGGGGGTACAGAGGTGGCTGTGGACAGGGGGGGTACAGAGGTGGCTGTGGACAGGAGGGGGTACAGAGGTGGCTATAAACAGGGGGGATGAGGTGGCTGTGGACGGGGGGGGGGGCGATACAGAGGTGGCTGTGGACAGGGGGGGGATACAGAAGTGGCTATGGACAGGGGGGGCGATACAGAGGTGGCTGTGGACAGGGGGGGCGATACAGAGGTGGCTGTGGACAGGGGGGGCGATACAGAGGTGGCTGTGGACAGGGGGGGTGATACAGAGGTGGCTGTGGACTGGGGGGTACAGATGTGGCTGTGGACAGGGGAGATACAGAGGTGGCTGTCGAAAGGGGGGGTACAGAGGTGGCTGTGGACAGGGGGGGTACAGTGGTGGCTGTGGAGGGGGGTGGATACAGAGGTGGCTGTGAACTGGGGGGGGGGGTACAGAGGTGGCTGTGGACTGGGGGTACAGTGGTTGCTGTGGACTGGCTCCAGACAATATTAAAGATGGCCCTGAATATTCCTATTATTCACTGTTTAATACTGTTATCTGCAAAAGTGTCTATTATGTGATAAAACTGCAGCTATATACCTCATTAAGAGCTCCACTCGGCACTCACATTACTCGCCGCCTCTCTTCTCCTCGTCTGACAATTTAAGGGGCGGGGCCAAGAATGACGTCAGGGGAGGAGAGAGGCGGTGAATAATCTGACCGCCGAGTGGAGCTTTTAATGAGGTATATAGCTGCAGTTTTATCATATAACAGACACTTTTGCAGATAACCGTATTGAACATCCAATCACTTGTCTGTGGGCTGGGTGCCCGTGAATTAATCACGGTAACTGATGGGCTGGAGAATTAGCAGCAGCAGGCCGGGTGCGGCCCACGGGTTGCCGACCCCTGGTATACTTGATATCTGATTCTGTTCTCCCAAGGGTATATATGAATTTTACAGTTCAGCTAAAGAGGTTTCAGTTTTGCAGCTTCTGAAAATTTTTTTTTTTTATTTTGATAATGAGCCATGAAAACAGTGTACGTTATGTAGACCCAAAAGGGTTATAAGGTCAATGACACAAATGCTGACTTCCTTCTTGCTGGGGCAATAGACAGCAGTTAAGACATTGGTATGCATTTTTAACTTATGCTGCAGGGTGGTAATCCTTAGTTTTTCTTTTTTTCCTTTCCTTCACTGTATGTTATTTACAGCGCATTTGTGTGAACTGAACCCATAGGACAGCAGAGAAATTGCCTTATTCCTGCATTGGGACTCCAATGGGCAAGGTAGCCTTAGGGCTGGTGTAAATGGACCCCTTAGGCTGTAAAATGCTGTATCACTACAGTACCTATGCCCGCTTCATTGGTTAGATGCTTTGTTGTTACTACTGGGATGAGTTGCTGAATAATGAGCCTAAATATAAAAAAAAAAAAAAAAACTTGGGGCTTTCAATGTCTTAAGTCGCAGAATCATTAAATTCTCATTTTACTTACGTTATTGTTACTATAAAACCTAAGGCTATGTGCACAACAAGTTTCCCAGATCTTTCTGTTATTTTTGTTCATATCAAGCTGCAAAATAGTATAGAGTTATACTTTTATAGCATATTTTTTTATAGATAGATGTTAACATTAAGCCTCTAATTTCTGTTATTTTCCACCATGTGCAGGCTGACTGGATATGGGATACACCACTGTTTTGCCAAAAGTCTTATGGACCCTGAAGTCAACATGAACACAAGCATCATGCACAACTTCTACGCCAACTATTTTGCTATGGCAGGAATTACACTTGCATCATGCCTGGCAATGTGCCCCGTTGTTGGATTTTTAGGAAGGAGAGGAGGATTGCTTCTATTCATGATTTTAACTGCCCTTGCGTCTCTTCTTCAGCTAGGACTTCTGAATTGTAAGTTACATGTTAGTTGTCAGTTGTGCATGTAGTAGTTCACTGTCAGTAAAAAAAATAAAACTGTGTAAGAGAAATGCCACGCTAATTATCAAATGATATCTATTCTTTTAGATATGTTTTTATTGCAGATCCCTTCTATGCTCAGAGAGTATAATGTAGCCGAGTTCTTCATTCCCTAGTGGTTCTGCAGCTTGTGTTAAGTCTGAACACCACATATTGATGTGTTTGGAAAACAAATATTGTGTTTCTCAGTGCTATACTAATCTGCATAAAACCAGGCCAACAGTGGAATTATGTCAGCTGTAGCATGGGAATGTTTGCTTAGTACCAGTGTTAAGTGACAACTTAGCTGAAAGTAAAATAAACTACAGCTTTTTGGTTTAGTTATTTTCTGTACTCATAATATGCCACAATCATATACAGAGTTGTATGGACTACACAGAACCATTCATATAAACCCCTGACCCATAAAGAAAGTTTGTGGATAAAATAAAAGTAAACCATTAACATCCCTACAAGGCGACAACAGCACATGCTGTTAGTACATACCTCTTGCCACCAGGAGCTCCTGCTTTCAGGTATTGAAGGCTAGGTACAAGCCTTGCTCCTATTTATAATAGTCCCAATACAATGTCCAGGGCCAGAGTGACCTATCAGCTCAAATAGGAATTTTCATGTAGGAGGCACACCTATTCTTCTGCATTAGGTTAGGTTGTCACTTTGGATTTAGGCTCACATTAAAGGATACGTTCATCCTTCATAACACGTTACACCCATATCCAGGATGCAACATGTTACTAAAGGAGCAGCCCCCTTGTTACTAAAGCAGCCCCCACACCCACCCACCTTCCCCAAGCCCCTGTTGTGACAGCAGGCCGTGGATCTTCTCCTCGCATCTGCTGTCACAATCTACCCGGCCACCTCATTTATTCACATAGTTCTGTGAATGGGAGAACTATAACTACCATCTGATGAGCACTCCAGGTAGTTCATTGATTCTTCCTGTTCTGTAGCTGCCTGCTGGTAATGAGGTACAGGAAGACTGCTACACTGACAGTCTGCAGGAGCCTGAGATTGCACCTCTGATCAGCTGACTGCGGGTGCAATGTTTTACAGGCTGCTAAGAAAAAAATAATAAATGCACATTTTTTTACCTGCAAAAAGATGTGTGTTTATTATTTCTTTAAAAAAAAAAAAAACGTATCCTTTAAAGCGTTTACAAGCAAATTTGCACAACACAAATAAAAGGCAAATGTACCAAATAACTTTTGTTTTTGGACCGTTCCACCAGCTTCTGTTGTAGGGGCATGAACAAAAAAGGTCTGCCAATCGGCATCCAATCAGACCGATGTGTTCTGGCAGGGGGGCCGTCCCCCTGTCAGAACACAATAGCTCAGCAGGGGAGATCGCTGTACTAACATTGCATAGTTAGTACAGCTGCTCCTTCCAAGCTCTTCAGGTTTTTTTTCCATTCAGCCCTGCTTAAAGGAAAAACATGAGGGGAATTTCCCAAGATTGGAGCAGCTGGGCAATCAACCATGGCAACCAATCAGTTTCTAGCTTGCTTTTTCCAATGGAACAAGCTTAAGCTAGAAGATGATGGGTGCTATGTGCTGCTGCTCCAAAATTCTTTCTGCTCCAGTTTTAGTAGATATCCCCAGTGTATTTTCTGTGAGGACTTATTATATGCATTATTACTGAAGTGTTTACCTTCAATTAATTTTTATATGACATTTTTTATGCTTATACATTTTGATTATTGTATTAAATATAGAAATTTGCAGATTATCAAGATAGCTTAAAGAGCATTAGTCAGCATTATCAAATTGCATGTTTTTTTTTTTTTTTTTTTAAGTCAAACAAAATCACTTCATTCTTATGCCGCGTACACACGGTCGGAATTTCCGGCATACTTGGTCCGGCGGACCAGAGTGTGCCGGACAATCCGCCCGTGTGTGGGCGGCGGCGGACTTTTCCGGCGGACTTCTTCCCAAAAGCCCGCCGGACCTAGATTTTAAACATGTTTGAAATCTTTCCGTCGGACTCAGTTTCGGGCGGAAAGTCCGCTCGTGTGTGTGCTGGTCCGACGGAAAGCCCGCTCGTGTGTAGGCTGGTCCGACGGACCAAATACGACACGAGGGGATGGTATTGCATCTCGCGCTCGCTGCAATAGGAAAAACAAATCTTCCTATTGCGGCGAGCGCGGGGCATACCAGGCCCTTAGGTCTGGTATGGATTATAAAGGTGAACCCCGCTACGCCGAAAAAACGGCGTGGGGTCCCCCTAAAATCCATACCAGACCCCGATCCGAGCACGCAGCCTGGCCGGTCAGGAAAGGGGGTGGGGACGAGCGAGCGCCCCCCCCCCCTCCTGAACCGTACCAGGCCGCATGCCCTCAACATGGGGGGTGGGTGCTTTGGGGGAGGGGGGCGCCCTGCGCCCCCCCCCCCAAAGCACCTTGTCCCCATGTTGATGAGGACAAGGGCCTCTTCCCGACAACCCTGGCCGTTGGTTGTCGGGGTCTGCGGGCGGGGGCTTATCGGAATCTGGGAGCCCCCTTTAATAAGGGGGCCCCCAGATCCCGGCCCCCCACCCTATGTAAATGAGTATGGGGTACATGGTACCCCTACCCATTTACCTAGGAAAAAAGTGTAAGTAATAAAACACACTACACAGGTTTTTAAAATATTTTATTAAACAGCTCCGGGGGGGATCTTCCTCCGGCTTCGGGGGTCTTCTTCCGGCTTCGGGGGTCCCTCCGCTTCATCTTCTCCCGGCGTCCGGTTGGTTCTTCTCCGCTCTCCGGCCTCTTCTCCCGGTGTCGCAGGTCTTCGGCCGGCCCCTCCGCTCTCTTCATGTAGCTCTATTGCGAGCGGAGGTCCGGACTTCTGGGCTTCTTGGCTTCTTGGCTTCTTGGCTTCTCTTCTCTTCTCTTCTCTTCCCCCAGATGTTGACACGACGCTCTCTCCGGCTGGACTGGTCTCTGAGGGCTGCGTTGTGACTTATATAGGCGGAGACCCCGCCCCCATATGATGTCACAGTCCCTGGGCATGCTGGGACTGTGACGTTTTAGGGGGCGTGGTCGACCACGCCCCCTAAAACGTCACAGTCCCAGCATGCCCAGGGACTGTGACATCATATGGGGGCGGGGTCTCCGCCTATATAAGTCACAACGCAGCCCTCAGAGACCAGTCCAGCCGGAGAGAGCGTCGTGTCAACATCTGGGGGAAGAGAAGAGAAGAGAAGAGAAGCCAAGAAGCCAAGAAGCCCAGAAGTCCGGACCTCCGCTCGCAATAGAGCTACATGAAGAGAGCGGAGGGGCCGGCCGAAGACCTGCGACACCGGGAGAAGAGGCCGGAGAGCGGAGAAGAACCAACCGGACGCCGGGAGAAGATGAAGCGGAGGGACCCCCGAAGCCGGAAGAAGACCCCCGAAGCCGGAGGAAGATCCCCCCCCGGAGCTGTTTAATAAAATATTTTAAAAACCTGTGTAGTGTGTTTTATTACTTACACTTTTTTCCTAGGTAAATGGGTAGGGGTACCATGTACCCCATACTCATTTACATAGGGTGGGGGGCCGGGATCTGGGGGCCCCCTTATTAAAGGGGGCTCCCAGATTCCGATAAGCCCCCGCCCGCAGACCCCGACAACCAACGGCCAGGGTTGTCGGGAAGAGGCCCTTGTCCTCATCAACATGGGGACAAGGTGCTTTGGGGGGGGGGGCGCAGGACGCCCCCCTCCCCCAAAGCACCCACCCCCCATGTTGAGGGCATGCGGCCTGGTACGGTTCAGGAGGGGGGGGGCGCTCGCTCGTCCCCACCCCCTTTCCTGACCGGCCAGGCTGCGTGCTCGGATCGGGGTCTGGTATGGATTTTAGGGGGACCCCACGCCGTTTTTTCGGCGTAGCGGGGTTCACCTTTATAATCCATACCAGACCTAAGGGCCTGGTATGCCCCGCGACGGGGCTAGCAAGGTGTCAATCTCGCCGATAAAAGCGGCAAGATTGACATCCTTCTCTAGTCCCGTCGCACCTGAGTCACGTTCAAAATGAACGGACTTGTCCGTGTGTGGGCAAGTCCGTTCATTCTGAAAGTCCGCCGGAACTCCGGCGAAAGTCCGTCGGAAAGACGGGCGGACTTAGCCCGCCGGAAAATCCCGGCGTGTGTGGGCAAGTCCGTTCGTTTTAAAGTCCGGCGCACCTGGCGGACAAAGTCCGTCGGAAAGTGTGCCGGACCAAGTAGGATAGAAAGTCCGCTCGTGTGTACGCGGCATTACCCTGAATAAGGAACTGCTTCTCCCCAACTTCTTGCCTGTCCTGTTAGATGCTTGGCCTTAAGTTGGGTATATATACTGGTAGAAATTTGAATTAAAAGTACATTTATGACAGCACTTTTATCTCTGTGATATGAATCAAAAATTTGTGCCCACTCTTACCTATGAATAAATCCATAAACAACTGTGTCCTCAATTCATTTTAAACAAATTGATACACATTCATCTATATATTCCAATGCATATTACTTCAAAAATCATGTGATCTCAAAGTTCATGAATCATTATAAAAGGTCCCATGCTCCACCATACATCAAATAAAGTATCTCATGCTCAAACAAGGTGCATTCTAAAAATGTCTGCGTCAGAAGCTAAATGTCCCAAGATGTGAGTTTCTCAGACATGGTGGAGCAGAAATCCTTCTAGCAGTGATGGTCTCTTTAATAATAAAAAGCCTACTATTTTCCTGCAGATAAACCTGCACATTCCCTTGTTAAATATGACTCAGTGTACAGCTACAGAATCCTCTCCATTTCTGCATGTGCATTTCCATTCCAATTACATTCTATCTTTGGCTTCAGGATTCATTAAGGGGAGTCACTTCTGTCAAAGATATTTAATCTGAATGTAATTAAATTGCTATGCAAAGTGTTAAGTTGTTTTAGGGTGATTGCACAATTTGATTAGATTCACTGATATTTTTTTTTCTACTTCTTTTTGTTTTTTGTTTTTTCTCTTGCAACGCTTTCTTTGGTGATAAGTGATTGGAAAATATACGCAACGTCCTGATACAGGTATGACATTCATTTTTAAATTCCTCCTTGCTAAACAGAATATTTCTGATAATGTAATACTTAGAAGGTCAACACCTAGGCTTAGAGTGAATCTGTTGCTAAAATAAAATGGCCAATAACCATGCCCCTGCAAATAAGAAAAAAATACTCACCTCTCATCCTGGCAAAAACAACTGTAATGCAGGGAAATCAACACTTGAAGAATCCGGCACCGATTTTGATTGTCTACTGTGCTCAGTGCTTTCTCCTTCTGGCCCATATGTCTTTATTGTATCTTGCAAGGATCGGCAGGAGGAACCACAATGTACACAATGTACAGTGGAGCAACAGCCATCCGACACGCCCAGATGAGTAGAATTCTAAAGGGTCTTCAGGAGGTTATTTACTTCTTTGTTGGGAGGCACATTTATTGCCTATTTTATATCACAGATTGATTGTACGACCTCCTTTAAATTTGCCAACAACTATGTAGTGTGAAAGCCTACTTTACTGGGTATATATTGAACAGATTGTTTAAGGTTAAGCTTAAACCGTTTCTCCTCCAATCTCATTGTGTGGCCCTGAGACTGAATAGTTGTTTTCCTACGCTGGGATCCCCATTGAGGTATTTGTAAATCGCTATCATGTTTCCTCTCAATGTGAGCATTTTACTAATCTAACATCACCACTAAACGATATCCGAACACCAAACTATTCCTTATTCTGCAAACTTGTTACCGGCAGCAGCCATGCCGAATCCTCACTTCTAAACTCTTTTACCAATCGGTGATCTCTCATAAACCAGTAATCGATCAATGTGGTGATTGTGCTAGATGAGACCCATATACAGACATTAGAATGATATAAAGTCAAACTTCTAATTGAGGTTTAAATTATTATACTGGTATAACACTCTTGTATTTCTTTAGGTATGAGTGAAACTGTGAAAAATAAATTCTCTATCGTATTCTCAATCATTGGGATGTTTTCGTCTCATGCTGTTGGAAGTTTAAGCGTCTTTTTCTGCTCGGAAATCACCCCCACAGTAATCAGGTATGGATTTTATGGTACATACATTTGTTTCAGAGCAAATTGTGCTTGGTAATTTAAGGATCTAATTTTCTTTAGGAGAATAAACTGTGACGTGTTCTGCTTTATTTCATTCTGGTTTCCCTGATATTTTTTTTTATTTAAAATTTTGCAAATCCATTGTAAACATTCTTGCACTGCAGAAGGTCTTTTGTGGAAACCTTTTTCCTTCCAAATTATTTGGTCAATGCTTGTTGAGAGGAAGGAAGAGCAAGAGGTTATGTGGACCACAGGATGGTGATGCCACAAGCTGTCTTAACACAAGATCTGGGTAATTCTTTTTAGAGCAGGAAATCTCATTGCGAAGGGGTCTTGATGTGACTGATTGCATTTTCTCATTTTCTGCATTAAATAAAACCACCTCTGATCAGTTCTCTCCCCCTCCCCCCCTCATAAATACTTACCTGAGCCCGATCTTGATCCAACACTGTGCCTGAGAGCAGCAGTACTGCTCTCTCTCTCCCCTCAATGGACAAGGAGGCAGCAATGGGAGTCGTCAGCTCCTACTGCTGGCAGTCAAATCCAGTGGGGGGGGTTTGGGGAAGGGCCGAGCTGCACAGTGTGTATTAATGGCGTGCCCCCATAGCAAAGGGTTACCCATTGGGCACTCGGAAGGGAGGAGGTGCAAGGGGCACTGGCTAAGGACCCCAGAAGAGGAGGTTTAGGGCTGCTCTGTGCAAAACCATTATACAGCACAAAAAAGTATGATATATTTATAATAAAAAAAATAAAATTAAGTCTTTAATGGCATTGCATTGAGGTGAAAAACCTCTCGTAGTGCACCAGCCCCCAGAGCCCCCCTTTTACTTACCTGAGCTTGATCATTCCTGCACCGGGGACGAGCACACCTGCTCCAGCCGGTGTCTTGGGTCCTGATTGGATAGATAGCAGCTCAGCCATTGGCTCCCGCTGCTGTCAATCAAGTCCAATGATGCGGGAGTCGAGTCCTGCTGTCTGTGTCATTGGACACAGCAGCAGGACACGGGAGCACACCCGCACGGGTGCCCCCGAGGGAGAGCGCTTCTCTGATGGGGCACTCGAGAAGTGGAGGAGCCATGAGCGCAGCTGAGGGACCCCAGAAGAGGAGAACCGAGGCGACTCTGTGCAAAACCAACTGCACAGAGGAGGTAAGTATGACATGTTTGTTTTTTGTTTTGTTTTTTAAAACACAAATGTTTACATATCCTTTAACAAACACTTTAAGATTTACACCCAATGTATAGTACAATGACATGGTTGAATCTTCAGGAACTTGACCCCAATAGGGCATTTTAGGGCATACATCACCCCCAAAAGTCCATGACTGGTGAAATATACATGCAGGCACTTAATATCTTCTGTAACTTCACTATTATTCCTTAGCAGGATCTGCTTTGCTGCAAATGGCACACTTCAGGTAAGGGTAACCTGAAGTGAACACATACGGAGGCTGACCACTCCTTTTAAAAAGACTTGTTCTGTGGATAGATTCAGGACTTTCTAAAGCTGGCCATACACTGATTCAGTTTTGGCTGGTTTCTAAAGAATTAGTCGAAATTTGAACTGTGGGTGACCTTTTTGACACCGCCTGTTGTTCTTTCATCTGAAAAGCATACCTCTTTGCTGTTTTCACTATTCCTGAATCTTAATTTAAAAAAAAAAAAAAATCATGAAAAGTGCAAGTGACTGCTGATAAAATTACAGGCTTATTTTTTCATAATCTTTATAGGCATGTTGTGTAATGTCAACTAAGCTTACTACATAAAGAAAACATTAGGTGTAATATAATTGCCTAATCTATGCTGACAGCAGGTATCTCCATATGCTTGCATGTCATCAGGTTCATTATCCTTTTTTAATGCCCTAGGTGCCCTGACTCTACAGGCAATCTGATCAGCACAATATTGACCTAGTTTCCTAGTTTGAGTATCTGTCCCAGCCCCCTCCTGCATCATAAGCTTCATTATCATCCCATCACTATAATGGGCTTCACTAGCCAAGTGGGACTGAAGCTTTGTACACACAATGAGGATATTGGACGAATGATCACCCGGTTGTTTGTTTGTTTTTTTTTTTGCATTGTAGTCTCATATCCTAAATTATGTTACTCAACCTAGGAAAATTGTATTGTATTGTAATGTATTCTTTCGTTTCCCAGCATGCGTAGTCCTGCTCTTACGATTTATTTCAAAGGAAAACTGTACTGATTAAACGAAAATATTACGATTTGGTATTGTGCCCAAAAAATTTTTGCAAATGTCCCTTCGGGTAATTTTGGATGAACTGTTGTGATCGGCGCTTGAAAGCAGTGTACTAATGATCACATTATGGTAGGATCAATTTGAATGCGGTATTTTTCGTCCAATTTTCTGATCGCGTGTACTAGGCTTTAGACTGTGGAGGGTCAGGGCCAACTGCTCAAGCAAGAAGCTAAATTAGTAATGATAAATTCAGAATGCCTGTGGATTCAGGGCAACCAGTGAACTGAAATGGATAAAAACAACTGATGTTGAGCCACCTAGAGGTAGATTATGTACTTGTATTGCACTCCAGTTTTGCTTTAAAACAGAGAACATCTATGAAGGACATGATCTTACCAAGAATTCTGCCTGCACTACCATAGCCTGCTAGAGGTCTTCTGACTAACCCTGCGTAGCATGCATCTACTTGGCTTCTTGCACAGATTAGTGCAGGATTACAGGCCTTCCCGCCACCAGCCTCAGACAACCAGTACTGTATTGGACTGTAGAGCCCCTAACATTGTTTTGTTTTGTTTTTGAGTGGACAGACAAGCGTTAAAAACCTTTAGAATTACAGACCCACCAAACCAAGAGTGAAACTACTATCTGACTAACACATTGCATGTATAATTTTCGCAGATACATGTAACCACTTTCCCTTGCCTGTCCATGCATATGTTTGGAAGATAGAGTAACAAAAAAGATTTGCGTGCAGTTATCTCCAAAAGGAGGTTCCAGAAACTGCTTGTTACTTCTGTAATAATGCAGTTTAATTCAACTGGGTGCTGGAAAACTCCTACTGTGAGAGGACCTAATCCTGTAAAAATGGCTTTCTCAAAACCTTCCAGTTGATTATCCTAAAATGTAGCAAGAAAGTCTTCACCGCACTGGTGTGGATTCTGACCAGGTGTAAACCAAATGATTATCTCCAAGGTAAAGAGCCCCAGGTGCTGGCTAATGCTGAGTCAAGCTTGAAAATGTGCAGAAGAGTCCGGACAGCCGCACACCAGGAAAAAATTCCAAAAAGTCTTTATTGTAAAATAGGGATCATACAGTACAAGACACTGTGACAAAAGTACAGGCAATTAGCTAACGCGTTTCGCACTTATGCTAAGTGCTTACCCCAAAAAACAGGTGTTCTAATCCCTCTCCACTCTATCCAAAACTAAAAAAAAAATGTTCAGCCTTTAGTTCTACTTTAACTTGTTTGCTCCTATTTAATAAATTAGAGTTTAAACTTTATACTGGAATGAATGCAGAGTATTATACACTATATCTTAGGTGTTCTGTTGTTGCATATGGACTGTATAGGCTACATAAGGTCTAGCTATCATATGTGGATACACAAATTCTGGCATACACAGTGGAACTTTACCTATAACAACTTGATAAAAATAATACATTCCACATTAATAATTATGCTACCAAAATTAGTGTGTGCTGTAAATTGCCTCCAGCATTGCTCCTGTTTCTTCTTGCTGAAAGTAGACATTTTGCTGAAGTCCAGAGCCCCTGAACAGCAGTAAATCTTTAGCCTGTCAGCAGATCGGCCTCTACAAAATCCACACCTTGCCAAAAAAATTGAAAATAACTGAGCATGTTCAGAGCAGGGTTAGACAGTGTATTACTGGATTTTAAACAGTATAGGCACTTATTTTTAATGTTTTACATAGTTATACCTGCAAAAGGGACCAGCCTGAAGTGATCTAGCAGGAATTCATTTTCTGACTAAAGTTCCACTTTAAGTGGTTTTTAACCAGTATCACTGTTTATTTTTATTTTTTAATAACTCGCATTAGACAAAGTCTTTTCTACGTTGGTGAGAGACAGTGGCAGTGCTTCCATAAGGGCACACGGGTGCGGCCCCCCCCTCTCCAGCCACCCCCTCTATCACCAATAGATAGATTCATGCATTGCATAAATCTATCCATGGCCGCCGCTGCCAGCCTCTCTTCAGACGCCCGCCCCCTTTTTGGGGCGCCTGAATTACAGTGGTGGGGGGGTGTTTTTGAAGCACCTGCTTAGAGACATAGGCTCTAATAGGCGTCAAAAAAGGTAAACAGCGAGCGCCATGCTTGGCGCTCGCAGTTCGCCCAACTGTGTTAGAAAAGGGAAGCAATATTCGCTTTCCTAACACTGAACCGCCTCTCCACCAATCAGGTGCTCGGGTCTGTTACCATTACCTGATTGGCTAAAACGACAGGCGCTGTGATTGGACGCCTATCAGGCGTGAGAGAAGAAATATGTATCTGGTAATACTTGTTTAATAGACAGCTGAGACATCCCCAACTGGACCGCTCAATATTCTTTTTTAGAATCCCTGATTGAATATTCGTTTTAATGACATACAGTAGATCACTTTTTTTTTGTAGATGAAATTGTTGAAGGTAACAGTGTTTGTCCCTTCGGATAGTTTTGGATGAACTGTCATGATCGGCTCTCGAAAGCTGTGTAGTAATGATCAGATTATTGTCCAATCGCTTCGAAATCGGTGTTTTTCGTCCGATTTTCTGATCGTGTGTACTGGGCTTATAGGTGCGGAAACTTTTATTTTGACCAGTTCTGCTGATAAACCTACTGTTTATCTGCGTGCATATGAAACAAGTAGGATAGAAGATGCTATTATACTGCAGCTGCATTAGCACGTATCTGCAGCTTTCCTGTGGATGCTTCTGGGGCAACTATCACTAAAATTTGGTACTTTGCTTACAAGTTAGGGAAATTGGAGTAGTTAGAGTGTAATCAGACAATTGGAAGTCATTTTTTTCACAGTCTTTGCATATTCCTAAACTCCAATTGAACTTTCAGTTTACATTGGCTAAATAGATTCCAGATGAATAAAAAAAAAATGCTGCCAAAGTCTTGCAGTTTTTCTTTACCAATCAACCATAGTAGAAAAAGTCTCTGTCCTTCCAGCATGCTTTAGAGTGGAACCCTTGCTCCTTGTGTGTTAGTGGTGATCTCTTTACAGAGGTCCAGCATTTCCCCTGTTTAGAGCTTTCAAATCAGCAGGAAGCATCAGCTTTGCTTATTGCAGAGCTATAGGTCTGACTCATTAGGAGGGTGTCAGACCTCTGCATTGAGATCACTGCTTCTGCACACGGAGCAAGGGTACAACTCTGCAGGATACAAGCTGTCCAGTGTCCATTCCTGCTACCTGTAGTCTGGTAGTGTCTATCAGAGGCTGAAATGTAGCTGGACAGGGCTGAATGCTGAACTGAGTGTTACTTGCGATCAGTGATGAATGCCCAGAATGCAAAATACCTACTAGTACGCAGGGATTGCACTGACAAGGAGTTAGAAGCCATGTGCGAGGGGCCTTAAAAAAAAAAAAAAAAATTTGAAGAAACGGAACACCTTTTGTCTTGATGCTCTAGAATTTATTTGGCACACATAAACTGTGGGTTCAATTAGGTTTTAAGAAGCAGTAAAGCCTAAAAGTGGAAATAGATGGATCAAAATTTGGCTTCATCAGGGACTGGACAAATTTGATCCATGTGTGGCCGCTGCAGTTGAACAGAAATCGATCTGATCTGAAAGCCGCTTGATCAGCTACCGCAGCCACAATGATTTCATCGCTGTTCTGTGTATCCTGACAGCGGGGGAGTCTCCTCATTGTCAGAATACAATATCACTGCGGGGAGTATCCCCCCCCCCATCCAACTTGAATGTGTGGATGGGGGGGAATCGGTTACATTTTTTTACTCAGCCCGCTGGTTTGAACCTTGTAATGCCAGCTCAAGTTTATTCATAAATGAAAAAAACATAAATCACTACAAAGAACAATACTTACAGTCAATAGAATTCTTCCCTTGTGATGTGCCCCCACCCCACCCCCTCCCCTAAGAGCTGACAGCCCTGTGACAGGCAATCATCAAGAGTGCCAACTATGCCCACCCTTTCCACCGCCGTTCTCCATTCATTCATACATACTGTATTATAGCTTCTATGACTAAAAGTGCTCTATGAATGGTGGATGAGCAGATGAATGAAAGGCCCACCTCCTCCATTCATAGGTCCTGTTTCATTTATGGAAGCTATAATACAGCCTCTGTGAATGGAGGAGTTGGGCATAGTTGGCTGTCATAAGTCCATTGTTGTTTTTTTTTATCCCTGCTGCACTGGAAGATTGCAGCAGAGGGGGTAAGAGGATCAAAGGAATAGGATTTCAGCTAATGCAGAAGCCAGCAGCACAAGGTACACATTCTGTAAGTAATGTCCCTTGTGCTGATTTTTGTTTTTTCATTTGTGACTACACTTGGTTTTTAAACAAGCTCTCATGGACTTCTATAGCTGCAGACACAGTGGAGCAATTCATTCTCAAATTTTGCAGCAGAAGCAATTAAGTCCTTGTCCAAGCCCTGTGTTTACATTAAAGAGAAGATGGCTGGAAGGCTGCTGACAGAGGGGGGGGGGACAGGGTGAGCTGAGCTGCTGAGAGAAGAGCTTGGACAACTTCAGTGCTTCTGCTGTGAACTCTGAGGATGAATTGTTCCACAGTACCTGAAGCTAGAGAGGTCAGTAAAGATTTATTTTAAACGCAATTAATGCTTGCTAGGATACTTAAATGTTCATAGCCTGGTCACAGGTTCTTTTGAAAAGGCAATTTCAGTGTTTAAACTATTTTGACAAAAGATTGCAGTTTGCATCTTTCTTCCATGCTACTATTTTCTATTGTTTCCCTCTGATCAACATAACACTAGCATTTTGGCTTTAAAAAATTAAATTGTTCTGCTTTCAGCTAGTGTGACACTTATTAAGATCTTCTATCTGTATTCTGACACAGTAAAAGTGAGGAAAAGGCAATACGGGTTGTTAAAGTATGTGTAAGTACACTGTTCTCCTGAGTCATAGTTTTACCAGAGAATGACAGCGGGCTGTGTATACACAATAAACCAGGAGAACTTGTTGCTCCAAAACCACAGAAATGTTCTATAAACGAATGACTAAAAAAAAAAACCTTTCATATGAAAAATAATTGTGCAAGACGTGCTCTGCATGCCTAGGCAACATCTGCGACCATTATTCACTAAAGATTAATATTTAATGTATTTAGTGCTGCCACCAAGAGAAATCCGAATTAGCTTAAAACTTTTTTTTTACATTTTGGTTAGAGTGCGCAACTATTACAGGGCAGATAGTGAGGATAATCTTCCAATTAGGGACACAGATAACTATAAAAATTTAACAGAGGCTACCCATCCCCAATCTGCCAGATGGTATACTTATAACAAAGAGGTCAAATCGCATGACAAGTCACACCCTATTGCCGGCAATCGCACTGACTTTGCAGTGCCACATCGATTTGAAAAAGTAGTGCCTGCACTACTTTTGGCGATTCCGGGTGCGACTTGCATAGACATCTGTGCACAAAGCCGCACAGATGTCTTCCAAGTCGCACTGACATGCGCCTTTTGAAATCGTGTGATTTCAAAGCTGCAGTCAATGTGAACGAGGGCTAAGTTTTGTTCTGTGCAACACAGTGGAGCTGATTTCCAATGAAGTTGAAAATCTCTACTTATTTCATTTTAATTATTCAATCATTAAAAGCAAATTGTTTTATTTATCTGCATGATTGGCTGTTCAAAGTGAACCCAGCTCTAATTCATTGGGTGAAGATTCTCAGCTATTTTAGTAAATCAGCCTTGGTGTGAGTGATATATGAACAGGTGGTAATATATTGGTGTTCTATAGTCACCCATGTGGACTTTGATTTCCCAGCAGTGTGCTGTCTTCCCATGTCAGTCTGGGAATACATATAAAATGTCTAGCGGGCTGACTTACTGCTAGAAGTTTTCCCTGGAGACAGTAATGTGAGCCATATAGCTTTCTTCTGGGTCAGCACCTATGATTGTGCTTTGCATACTGTGAGTAATAAACAAGATGAAACAAGTTCAAAACTAATCGTAGAAAAAAAAAAAAAAACTTGTTACTATAAAACAACTATAGCATTTGATGTTTTATATTATAAAAGAGTTTTAATAAAATGTAATAATCCTCTTTCTGCGTAGCAATAGTTTGTAGGCTGGGGGCTTTTCTCTGAGACCCACTCCATTGATTTAATGGAGTCTTTGCCACCTCAACCTGCTCTACCTTTTTCTGCTGGTCACTTCTAAATGGATCTGTCAAAGCAGCTCTATAATACACATAGTATGTCCATTATTAGTGAACAGACCGACTTTGATGTCCATCTTTTGGTCACAGAAGGGCTACCTTAGCAGAAACCACTCTGTGTTTGCAATATGAATAGCTCTTCTCAAGGATTTAAACACTTTTTTGGCTTTTACCTTAAAATAAATCTTAAAGTGAACCTGGTCATCTTCAACTGCTCCGCCAGCTCAATGTACTAACCTTGTTGGCACTCCATTCACCTACCTGTGGATATGTAAAACACCTTGTCCTTTTGGGAATGTGACTCTCTCTCATTAAACACTTAATGAAACTCTAGGTGCCTTATCGGCCAACTGCCAGACTCCACTAGTGTCACATAGATGTGGAGAAAGAGTCCTTTAAGGCCCAAACTTGTCATTTTTACTCATACATAGGGTGCAGAGGTGTTAAAACACCTGCCAGATTTTTTTATTGGGAATAATCACACAATCTATTTGTGACAGTGACTATAGTCACTGGTACAGGAAGTGATGGACATTCCACATATTTAGAGTTGTTACCAGAAATGGTGTGGGGAAATCTGGTGGCACCTATTGCGAACGATGATGATATTTGTCTAAAAGGGAATTTCCTCTCTCTGGATAGATTTAATATGTGTTGGGGACAGAAAGTGAAAGGGAAATTTCTCTGTTGGGACACAGTCAACAAAACTAATCTTAACCATTTTTTACTATATCCCAAAGTAAAAAAAAAATGTCTATACAGCAATTTGGGCAGGTGGGGGGTCACTTTTAGGGGAATCTGCTTCTTTTTTTCCTGTATGGGGACGTCACAGGCTCAATTTAAAGTGGTTCTAAAGGCAGAAGGTTTTTTACCTCAACGCATGCAGCTTGCTCCCCAGCCCCCACTTATATTTATCTGAGCCTGATCCAGCCATGTGCATGAAAGCAGAGGCTTTCTCCCTCTTCATTGGCTCAGACACAACAGCAGGAGCCATTGGCTAATCACAGCCAGTGAGGGGGGCAGGGCCGAGCCACACTCTGTCTTATGGGTACACAAAGCAGGGCCCAGGAGCGCATGAGTGCCTCCATAGCAAGCGAATACGTATAAAACCTTGTGAGCTGCCACCCTAAACCTAAAATACCCTAAATCACCATATAAATATAAAATAGAACTATAATAAGCTACTTGTACTTCCCACTCTTCCCCAAAATGTGATGATAACAAAATATATGGCACAATGTGCAGCGCTAATAAAATAAATACTAAATACAAATGCATAAAAACTATGTATAACAACAATATATATAACGTGACATCCTGTATATATAATGATGAAATAAAAAGTGCTCCTGCTCCGTGAGTCACACTCAGTCCTTATTGGAGTATAAAATGATTCAACAAAAGTCCAAATAACATTTGACATGTGATAATAGTGTCTTCATGCATTGTGCACACGGCCCCCACCATGTGTAACCTCACCTTAAGGGCTTAAATAATAAGCCTGTATTTTGATAATAGCCTGCAGCGATCCTGGAGTATTGGTATGGACCACAAGTCACCTGCTCCTCCCAGTGATAGCCCAGCTCAAGAGCCACTATTTTCTCCTGGTGTGTTCCGGGACTCTCCTCATATGTATTATATGCGAAAAATGACAGAGGCATGCAATAGCATGATAATGTTTAAAAAAGATTTAATTCCAAACAGAACTCCACATACATACAACTCACATTTCCAATAGATAAAAACGCCTATAAAGTGCTATAGTGCTAGTCACCTGTGGTCCGGTTCTGCAGCCCCCGATTTCACGGCGTTCCCCCTGTTCTCTACCTGCTCTGTAACACTTCTTAGTGCCTCCTGTGTCAGCCGATCAAGCTCCTCCGACCGGTGTCGTCACTCTCGTGGCTTCCTCTGGAAAAATCTCTGGAAAAATCCCAGAGGTCACGAGAATGATGAAACCGGTAGGAGGAGCTTGATGGGCTGACACAAGAGGCACTAAGAAGTGTTACAGAGCAGGCACAGAACAGGGGAAACGCAGTGAAACCAAGGCTGCAGAACCGAACCACAGATGACTCTATCACCCGTCAGCACTATAGCACTATAAAGGCGTTTTTATCTATTGGAAATGTGAGTTGTATGTATGTGGAGTTCTGTTTGGAATTAAATCTTTTTTAACCACCCTGGCGGTATGATTGCGTCAGATTTTTGCGTCTCAAAGTGCTACAATTGTTTTGCATAGAAATTTGGCGTTATATATTGTAGGCCTCTAATTCTTAGCAATAACACACTTAAATCTGTCCAAACAAGAGTCTAGTAGATATCCCGGGTATGATAGTTTGAAACACAAAATCATAAATTATAATATAATAAATAACTATAAATAATTATAAAAAAAATAATAAGATAATAATAATAAAATGAATTTCCCCACGATTCAGTATCGCTCAATTCTACAATTGTTCTAATTTACTATCGCTGTTTTCTAGCTGGTCTAAAACCACTTTTCAAGTAAAGGGACACTTTTTGGTTGCTATGGACAATCTCAAGTTTCCAGGCAGAAAGAACAGTATATATAATATAAAACTGCATGCAGGGCATTGGACAAAGCACTAGGGACAAAAGGGATGTGAAATGATTTCATACAGTAATGTAATCTGTAAGATTATAGTGTACTGTACGTGTTATGAATTTTCCATTTTTTTTAATTTGCCACCGGGCTCCGCCCCGTGCGTTGCGACGCTCTCAGGGAACGGAGCCCGGCACACAGAGGCATCGCCGGAGGACAGAGCCCACGGACACAGCAGGGGGACATCGCAGGATCCTAGGGACAAGGTAAGTAACCTGCACCAGGATCCTGCAATGCAATCCCAAGTGTGGCTCAGGGTTACCGCTAATGGTACTGAAATTTAACCCCGAGCCACACTTTGGAAAATCGCCAGGGAGGTTAAACGTTATCACGCTATTGCATGCCTCTGTCATTTTTCGCATATAATACATATGAGGAGAGTCCCGGAACACACCAGGAGAAAATAGTGGCTCTTGAGCTGGGCTATCACTGGGAGGAGCAGGTTCCTTGTGGTCCATACCAATACTCCAGGATCGCTGCAGACTATTTTTAAAATACAGGCTTATTTTTTAAGCCCTTAAGGTGAGGGTACACCTGGTGGGGGCCGTGTGCACACTGCATGAAGACACTATTATCACATGCCAAATGTTATTTGGATTTTTGTTGAATAATTTTATACTCCAATAAGGACTGAGTGTGGCTCACGGAGCACAAGCACTTTATATTTCATTATTTTATATACAGGATGTCACGTTATATATATTGTTGTTATACATAGTTTTTATGCATTGGTATTTAGTATTTATTTTATTACCGCTGCACATTGTGTCCTATACTCCATAGCAAGCGGCTTGCTATGGGGGCACTCAGGTGGCGGATGAGCCAGTCGCGCCAGCGGGGGACCCGAGAAGAGGAGGATCGGAGATGCTCTGTGCAATACTATTGCGCAGAGTAGGTAAGTTTAACATGTTTGTTAATTTAATATTAATAAAGTCCACAGCTATACCAACAACATTTTTTTATGGCATTTGAGTATTAGTATACATTTAATTACATTGTAAAGGAGCATGTCTCATATACTCTACCTGGAGGCCGTATCCTAATAAAAAGTGACCTATGTTTAAAAAAAAAAAAAAGATAAATAATACATTTCATTTTGCAATAAAGTACAGAAAACATATATATTTCATATTCGTATTACTAGCGATGAGAAGCAGTTTTCATTATGACCTATTTCACATAATTTGGCTCTTGTTGCATCACATATTATCTACATCCAAACCCCCTGATTGAATGATGTCTGGTAAATATTCCCACAAAGGGAACATGTAAATCCCAAACGTTAATTAGGTGTAGCTTTTATGGAGCATAGAATCTTCTCTTTTACTTTTAACTCATTATATCCAATTGTCTAACACATTTAATATATTGATACATCCTGAGGCTGTTGGGGTGTAGTAGAAACACCCTGGGGCAGATTTCTTTGTCCAGTGGCTTCAACAACAACCATTTACATTCAATGTGCTATGTTTTCAGGTTAAAAAGTAAGATGTGATTGGTCAAGCACACTGTTTGTTCTGACAATTTGTATTTATTTTCTCATTGTCTTTTGTTAAATGAATTGGATAGTTATGAATATCCGTTCCCTGCACAGCACTGAAGTATGAATTAAAGGGACAGTTATAAAATATTTGTAATATATGACAAAAAACTGACCAAATTTGACTTCTAAGTATAAAAATACAAAAGACCCAAAACAAATGAGATTCCAGGATTATTTTAATTTGGAATTAGGAATATAAAACGGCCAGTGTGTTTCGGAGGCATAACCTCTTCCCCCTCATCAGGGCTCAACACAGGATAAACCTAAGGTCTATCCTGTGCTGAGGCCTGATAAAAAGGGCGGTATTGCCCCAAAACGCATTCGTGTTTTTATATGGTTTATTTAGCAACAATTAAAATTATCTTGGAATGCTTTCATCCATTTCTGAATGCATGTACAAGTTTGAGAGTTTCCTGCACACCTTTAAATATGTTATATACGTATGTAATGTCTAGTGGTGCACAGTGCAGGCTCTATCACTTACCTTATACCCTACTCCAGCCAGCTCTGGCGCTCCCTTCCTCTGCCCAAAGCTTTGGTCTGTGGGTGGAGCCGCTGTGTTATCGTGTACAAAACAGGGCTGGGCTTGAGTCACCCTGCTGGAGGCAGGAGTAGGGTATCGTTAAAATATTTACTTCCTTTTCTGTGCGTCCTTGAACATAAGCACGGGGGAGAGCAGGGCTTTAACTTCTGGCATATGTATTCTGTAACCCACTGCAGTATTAGATATCAGGGATTCATTGGAGAATGTCCGTAGTCTAGTGTACTGAGGCTTTTGTGTGTTTTGTATTAACCCCCATCAGAACACTTGGTGCACTGTGGTGCTGGTATTTTTCCCTTCTTCCATTTGTCAGCAATGCAGTGAGGTTTTACAGTGACTCCTGCCAAATAGGTATGTAGCACCCTCCTAGTGTAGGATGCTAGGTAAATTTAGTTGGCTCCTTGGCTCCTTCTGTAATCAAGGGAGCAGTAATTGTTTGTTCTGGCCTGTTCACAGGCTGAGAGTTTGATTACTTCCTCCTGTCTCTAAAAGAAGTTTCTGGAGCTTAGGGCAGAAGATACAAAACAAAACAACCAGCCTGTCAGATCCATGGAGAAGAGTGTCCAGTAGGGTTTCTTCTTCCCAGGAGGGTTGCAGGGACAAAGTGGCTTCTGCTCTCAGGCAGCCCATGGGCTGTACCGCTACTCTAGAGGCCTTAGTGGGGTTAGAGCTAAGGCCCTGGATGGAATCTGCTAGAAACTGATTGCTGAACCTCACCACAGGGGATCTGTTCCAGAGAGGTGCCATCTCACTCACAGGACCCTGTCCAGAGGAAGCCAGGTGGTGGCAGCTGTCCTGGGAACTTGTGAGTAAAGACCCTAATTTGATTCCTGTGACTGTGAAGTGTTCTGGAAACTGCACAGGGTACCAGCTGTTGTGCATCAGCTCAAGGTAGCCAGAGAAGAAAACTGCCCCATGGTCCCCATTTGTAAGGCCTCAGACTGTTTTTTAACTTGCCGCATGGTCCTCAGCTGTGAGGCAATAGACTGTTCTTTATTCGCATTTACTTAGGGAGAGGATTGTACTCTAACTGTTGAGGGCCAAGCATTTTGGCGTATCCCATGCCCTAACCCCTCTCCCCCATTTTTACATTTTTTTTCAAGCAAATCTTAAAAGACATCCCCTAGATTATTTTTTTTTTGGAACGTGTGGACTGTTGCTTGGGTGACTGATGGCCTCTGTACTGCTGGGAGATACCTAATAACAGCAGCTCCTACAGGGGTAGCACTACACAAGTGCATGAGAGTGCTTTAGACAAATCTCAAAAACATCTGCTAAAATATTACATTTAAACATCAGCAGGGCAACTGTTGGCTTTTAGTAAAAAGAGACTGTTTTTCAGAAGATCCTGCTGTGTTGTCTGAGTTGGAAACATGCCCAGGAACATAGTTCCTGTTCCTTTAGAGAACATAAAACATAACATAAGCTAAACTACTCGTCAGTTTGGCTGGAGGCCCAGGTGGTGTTCCTACCTGTACAAACTATTGTTGGCCATGTCAGACCCTTTCTATGATATACCCTACGATTTCCTCTTACACTCTGTAGAATGTACCCACTTCAGTTTTCGCTTTTATTTTATTGAGTGGCTTGTATAAATATATACAAAGCAGAAAAAACTTAAATGGAGGTGTCTACCTGTTCAGGGTCAGAGCTAGTTCACGGCACGCGGCTATGCTCATTTGTATGCAAGTCAGAACCTTTTTATTCTACATGATCTGAAAGTGTTTGTCGCCTTTATTTTTTCAGTCACTGCCTGCCCTCTAGTGGTAACCAAAACTAAAAACCATCATAATATGCGTCCAGATTCGTTTTCTTGGGGAAAAGAACTTGTGCTAAGAAAAGTAAATGGGCCACCACAGTTGACCCCTCCTAAAAATACTATCTTACCTACCAATCCTTATACAATCCAGTACTCCAGAACAAGTGTTCACAGGAATTAGAGACTCTTACTCCACTTGTTGCATATGCTTGTTCTTGATCAGTGACTCAGAAATTACTATCTAAAAAATCCTAAGAAACTTTATAAGGTTTCATTATATATAAGGTATAGTTTTTAATTATGGTTATACCTTGTCCAAATACTAGAATTTGTATCTGGGATTTACTTTGTAAGTGAGAATGTATACTGTTAGTGCCGGTTCACACAGGGGCGACTTGTCAGGCGACCTAGCCGCCTGACAAGTCGCCTCCCGTTCTGTACAATGGAACCGTTCTAATAGGAGCGATGCAAGTCGCTCCGACTTAGAAAAAGGTTCCTGTACTACTTTGCGGGCGACTTGGGGTGACTTGCATAGACTTCTATACAGAAGTCGTTTTGCAAGTCGCCGTGGCAGTCGTGTGCAGGTCGACTCGGTGAGGCGACCTGCAAGTCGTGCCGCCCCTGTGTGAACCGGGGCTTACAGTTGTGTAATAACACCTGCCTATTACTGATATTCTTTTTCCAATGGATGTAACAACTCACTGTTGTTTGATGTTATCTTTGTTTATTTTCTTCTCAATAAGTTGTTTATGAAAAAAAAAAAAAAGGTTGCTTATACCAGTGAACTTGACTGGTATAAGCAATCATAATATGTTAAAAAAAATAAAAATTCTAAACACTTCCTAAGAGTAGTACACTGCTACTATGGTGACCTTTTTTTTTTTTACATACTGTCACTAGTCAGTGCCCCTGATCACCGCCACACCAGGTAAATGATGGCGCTGTACTGCACTGGTAACAGTTTATATAAAAAAAAAAACTGGGCCTCAAGAAATGAGAGAGGCCATCAGTACACCAGGATTGATCAATTGTCAGAGATTCATATATATATATATATATATATATATATATATATATATATATATATATATACCATATTTTGTGGACTCTTTAACTTTCCTACAGGCTAAGAGCCAGTTCACACTGCATGCAGTCCAGTGCGTTTTCTTTCTGCGTCAAAAACGCATGGAAAGTAGGTTATATGGTTTTCAATGGCATAGTTCACACCAGTGCAGTCAGTTCCAGGGCTTTCCAGCTCCATAAAAAAAAGTAGAGCTGCGTTTTTCCTGCACTGGACTGAACTGGAATGCAGTTAAAACACACCAAAAACGCACTGGAACACATTAAATAAATAATTAAATAATGACAGAAACGAAGAAAAACGTTTTTTTTTCTCCAACATTTTTTCATTTAAAGCGGGGTTCCCATTAAAAAAAATAAGTCAGCAGCTACAAATACTGCAGCTGTTGACTTTTAATCAGACACTTACCTGTCCCAGGGTCCAGCGATGCGGGGGATCGAAGCCCTGCTCGTCCCCGTCCCCCCTCCGCTTGGCGACGTAGGCATTTTAACTGTGGGCACCCACTTTGCATGCCCGCCCCGTCACTGGCCCCGCAATTATCTGGGATCGGTCATGTGTCCCAGATGATTGACAAGAGGGAGGGGGGAGAGGCGATATCCCTTCCTGCGCCGAAGGAAGTGACATCAGGAGCTCAGGCACCGAAGGAGGCAGACTACGAGGGACCCTCTAGCAACAGGCATTTAGAGGTGAGTTAAAAAAAAAAAATTTTCTCCAAATGTTTTTTTTTTTTTTTTTTTTTTAAGCACTTAACTATTTTTTTTTTTTTTGGGGTGGAACTCCACTTTGACTACTTCAGCCTCAGAAGAATTTAGCCCCTTGCTGCCCTGGCCATTTTTTGTGATACAACACTGCGTCGCTTTAACTGACAATTATGCGGTCATGCGACATTGTACCCAAACGAAATTGACGTCCTTTTTTTCATATATATAGAGGTTTTTTTTGGTGGTATTTGATCACCTCTGCTATTTTAATTTTTTGCGCTATAAACAAAAAAAGAGTGACAATTTTGAAAAAAAACACAATATTTTATACTTTTTGCTATATCCCAATTCAAAAAAAAAAGATGTCTAATGAAAAATGTGTTTTGTTTTTTTTTCTCCCATAGGGGTGGAGGCCTTGGACTGGTTCTAGCCAGTGCCGGTTTTGGAATGTTAACAGCCCCGATTATGGAGCTTCATAATCAGAAGGGATATTTCTTACATCATGTCATCTTTGCCTGTTGCACATTGATCTGTATAATTTGCATTCTTCTGCTGCCTGAGAGTAAAAACCAAAATCTACCAGAGAACATCCCTGATGGAGAGCATTACACTCGACAGCCTCTCCTACCTCACAAGAAAGGAGAGCAGCCTCTCTTGCTAACAAACTCAGAACTCAAGGACTACTCTGGCCTGCATGACTCTGTAGCCATGGGAGATGGTGTGTCTGAAAACACAACTGTCAACGGCATCAAGTCAGCATAGCTGGACAGGTCCTGTGAAAGAACATCATCTATTTATTATTTGTTTCCCCTTTGCACAGGTCTTAAAGGCCAACCACAGGATTGTCTGACACTGGGGCACCCCTCCTATGTGGCTGCTAAACCTTGTTAACCTGAAGAAAAAAACACCAAGAGGAAATGGTTTCCAGCAAATTCCAGAAAAAACACAATTTCCTTTGTCAACAAATGTTATACCCTTTTCCATCAATATAGTTGTGTTGTGTGTCACTCCAGTTGGTCACAAGATAAATCTGTGTCTACTGCAACCATTCTTGAGCAAAATAATCTGAATAATTGGCAATACTCTTAATTTTTTAGGATTAGGATTTTTCCCATCCTACATCTTGCAATCTGTATTTCTTTCCCTTTTAACAAATGCAGAAGTTGCCCACATAGCATAAAAAAAAGTACTGCGACTCATTGGTTGTGCAGGGGTTGGTCTCAGTTTCAAGCGTCCATAAATACTTTTAGCTGGAAATAATCTGGCACAATGAAGGGGCAACTTGTCTAAGCACTAGTAGGTTCTGCCCACTAGTGGTTTAAAAAAAAAAAAAGACTTTTTGCACAAAGTGTGAAGGACATTTAACACTCTACGTAAACAAGTGTGAAGCAAAGACTGAGTGAATGGACTCCAAGTTCAAATACAAGTTCAGTTTTTTTTTTTCTAAAATACTTGAGCAATACAGACCAATTGGGAAATCAAATAAATACCACTACCTTGAAAGAAGTCTGTCGGCTGCTATATGTTCCTCCTGAGACATGCAGCTGTGACCGAGCACACCTAACCCCTCAGGTTTCACGTTTTGACGTTGAAGACATTTGGGAGAATGCTTTTAGAGATGTGCAGTTAATATGTGCCAAATTCTGCAGAATCCTTCCCTCCTGTATGAGCAGAACGTTACCTGCTAATTGTAGCCAGGATCTGGTTTTCATCAACAAGAACATGATTACACCAATACTTGTGTGATGCTTTAGCTGTCCTGCTTCCCAGGTAGATCATGCAAATTGACATTAGTGACTGCCACAAGGTTATTTGGTCTCTGGAATCCCACTTGACATGTAGCAGATTTTTAGCCCTACCACCAGAGTTCACGAAAGCTGTATTACATGGACAATGTTGTTTATATCGGAGAATGTGAAATTTTGCATTGAAAAGTGGAGATCTTTAAAATGTACCTTAAACAGTTAACTGATTATTTTTTTTGTCAAAATGCTTGGGATTCAGGATTCGATGTAGGGAGCCTAATTGACTAATCCAAAGATCGCTAAGCCCTCTCAATCCCAATTCAAGATTGGGTATTGATATAATACAATACTTGTTTATAGGCAATTGCTACTGGAAGTAGTAGCGCAGATACTGTACAAAACAATGCACCTGTAAGGTAAATCCAATCTATAGCACGGTGCAGAGAAATAACAAGTTAATGTTTTTTTGGTTACTGGTCAAGCTGTTAAAGACAGCATTACAAGATAAAAAAAAAGCCAAAACATTTTTAGCAGTAAAAAAGGAAAAAGAATTCCAACTGCCAAGGTTAGATTAGTCAACCATTTTTCCTTAAACTGGGCCTTCAGAAAGGCATAAAGGTACAGAACACATCCATGGAAGTGTAGTAATTGTAAACTGTTACATTTAGTGCTTTCTAGTTGAATACTGTTAATTATATAATGTGAACAATGCTTTTTGGTGACTATTTTGACGCATCACGAGAAAGATCAGAAAAAATCTTCAACTAAAATGAATCAACCTTTGGCCGGTTTAGTTTTGTGAATTGGAGGGAGGGATGTCGGGGGTTTGTACAAATGGAAATTCAATGTTAGTATTTTAATAAGTGTTTCTAAATGTTGTAGAGCCAAAATCATGGGTTCACCAAACTGGAAGAAGTGCCATTAAATGAACTGTTAAGTGTTGACCACTTTACCGTTGGGATGACTTAAAGTGCACTGCATCCTTTCTTATGTAAAAAAAAAAAGATAGGGATATGATGCACCTTATAAAACTAATGTGTTCTGAAGTGTACTGTGAGTGTTTTTTTGGAGAAAATTAGCCTATTTTAGACTAGGTGTTTAAAACACCATTCCAACCCATTTGTTTTCAGTCATGAAAGTGGTAACTTTTAATGTCCTCTTTGTATAGTACCCTTGAAACAATTGTTCATTTATTGTGAGCATTGTACTGTAGACTCTTTAAACCACTAATATTAATCCTGCTATCATGTTCATCATTTTAAGAGCCAATGCAATAGTTTGAACTGGCCAGCCATACAAAGCTACTGCACCAGTTGATTTATTTTTTTAGGAGAACACTAATTGTACACCTCCAGGCACATGCTACCATTACACAAGGGACAATAATTGTGTTTTTATTTTTTTTGCATTAACGTGATAAGTAACTATACAAACAATGCTATAGGTTATTGCTAAAGGATACTTGGCTGCAACTCGATGCTTTTTGAGATCTGTGGAAACTTAATGAACTAGTGCACAGATTGGTTCAAAAATCTGGATGTATTTATAAGCAATTTCATCTCCTGCTGTTTGGATTTGCAAAAAAATATATATATATTTTAATAGTATCCCTATGAGACAAGAAGACCTACATTTTTTTTCCCTGTGTTTTAGGACAAAAACATTTATTTTATTTTTTTGTTTCAATTCAGGAGTAGTTTTGGTGGTACACATCCATAGCACAAGCTTTCAAATGGATTACTGATAAAAATGTCTTACGAACTAAATGTGTGCATGTCACCTGGTTGTATCAGCGCAAAATTATTTGTACTGTATGTGTACAGAAATAAAAACATACAAAACTACAGCCAAGCAATTTTTTTTTACTAAACTAGTAAAAGTGTGCTCTTTTATTGAGGGGGCTCACTCAGTTCAGAAGAGCACAATAGTGCATTGGTGGCTAGCACAGAGACTGGCATCAGTGCAGTGGGGGTATGAGGGAAAGGAGGATGGGACTCAAGCATAGTGGTGGTGAGGTTGGGGGTTGCAGGCATGCTGCTGAGTGGTGTCCAGTTAAAGAGCTGTCAGCTGTAGCTCCAGCTACTGGCAGCAGAGGTTGGGTGTTGTAAGCTGCCAAGCAAGATATTACAGTGCTTGTGTGAGTTGCAGCAGAAGCTGGGAGGGAAAGAGGTGGTGTAAGCTAGTGGAAAGAAAATAGAAGCACTCCTCTGAAGGTGTTTACCCACTGGGCATGGCTGTTGTGAATGGTGCTGATCTACAGTTAAAAGTTGATGCTACCACATAGTCCTTTCCTGTGGAGTATTAGCCATTACCAAGGGGTTTACCATATCACCCCTACAGCTCACACCTTCCGCTGCCTCTTTCAGTGTGTGCTTGGGAGTATGCATGTGAACCCGGGTTATCTGTTTTTAAGCATGTGACAACGTTGTTATACTGGTATTTTTATCTTAGTGTGGTGAAGGTATGGTGACTTTTTTCATATTTTGGGGTTATAAACTGTGATAAACTTGACGTTTTCTAAGAGATACCGCAGTTTGTTCCTTTTTTAGAGCCCTTTTGATGGGCGCTTCTCTGTGCTTTCATCCCCCCTTTCTTTCCATTATCCACAGGCTCTAGGAACACCACCTATTAGCTTTGGTGCGTCGGTTATAATTAGATGTTATCCTGAGTGTACCACTGTTTTTTATCATTTGTCTGCATATTACTTTGATTCCTTTTGAATCTTTATAATGGTTGAACTCTGTATATATTAATCTGAGTACTACAATATTTGAGTGGTGTATCCACCAATACCTTCACTGCTCTTTTGGCAAGTACATATTTTCCCGCAACAGGTTTTGATTAATCCCTTTAGTCCGATGGTGTTTGTCATTGGGGAGGAAATCAAACAGAATATTAGGTCGGTATTCTCTCAGGAACCCCATACTACTGCACCATCTGATAACAATCTTTTTAATGGTTTAAACAACACAAAAAACTAATGGTAACATTTCTAAATCGTAACTGGGATAATACCCTTGAATCATATATCACTAATGGTGTAGTACCAAGGGGATTGAGAGAAAGGGTCATCCCAGCACAACACTTACATACAGAAATATTTCTTAGAGAAATGGAAAAGGCTGTGTATAGATCGTGGTATAGCAGTTATGAGACCTATTATTGAGGAGGAGAACAGACAAGTAACTGGATTGAACAGACAAATTGAGAGTATTCAACAACTTGAACCCCATAAGGAAAAAACTGAATTTACTAAATATAACGATTTACTGAAAAAGGAAATTGATAAAGCTTAGAGGTACCTCAGTTTGACGAAACGGTCCAAGTTTCAACGAGACCTGGACGATTGCGCACAAGCGTAGATCTTTGATCTAACCAATAGCCACAGACGTGGTGGATCTAGGCGACGTAAATATCGCTCCCATAGCGGTGGCTTCACTACATCTGAGAGCGAAGGGGGTGAGCCTAAATCCGTTGTTTTATTTAGACGAGGAAATCTCACAGGTGGCAGGAGCAGCCCCTTGCCAAGGCATTTTGAAAGCAGCCCCAAAAGATCAGGGAGAAAACAAAAGAGGCGGCAGAGGAAGGGGGGGGGTACCAGACCGGGTCGGGGAAGAATGGTGACCAGGAGTCAGAAACACAGAAAAGTCGTGCCTGGGAGTTTGACAGATCCCTGGTGGTGACTTTGGAGACATGAAGATCATTAATCTTTCAGAAAGGCCAATTTAACTATTTAACTATTAGGCCTCATGCACACTGGACGTTATAAAAAAAGCCAGTAACGTTAGGTGTAGCGTGTTTTTCAGCATTTTTGCACTGTTTTACTGTGTTTTTAAGCAAAACTATACTCCCATAAAAGCTTATGGCTCAAAAACTCTGGTGAATGCAGAATAGCCGTATTTTTTAGCGTTTTTTGGCATTTTTAAGCTGTTTATTTAGCTTTTTCAGAATTAGAGCTGTTTTACAGCTGAAAAACTCCTCTCAAACACCACTAGTTCTGAGTCTTTTTTCCAGCCAGAAAACTCCCCTGTCAAAAACTGCTAACAGCCTATGTGCATGGATACATAGGATAACATGCTGGGGAGTTTATTGGCTGCAGAAATAAAACATCTGAAGGCAAAGCAGCAGCTGTAAAAATGTCCAGTGTGCAGGGGGCCTTAAATCCACCACAATGCCCCAGATTAGGAATAATCATTGACTAGGGGTCTCTTGATCTAGACCAGGAGGACCTTATGAAGTTAAGATGGGACAAAATGGGAAGTGACATCTCAAATGATGATAGGATTGTTTTTAAAAAACTAAAAGAAGCCCCCAATCTCATTATAAAACCAAGTGATAAGGGGGGCAATGTTGTCCTCCTATTCGAAAATAAACTATGAACAGCAGATCTTGAGGCAACTAAGGGACCAATCTACTTATATAAAATGAAGTAGTAACTCATTTCCCTCCTTGGTTGATTCTCTGAATCACAAATTATCCTTGGCCTTTGAAACACATCTTCACACTAAAAAAGAATTTGACTACCTGAGAGTGAATAAATATAATATTCCCACCATATAGACAATCCCCAAAGTACATAAGAACTTAAGCAGCCCCCCCGGAAGGCCTATTATATCGGCCATTAAAGGACCTCTTGAGTGAATTGGTAAATACTTAGACACTCTAAGGAGATGGTAATGGATTTGCCATCGTTTGTCCAGGACACAAGGGACGTTCTGGCCAAGATAGCTCAGGTGGAGGTACAGAGTGGGGTTATACTTGTCAGCATTGATGTTGAGTCCCTGTACACCTCGATCCCCCATCGGGGGGGTGGCAGCGGTTGCCCATTTCTTGGAACTCAAGTACCCATCAATGGGCACTCAAAATTAGTTAATTATTGAACTCCTTGAGTTCGCATAAACCCACAACTGCTTTCAATTTTCTTGGGTGAGCTACAGGCAGAAAAGGGGCACCTCAATGGAGGGACCCTGGGTACCAGCGTATGCCTGCCTTCATCTGGGCTGGTAGGAGGAGAGTGTGATCTATTGCTCATCGATGTACCTCAGCCACGCCCAGTTGTTGCTGAGGTACATAGATTATGTACTTTTGGTTTGGGGGGGACCCGAAAGGATCTACATAAATTTCTAGCTGAATTAAATCTGGACACCTGGAATATTAGGCTCACGTACACCTCTAGCAATGATCACATCTCTTTTCTTGACCTCTCCATCTTTATCAGGGACGGGAAATTAGAGACAAGGACTTTCAGGAAGGAGACTGCCACAAATACCCTTCTACTGGCCTGCAGTCACCACCCTCAACCTCTGATTAGAGGTATTCCAATGGGGCAGTTTCTGCGCATTCACAGAAACTGCTCAGTGGAAAAAGATTATAGTTGTGAAGCAGATCTTTACTGAAGATTTTGCGGTAGGGGATATTCCCATAACACTATCTGAGCCTCTTGCAAAAAAAGCTTCAGTGCAGAAAAGAATGGAACTTCTTAAAACTAGGAAGCCACACCTAAATAGAGATCAACCGGCCCCAGTCCGTATCATTACTAGATACGGAATACAGTGGGAGGATGTGCACGCAATACTAACTGAACATTGACCCATCCTCACCCAGTCTCCCGGTATCTCTGCAATTGTAGGCCCTAGACCCTACTGGTGGAGCAGGCAATCTGAGAGATAACTTAGTACATTCCGAGTTTGTATGCACACCTTCCAGTAACTGGCTGACTGATCGGTCTTACCCCAATGGCATGTTCCCTTGTGGACATTGCCACATCTGTAGATTTGTAGATAGCACTGACCTCTTCACCGACTCAGATCGGAAAAAGGTTTACCACATCAAACAATTTGCGAACTGCATTATTTGTGGTTTATACAGTATCTCCCAAAAGTGAGTACACCCCTCACATTTTTGTAAATATTTTATTTTATCTGTTCATGTGACAAAACTGAAGAAACTTTGCTACAATGTAAAGTAGTGAGTGTACAGCTTGTATAACAGTGTAAATTTGCTGTCCCCTCAAAATAACTCAACATACAGCCATTAATGTCTAAACCGCTGGCAACAAAAGTGAGTACACCCCTAAGTGAAAATGTCCAATTAGGGCCCAATTAGCCATTTTCCCTCCCCGGTGTCATGTGACTCTTCAGTGTTACAAGGTCTGAGGTGTGAATGGGGAGCAGGTGTGTTAAATTTGGTATCGTTCTCTCTCATACTGGTCACTGGAAGTTCAACATGGCACCTCATGGCAAAGAACTCTCTGAGGATCTGAAAAAAAGAAATTTGTTGCTCTACATAACGATGGCCTAGGCTATAAGAAGATTGCTAAGACCCTGAAACTGAAAAGGTGATGAACTGGCCAAGCGCAGCTCCATCCAAATTCCCAGGAAACACTGCAGACTTTTAAATCCCTCCTCTTCCACCATGCCAGTCATAGAGTAGCCTCCGACATGCTGAAAAACATAGCACAGAACAACAAAGCACCATCACAAGCCAACAACATCATATTTAGGAATACGGGAGGGTAGCAGATGCTGTCCTGAAAGGCTCTTAGAAATACAGTCACCGGTAGGTCTCAATGGTATCAAAAACTGTTTTAACACAAAGGGCTGCCGTGGCCTCCCGGTCCGTCACCGAGAGGTTGGTCTGCATCTGACTTATTGCAGATTGGACCTTCTCTATCTTCTCTTGCAGGAGAAAGATTTTCTGGTGTACCGAATCTATGGTGTGACTGAAACTAAGGATGAATCACTTGTATACAGTCTATAAACAGTTCATCAGTCCATGGAAAGGGATGGTGGAGTAGTAAAGGCAGCTGCTGTCCTCAGAGAGAGCCAACTCTATACAGAAAATAGAAAGGGGGAACACAGGAAGCGCCACCTAAGTAGTATTAAAATCAGGGTTTTAATGGCAAGGTACATAAAATCACTCACAAGAGGAGGATAGAACATAAGCTCATCTGTAATCCAGTAGTCCAGGGGGCTCCTAGTGTTCGGAGGGGCTCCAATGTGTGGCTGTGTTGGTGAGGGATCCCCAGCCCATCCTGTGGCCACCAGGAAGGCAACCAGAACCAGCGTGGAGTGCGCGGAAATGACGTCACGGACAGCAGGGATACATCCGGGGGAGCTGTTACAATGAGAGAAGATGGGCAGGCAGGCTATGCGCTTGGCATGTCAGCTCCTTCTACAGGCTTCCTTCTCCTGTGTTCCCCCTTTCTAGTCACCTGTAAGTCTAACTAAAGTTTTCCCCAATCGCCTTTCAGGACAGCACCTGGAAAGGATAACCAAAAAATGTACCCTAGGGAGGAACCACTGCCTTTAGTACCTTTCTGCCAAAGGCCTGATAGGCAGCTGACAGTAGGTCCAACTTATAATATCGTAGGAAGATTGAAAAACTGGACCAAGTGGCCGCCTTGCAAATTTACTCAGGTGAAGCACCGACCCTTTCAGCCCAGGAAGCCACCACCGACCTTGTGGAATGAGCCATGATACCAGAAGGAGGTTCCTTTTCTAGGGACACATAAACTTCCTTGATTGCCAATTTGAGCCACCTTCCTAGTATATAGTTTTGAAGGCCCCTTCTCTTTTTCAAACTCCCAAAAAGTGCATTTGATTTCCTGAAGTCCCCTGTTAAGGTCAGGTACTGTAAGAGGCATCTTCTCACATCTAGAGTATGAAAGGCTTCTTCCCCTGGATTAGCTTGAACTGGAAAAAAAGTAGGTAGCACTATTTCCTGAGTACGATGAAAGGATTTTTGGAAGAAAGGCCGGATCTGTTCTGAGGATTTTCCAATTCGGAAATATAAGTAAAACAGGTTCTGCCACTGATAGGGCCTGAATTTCGCTAATTCTTCGAGTCGAAGTAATTGCTACTAAAAAAAATAGTTTTTAGAATTAAATTTTTCAGAGATGCTTTTAGAGGTCGAAATGGAGCTTTCGTGAACCCCTGTAAAAGCCAGGGAAAGTCCCACTTGGGAAAAACTTTAATGACCGCCAACCTGTTTCGAGCCAAGGCCTTAAAAAAACCTCACAATGAGTGAATCCTTTGATTAATGTTTTCTCTAAAAAAACAGAAAGAGCTGCTACCTGAGTCTTTAGGGTGCTAGCTGCCAACCCCTTTTCTAGCCCTTCATGGAGAAACTCCAAAACTGAAATCACGCTATTCATTTGCTCTTGGAAGAGCACCAGGAATTATACTTTTTCCACACTTTCATGTAGATTGCTCTGGTCACTTTTTTCTGCTAGAAAGAAGGGTGGCAATGAGCTTTTTAGACAGCCCCTTGGCCATTGAGAGGTCTTCTTAAAAAAACAGGCCATTAAATTTAACTGATCCATCTCTGGATGGTACAGGAATCCTTGGACTAATAAGTCCTTTCTGCTCGTCAGCTTCCAGGGGAGCTTTGTGGCTAGGTTTAATAGCATTGTGAACCATGGTGTTTTTGGCCTGAAGGGGGTGTTACTAAGATTAAATCTGTGGATTCTTCTTTGAACTTCCTGAGTACCAGGGGTATCAACTAGAATGGGGGGGGGGGACGCGTAGCACAAAGGGTAGCTCCATGGATTACCTAACGCGTCTAGAACCACAGCTTGATCTTCCATGTGAAGAGAATAGAACGCTGGACTTTTTGCATTCTCCTGATTGCGAAATGGTCGACCTGGGGATGTCCCGAGAGCTCTGTGATCATCAGGAAGACTTCCTGGTTCAGACTCCACAATCTTTCTTCTGCTTAGGAGGTCTGCCAGCAGATTTTGCAACCCCTTCAGGTGAATGGCGGTCAGAGAGGCCACACTGCATTCTACCCACGTAGAAGATCTGTAAGGCCAGCTCCAGCAGACCCTTGCTTCTTGTTTCGATACATAAGCTACTGCCGCTGTATTGTCCGACAGGACCTGCACATGCTGCGTCCTGAATTTTTGCTGGAAGGATAAGAGACCTAGTACAATGGCCTTCAATTCCCGCCAATTGGATGATTTCCTAGCTTCTGCCTTCGACCAAGACCCTGGTGCCATCCGGCTATCCAGGTGGGCTCCTAAACCACATGCGCTTGCATCTGAAGTCAACCATTTGTTTAGGGGAAATGACCAGGAAAGACCTTCTGTCAGTTTGATTGGGCTCTGCCACCACCACAGAGCCCTCTTCATACTTGCGGCGATCTTGATTGGCTTCCCCAGAGGTTCTTGGTAGGATAATTTGTGCAGAATGTCCCTTTGGAGCGGACGAGAATGCAGTCTGGCTCACTGAACGGCCGGAATGGATGCGGTAAGCAGCCCCAGGGCTGCCGTGGCCTCCCGGTCCATCACCGAGAGGTTGGTCTGCATCTGACTTATTGCAGATTGGACCTTCTCTATCTTCTCTTGCAGGAGAAAGATTTTCTGGTGTACCAAATCTATGGTGTAACCCAGGAAACGTACCTCCTGTGCCAGAGTGAAATTAGATTTTTACAGATTTAGAAGCCACCCTAGGCCCCTGAGGTGGACTTGGGTCTCCTGAAGAATTGCTAGCACCTGACCCCTGGAGTCTGGGAATAAAAGTACGTTGTCTAAATAGGGCACAATAGAGATCGGAATAGTGAAGTATTGCGGATATCGTGTATTTGCCCCAGGCTCCCTTCACCCTAAGTCTAAACATTTTAAATTCTAAATTTTAAATATAGTCATAAATTATATATATATATATATATATATATATATATATATATATATATATATATATATATATATATACTTTAATTTTGTATGTTTGGTATTTTTGGTTTATAAGTGCTATGTATATATTTTGTATACTATGCAGCATATATGGGATGTGGTGTCCCCTTTGCGGTGTTCTGCTTTACATCCTGTGTGCAGTGACACGGCCATGCACACCGGCAGCATTTATTTATTTATTCATTTGTCTTTAATGCCATCGTCCTGTAGGTCCTTGGGTATTGCAGCCCTTGATGGCTGTACAACAACATTGGATATACATGCAGTACCTGTATGGCAAATTGAATTTCTATAACTGACCAGTTTAAACTTAGCAGGAGTGGTCACATCAAATATGGCTGCCGCTATTACATGGATGGTACAACACATTGGGTTGCTGGTTTACCACATAGTATATATTCTCGGAGGTGTAGCAATATGGCGCCCCTCCAGATGACGTCTTGATGACCAAACGTGTAGGGCGGAGCCACAGCGTCATTGCATCACTTCTTGTTAGGTCCGTGAATCACAGGAGAACCACAGACTTTGTGTTTTTTACCTACTGCATTTCGTTTATGCACAGAATGTAAGTGCAATTCTTTTTCAATAAAAATAGTGTTTTATTTAAACGTTATTGCACTATGGAGTATCCTTTTCTCTCTTGCATACACTGCATTTGAAAGAGATTGTGGGGTTGACATGGACCAATACAGCGGAGGTCTTAGCAACAGCATAACTGTAAAAGCGTGACACCCTCTAAAGGGGACAAGTTTCTGGTGAGTGCAACATAAATAGGAGAGCACAGAGTGGAGCACCAGCACTTTTGATATTTTAGACAGCACAAGAAGAAAGAAGCACAAGTCACTTTATCTATTAATTTATTCATCCGGTTTTGCTGTTTGGACATTTATATATATATATATATATTTTGATGGACTGCACTTTGGAATCACTGGCACTTCACTGAGATTCCATAGCACAGGAATTAGCTATTAATTTATTATTATCAAATAGGGTTTCTTCTGTTTTTGTCCATGCACTTTATTAAGTATTTTTTTTAGTATTAACTATTGGAGATGTAATAGATTAACTATTGGCCTCTGCCATCACTTTGGTGAATACCCTGGGGGAGGATAACAGTCCGAAGGGTAGAGCTCTGAATTGGAGATGCCAAATGGACTTTCCAAAAATGACGGTGATGACTGGGCTATTGGGATGTATAAGTACGCATCTCGTAGGTCCAGTGATGCCATGAAACAACCTGGGGACAATAACTTCTTCACTGAAAAGATTGTGTACATCCAGAAGTGTCTGTAATGGATTGATTTGCTCAAGATTTAGAATCAAACGGAACTCCCCGGAGGGTTTTCTGATTAAGAAAATGTGTGAGTAAAAACCCTGGCCCTCTTGTTCCTTGGGAATTTGAACTATGTCTTCCTGCTGTATCAGTTCCTCTAAGAGGGATGTCATTGCAGATGCCATCTCTTAGTCCTTTGGAAGACTGGTGACAAAAAAACCTGCTTTGAGGGGTTTTGGAAAACTCCAGGTTGGAACCCTGGGCAATGATGTTCCTGATGAATTGGCTAGAGGTGGTTTCCTCCCATTGTGGAAGGACGCTAACCTTCCCCCCACCGGGAGGAGCCTGTCATTTCTTCTTAGTGGACTGATCTGGGGGCCTGAAGAGCACTCCCCCTCTTCCCTTGCCCTTCTGAAAGGTCCACTTCCTCCTCTGGCCCTGCTTCCTATCTATTTGGGACTGCAGAGCAGGACGAAATTTTTTTCTTAAAAGGTTGCTTCTTTTTTGAAGGGAATGCTTTCTTTTTATCGGCTGTTCTATCCAGCACTGTCTCTAGATCAGGCCCGAAAAGAAAATCGCCAGAGAACGGTATCCCGCATAATTTGACCTTAGATACTGAATCATCAGGCCATGTCTTAAGCCAGATGGCTCATCTGGCCGAGTTGACCAATGCTGAGAACCTTGCAGACATTTTCACTGCCTCAGCATCTGCTACGTATTTCACCACCTTTAAAAAGGAGAGGAAAGGATTCCAGCAGATCTTTCCTGGAGGTCCCAGCTTCCACATGCTCTTTTAGCTGAACCAGCCAGCACCCTATATTCCTGGCAACCACTGTGGATGCCATTGCAGGCTTGAGGTTGGACAAAGTGGAGCCCAATGCTTTGAGAGAGTCCACCCTTTTGTCCATCGCATCCTTCAATACGCCCATATCCTCAAACGCCAGATCCGTGCATCGGGAAACTTGTAAAAAAGCTGCATCCACCCTGGGCTTCTTATTCCATACCTGGGTGTCATCCTCTTCAAAGGGGAACATTCTCCTCAGTGATTTGGGGAAAAAGACCCCTCTCTGAATCTCTCCATTCTTTTTTGATTGTTTCTGATATTACTCTGTGTACTGGAAAGACTCTTCGTTTGGACTCATCCAGACCGTTATACATTTTGTCGCGTATCGAGGGCTGTACCTTTTCACCCTGGATTTCAAGTGTAGTCTAAATTGCTCTAAGCAAATCATCCACCTCCTCCAAAGATAATTTCTGGAAGATCTATCTATATCATCTTCTTCTGAGTCCTTGAGGGAAGGAAGGATAATTGCCCCCTCTTCCTCTGAGTCACTAGTCCCAATAGATCTTGAGGTAGATGCCCAAGGACTGGATAGAGGGCTCCTCTGCAGATCCGCAGTAGATGTCGCTTTGACTAACAAAGAGCAAATCAAGCCCAAGGCTTCCTTCTTTAAGTCTTTACATTGCTGAGAAGACTCCTCCATAACCAACTCTGAAATGCAGGATCTACACAAGGGTTTTGGCCATGAGTCTCTCAGATGATTTTTGCAAGAAGGCCACTTCCTCTGAACTGGAGGAGGCTTCTTAGATTTTACTTTGTCTTGTTTGATCCCATAGGTTAAAGCTAAAGGGTAACCAGTTAACTCTGCCTGCAAGAGAGCTTTAAGAACCCAATGCAAACTCTAGCTCAGAAAATATCACCAGAGGAAATGCTAGCAAATAGAAAAGCAGACCTGAACATAGCCTTACAGCTGGGTGGGTGCCTTAGCCTTAACAGCAGCATGCTTTCGCTACATAAAAGGGGAAGGTACTAGTGGCACCTCCTTCCGCTGATGCTGCAGTCAGTTCCACCTCCATCCTAGCGGAAACCTTCTGCCTGTTTTAAAAAGCCCGCTTCCCAGCGTACCCGTGCCCCAGGGGCCAGAAACGGAAGCACCACTATCTTGACCTGCCTCCGACCCTTGCGTTCCAGTGGCCAGAACCAAAGCCACCACACCTCTGCCAGAAGTACCTCCTACCAGCGCCGACAACAGGACTGTGTATACACCGCTCCTAAAGCACCCCTGTCCATTGAAATCAATGGGGCAGCAGCACTTTGCGGGCGATTTTAACGCTTTTTTGGCTGCTAGCGGGGGTTAAAAGCGCCATGCTAGCGGCCAAACAGCGCCACTAAAAATAGCAACGCTTTACCACCGACAGCTGCCCGCCCAGTGTGAAAGTAGCCTCTCTGGTCCACCATTTTTCCAACTAAGGCAGGAGAGATTCTTGCCTTTACTGGGTCAGTAAATCCGCTATCAAAATTTTGAAGGTGGTCGTTGATCAAATTCTATAGCAAAGAGGGAAGACACATTAAGGAGTCAATGCTGCTCACCCCAATATGGACAAGAAAAATGGGAAAAGGTCCCCCGAGCGGGGTTTTTAGGCAGCTAACCATAGATATGAACAAGGCATTAAATAAAATATTAAAGTGCTTTATTGAGGGGTAATGAATGAATGTAACAACATATAAATATAAATTGGGAGCTCCAGTGGGAAAATACCCATACCAAATACATATAATAGCAAACATAGGTTATTCACAGCATATGATAAGGCTATTGCATAACAATCCTGACGCGTTTCGACCCATGAATTTTGGGGTCTCTTCAGAGGATGAGTTTGCTACAGAAAAAAGAAAAATTTATAACAGTATGTCCAGCTTATTTAAAAGAATTACAGCATAGGCAAGTTTGTTTAGCAACACTTTGCACATAATTACCACTGAGTTTGGATGTACCCCTCGATCAGAGCCTCCCCACACAGCAGCCAGACCATCCAGTGTGCCCGCACGTAGCAGCACCCCAGGAAGAAGGGGGAACAGGAATCCACTTGATATGGCTTGCAAGGAGTCACACGTATAATTGCCCCCCCACCAACACACCACTGCTTCCCGGCGTACCCGTGCCCCAGGGGCCAGAAACGGAAGCACCACTATCTTGACCTGCCTCCGACCCTTGCGTTCCAGTGGCCAGAACCAAAGCCACCACACCTCTGCCAGAAGTACCTCCTACCAGCGCCGACAACAGGACTGTGTATACACCGCTCCTAAAGCACCCCTGTCCATTGAAATCAATGGGGCAGCAGCACTTTGCGGGCGATTTTAACGCTTTTTTGGCTGCTAGCGGGGGTTAAAAGCGCCATGCTAGCGGCCAAACAGCGCCACTAAAAATAGCAACGCTTTACCGCCGACAGCTGCCCGCCCAGTGTGAAAGTAGCCTCTCTGGTCCACCATTTTTCCAACTAAGGCAGGAGAGATTCTTGCCTTTACTGGGTCAGTAAATCCGCTATCAAAATTTTGAAGGTGGTCGTTGATCAAATTCTAGCTTGTGATAGCGTTCAATAAGATTGAGTACAAAAGTGTTGGAGGTTATTTCTCTCCATTGTGGGATGAAGTCCTCCAATCTTTCTCTCACTGGCCCTCTGTAGTCATTGGGTTTTGGCAGAATTGTCAGGAGGATCGAAAAGAATCACTGCTCCATCCCTTTCTTTATGCCCTGACCAGTGTTTCTTTGGTCTTTCCTTGTCCTCCGTTGGTTAAAGCCTCTGATTACAAAAAAAAATTATTTCAGGGAAAGTCGCCTTCTTATCTGCTGTGCGTTCCGAGGCATCTTGCAAGCCTGGCTCAAAGAGCAAATCTCCTGTGAAAGGTAAATTACTCAAATGCAATTTCAATGACATCTCCAGACCAGGTTTTAAGCCAGAGCACTCTATGGGCAGAATTAATCAAGGCTGAAGTTTTGGCCGAAATCCTTATCACTTCTACTTAAGCATCTGCCATGTAGCCAACTGCTGTAAATAACATAAGAAGTAAAGCGAGAAGCTGATCTCTCAGAATGCCCACTTCCAAATTTGTTTTGAGCTGAGACAGCCAAAACTCCACATTTCTTGCTACACAAGTAATAGCAAGCACTTGTCTTAAGCCTGCCATCCACGCATTCCAGGCTCTTTTTAGCAGGATGTGATCCCTTTTATCCAACGGGTCTTTCAGAACCCCCATATCTTCAAAGGCCAGATCTGCTTTCTTTGTGACTTTGGCGAGAGGGGCATCTAGCTTTGGGCGTTTATGCCAAAATAGTGCTGGATCCCCATTGAATGGAATTCTTCTTTTCAAAGAAGTAGAAAAGAATGGTTTCCTTTCCAGAGTCTTCCAATTCCTGTGAAATGGCTTCGGACAAGACCTGGTGTACCACAATTACTCTGGATTTTTTCTTTTGCAGGCCCTCATACATCAAATGATGATTGTTTAATTTTACTTTTTCTTCCTCCATATCTAAAGTGTCATATATGGCTTTTGGAACCTTATCTACTTCCTCCAGAGATAACTTGTACCTTGAACAACTGTAACTCCTTTCTTCTGGATCTTGATCGTTTTCAAATTCAGAACCAGATCCATCAGGCTCCCTGGTTCCATCCCTGTTCTCTTCTTCCTGAACATTCATGTTATTAGATTTAGATAAAGGAATTAGAGTAAGAACAGGTGGGGTTGGCACGTTAGGAGAGGACTTTTGTACATTAATTAACAGAGTTGTAAACATGTGAAATGTTGCCACTAATTCCTTAACTGTGGATAGCAGGCTCTTACATGCTGATGCAGACTCATCCTTTACCAAATTATTAATGCAGGAGCGATATAAAAGCTTGTTCCACAAAGAACTCATCTTGGTAGAATAGCTTGCACATTTTTTATGGGTGCCACCGCTTTGCCCTTATCAGCCATTTTTTCTTGGGACAGGAGGAACGATTCAGTGATACCACAAGTCTAACCACACCATTACACACAGGCCCCTTTACCTGTTATAAGCTGGTGCTTGGTTCCCCTGGAGCTTGTTGGGCTGCAGATGCCATGGCCTCTGTTGGGTAGCACATCTCGGTGTATAAAATGCCAGTGTAGGCCCCGCCTACAAGGTCAGAGCCGCAAACCTAGCCATGCGGCGATGACTGTAACCACCTCCCATCTGCCCACTATATATAAATGGCCGGTGCTGCAGTCTGTGAAGTCTCCTCTAACAGCGATCGGGTGTGAGAGGACAATAGGTGTGTAGTACAGTACTGTACTACATACTGAAAAAGTAAAAAAAAAAATAGATAAATTAATCTGTCACTAGAGCAGTGCAGTCTCCCTATGGTAACATTGTACTGCTCTGGTTAGTGATCAGAGACAGTGTATTCCATTGCAGCATTCCTTTCTTTAGCCTCCTGTACTTCCTGACCAGTGAACATGGCATTCCTGGGGGGCAGCCACATACCAATAGGCTAGGCTTGTTTGGCTTATAGAAATGGGGACTGCTATGGGTGGCGCTACTCTAAGCTATATTCCCTAACCACCTGTACAGAGGAGAACAACAATGAAAAAGTCTCACAAGTGGTATTGCCATACTCCGAATAAGTAACTGAAAGGGTTTTGGGTTGTAAGTCTAAGTATGCCCATGCGGTGTGTGAAAAATCTTATTAAATTTACAACTGTGTAAAAAAATGTATTTTCATTTTCTTTTCCAAGACCTTGTGGCAAAAAAAAAATCTTCAAACGACTCACCATGCCTCTTAGAAAATACCGTTGGGCGATTGCTTAAAAAATGCAGCAATTTTTTGGGCTGTCCACTCCTGGTTCTCCAAAATGTTATAGGCAGGAAATTAGAAGTATAGTTTATGCCCCTAGAAAGTCTGAAGGTGCTCCTTGGATTTTGGGCCTCTCCACGTGGGTAGGCTGTGAAAAAGTCTCACACATATGGTATCGCCACATTTGGGAGGAGTAGCAGAATGTGTTTTGGGGGTGTAATTCTAAGTATGCCTATGGTGTGTGTAAAAAAAAATATTTTATTGACAACTGTGTGTAAAAAAAAAAAAACGTTCCTGTATTTTCCAAAAACTTGTAGCAAAAATGATATTTTCAAAAGACACACAATGTCTTTCAAAAAAAGTGTTTGCTTTCCAAAATGGGCTAATTTTGTGGGCGTTTCCACTGTCCTGGTGCTCCAGAGCTTTCAAAAATGTGAGGGGCAGTCAAATTTGTAATTTATGACCTTGGAATGCCTGAAGGTACTCCTTGCATCTAGGCTGTAAAAAAGTCTCCCTCATGTGGTATCCTTAGCTGGACTCCTCTGATGTCAGAATACACTTATCATTGCAGCACTGCCCTTACTAAAGTTTTCTATCAAGCCTGTTCGTGAGCAGTTGATCGGTCCCTGCTGAACCGGTCAAATTTTGATCCATCGACGGTCAGCCTTTGTTACCAGGGTTCTAGACAGAAAAGAGGAAGCAGACCTGAACCAACAGAAACCTTGGAAAAATCTGTCTATTGTATGTGGTCTGAGATACCCAGCATTAGAGGAAATGTACAGTCTTTTCAAGAGATTTGTGTTAAAGAGAGCTACTTAAAGCTATGGATGCTATTAAAAAATCAACCAAATATTGTCTTCAAGTATGTATACTTAAATATTGCACATCAGTTAATAAAAAAATCTCATCATTTAGCTCAAAATTCTCTCTCCCGCCACCAAAAAAAAATAAAAAATTGGATCATCACTGCTGCTATTAAAAAAAAAAAAAAAAAAGCAGCTTCACCCAGGTATCGGGAAGAGGTCTAATGCAGGCTAACACATCACATCCACCCTTCTCACAGTGCCACTATGACAAAATACAATTGCCATCAAGCCATGGGAATTGTAGCAGGAGGGGCATGACAGACCAAGAGACTATTGTGTTGCCATTCACAGGGTAAGGCCATCAGAGGCTGGACAGACCAGGAGCCTACTGGCCTGTCACTCATATGTCCGTTATAGGTGGTGGGTCAGACCAGGAGTTGGAGTCTCCTGGGTCTACCCACTACAGCAAATGGGGATGTAATGACATCACTGCTTCCTGAAAATAGAACTACAGCAGCACAGTCGCCACCAGTCTTATAAAAATGGATGTAAGGGGGAAAGACGCCCCTCATTATGGAAGCAAATGGATATACCGTATTTATTGGCCTATAACACGCACTTTTTTTCCCTGAAAACAGAGGAATAACAGTGCCTCGCGTTATACGCCGATACTATGTTTTACTAACGGGGCAGCGATCAAGCGGTACGCCCCGGGAACCACCCATTGGGGGGTGTCAGGCTGGCCACCCCGCCTCCCCTGGCCCTGGGACAGCGCTGCCTCCATAGTCTAAAGTTGATTAAAAAAAAAAAAATCACTTGCCGGCCCCCTCCTACACCACTCCTCCTGTGTCAGTGTCATTATAAAACGAAGCTTGTAAATATCTCAGTAGCTCAGTTTTTTTCTGGCTGCTCTCCTCCTCCTCCTAGCTTTAGCTTGGAGGAGGAGAGCGGTCATATGACCATCTATGTAACGTCAGAGAGAGCAGTCATGTGACCAGGTCAGTGAAAAAAACTATTGAGGTATATGGAAGCTTCATTCTACAATAGGAGTGACACAGGAGGAGCAGTGTGGAAGGCGCTAGCAGTAATTTTCTTCATAACTGTAGAGAATGCTGGCAGCGCTGGGAGTGCAGGGGCAGGGGGGCTGTATACTGGATGGGGGGGCTATGTACTGTGCAGGGGGACTGTGAAAAATGTTTTTCCTTCAAACTTCCCTCTTTAAAATTGGTGTGCGTGTTATACGCCAATAAATACGGCATTTTGATTGCTGAATATATAAAGAAAACATATTCATTAAAATGTAAAAAAAAAAAAATAATGGACACAAAGTTCAGCTTTAATGTAAGAAATCTTATTAGGAAGTGTTAATGTTTTATAAACATTGTTTTTAAGTATAATTAATAATCCTTTATGTACACAGGGACAAGGCATACTTACCAAAAAAAATGAAATAAATCATTAGATAACAGTAAAAGTTTTAATTCTGTGTTTTAGGATAAAATACAATACAAAATAAGTCCTTCTATTCAAGTGGCATTTTTTTTGCATAAAGAATGAGATCAAGTTTAAAAATAATCTCATTTCAAAATGTAAATGTTATCCGTTGAATCCCCTAATACATTTATATCTGGTAATGGGGGCTAATGTTATGCATTTGGTACATAATCAGCTTCTAGGAGCTTCTTTTCCCAGCACTCTCTGCTGCTCCTCAGTGACTTCCAAAGACCATGACGGCTAGGTTCCGCTGTAGATCTGCTCAGGCAGGTTAGGTGTCCGGTCAGTGTAACATTCTGTCCTTTAAAACTTTTCAGGAAAGGTATCCATTTCCTGCTTGATTCGTTTCTCTATCAGCAACAATAGCTGGTTGTCAGTTGTTGGAATGCTGATGCTAACAAACACTTGCTTTTTAGTCTTCATTGCTGCAAATTAAAAACAAAAAAAAAAAAGATTATTTCTCCCTTCTTATTTTGTGCCAGCTAGGAGCCTAAGTTAACAAGTTTGTCAGCGGGATTAAGTCCCCTTTCACACTATAAGTACTACATTAATCACCTCAACATACCTTCTTTTTTTTTTTTTTTTGAACGTAGTGCACTGTATGCTCAGCATGTGCATTGTGGTGCAGTGCAGAGTGGGTGCGTTCAACAATGATAAAGCATTAGAGTGTGTGCATTCAAAATGAAAGCTGCAGTAACGCACTGGTGTCAAGGGAATTCTTGAAAACCTGTCCTGAGGAATATATCAGGTGTTGACCTTCTGAAAATGCTTCTTGCCTGGCTGTTATGTGGCTTTCACGCTTCTGGAAATTCACTGACCTTGAACAGGTATGTATTTGAGGATTTTTTTACACATTGATCTAAATTAATTAGCTGCTTGCTTGAATCATGCCATTAAATAGGAATCAGCCAAACAAGTAGTAATTTCAGAAAAAGATTAGCAAAGCAATTTTGAGGGTTCAAACAAAAGGTACCAGTTTACTCCTTTGTAGTTACTACATGAATAAAGGCAGGCACAATTTTGGATCATGCCTCAATGATAAAATAAATATAATTTTAACTGCAATTAGTAGGTCTTCGCATACATTTGTCACAATCCTGGGGAATTCAAACTGAGTGATGAAAAAATGCAAAAGCAAAGGTTACCGATGGTATGCAGAGATGTAAGCAGTTGAAACACAATTTTCCTGTGGTTTTTCCTGAAGGTAACCTCTACTTAGCATTTTCCATTATATGTTCAGGTTTGTGTGAGGTTTACTTTTAGCACCCCTCAAAGCTACAATTTATGTACATGAAAAGTTAATCTAGAAAAATAGGATTTTTTTACTTACCGTAAAATCCGTTTCTCTAAGTTCATTGACAGACACAGCCTTCTTTATTCAGAACGGTAGGGTTATATCATCTCTGCAGGATTAGAACTAGGCAGAACAAAAAAAACAACAACCCCTGGCTACGCCCATGGGCTGTCCTCCGTCAGTATATAACCCCCTCCCCGCTCTAGGTATTCAGTTTAGTAGCAAGCAGTAATAGAAGTATCAAAAAACTAAATAGAGGGGTGGGTGCTGTGTCTGTCAATAAACTCAGAGAAATGGATTTTACGGTAAGTAAAAAATCCTATTTTCTCATTCCTTCATTGACAGCCTTATTTATTCAGAACGGTAGAGATGTCCCAAGGTAGTGCTGAACATGAGGGGTGGGACAGCGAAAAAATCCCAAGGCTAACACAAAAAGCCAACCAGGTAACAGGAGCTTCATACAGGACAAGCTGGAACCCAACCTGAACGATACCCCTTCAAGAGAGATTAGACCCTCTTAACAGCAGCCTGCAAAAAGCTTGCGGCCAAAAAAAAAAAAAAATCACCCGAAGATGCCAACCCATCCACTTTGTAGAACTTGTGAAAAATGCGCCACGAATGCCTGAAGACAGAAGGCCCAAGACTCACTAGGCTCCCTAGAAGAATGCGCCGTAACAGGGAAAGCAGGAACCTGATTCCTGACAGAATAGCCCAGAATCATCATCTGTCCGATTCATCCAGAAGAAGGTTGCAGAAGAAGCAGACAGCCCCTTTCTTGGCCTGTCCGTGAGTACAGAGCCTGACCTCCAAAAGACTCAGTGGCTGGAAAATACAACCGAATCTCCCAAACCACATCCTGGGCAGATAAGGCAAATTCCTTGGGATGTGTTTCCAGGGACACAAGAAAGGAAACACAATGTCCTTGTTCAAATGGAAACCCAGGGACGGAACTATAGAAAAGGGCGAAGCACCGCCTAAACCTGGGTAAGGTGAACGAGAAGATAACGCCACCCTTTTCAACACCCTGTGAGCAGAGGTGAAAGCCACCAAGAGGCCACCTTCCCGAGACAAAGTAAGCAGTGGAATCTCCCGATATTTTGAGAGAGGGAGGGAGAGAGAGAGAGAGAGAGAGCGGCTCCTGGAGAACCGAAAACACCAAGTTCAGATCCCACGGTGCAAGAAAAAAACCACACCGGTGGAAACAGACGTCTAACCCCTTAAATAAAAAGGTACGCACCAGGGAGTGCGAGACCAGGGGATGCTGAAGACGACCACCCAGGCTGACACCTGGCCCTTAATGTTACTCGAGACTCATCCCTGGGGGTGGGAATTGGAGCCACCTAGAAAGAACAAGGATGAATGCCCGGTGCTTCACACTAGGATATATGCTCTCTCCACACCCGGAGGTTAAAACCTCCTAAAAGATGGACTCCCTAGCCATCAACAGTGTTGGAACTGCCACACCTGGCTCAACACAACCAGGCTGTTAAAACCAGTGACTAAGGCAGGGTGGAAGAATGGCCCTGGGACCATAGATCCTTCCTGAGGCGCAGTCAACAAGGAACACCGGCGACCAGGCACACCCAGGTCTTCGTACGCAGACCAACTGGACCCATCCGGGGATAACAGAATGAACTCCCACAGCCGTGATCCTACGTAAAAGCCACAACAGAAGCTGGAGGGGAGGAAAGGCATAGGGAAACATCACTGGCCCCATGGGCCACCAGAGCAACCGTGACCTTACCAGAAACCTTGGTACCGTCCAGTTGAACCAGAACACCAAGAGAACTACCTCATGAGTGTCCCAGCGGGAACAAACCCGAAGAAATGCAGCCCGGTGAAGGGCCCATCCGTGGGCCAACCCTCGCCAACTGAGGTATCCGCCTGTCAGTATTCCACTCCTGGAATGCATACACCAGAAAAGGGCCGGACGAAACATTCTGCCCACCAGGGAATACTGGCAACAGCCAGAGCCGCCACAGCCTATCTGACCCGCCCTGTTGACTAGAACCATACCGGAAGCCGCCGAAATCGATCCGTCCATGATCCAGACTTAGCCTGATCACTCGAAGTTTTAGCATATCACCTGGTAGTCTGGATTCCACCAGCGTACAATGACCCTAAGCAGAGCTCAGTCCCAGGACATCCTACCCGGACCGACTGGCATTGGTGGTCACGCTGTTTAACACAAGGGGAGAAAGGATTTATCCCGCCAAAGAACCGGAGAGCGAGCCACCAGACCAGGGAACCCTGGTTTCCTAACTCGGCTGAATCCAATTGTCCCGAGACCTCAGGCATTTGTCTCATGCCAGGATCTCCCCAAAGGGAGCTTGTATGGAACTGCGCAAATGGAATTGTTTCAAAAAAAAGGTAGAAACTCTCAGACCCAACACCCACACGCAGGTTCGCAGAGGGCCTACCCGCCGGACAGAAAAATAAAAAACGCAGCATGCAACGTCTGGAGTTTGTCCAAGAGAAGAAAACACGCTGGCCAAAGCAAAAGCTCGGGTTTAATCTGACGTTTCCTACTGAAATCAGTCAAGGTCTGTATAGAAACTACATTGCCCCTTGGGGTAGCCAAGGAGTGGCAGAAAAAGATCGTCCAGGCAGCCAGGACCGCAAACCCCCACAGATGCAACCACGCCCAATCCAGGGCCCACACCTCGCGAATACCCGAGGAGTGGTGGCCAGACTATGCGCTGATCATGCGCCGCACCCACAGTAAAATGGAGGAAGTGTTGGAGTCGGGCACATAACGGAATGTGTAAACAAGCATTTGTGATGTCGATAGAAACCAGAAAGTCCCCATGATAAAGGGGTGTTACCGCCATGCTAACAGACTCCATCCTGACCTTCTGTACCCACACAAGGCAGGTCAGAGCCTTAGACTGTTCCCGACATGGGAACCGTGACAACCACACTCTGCAGCAAAGGAGCTTGCACATCCCCCCATAGAGAACAGCAAGCGGTATGGCAGTAGACGCCCATTGGAAGTATTGACATCCAGGGTAGCCCCCAAAATACCTGTCTAAGCACCACTGAGGAGACCTTAGAAGCTCAGCAACCAGGGGAACTACAGCCAAGAGGCATAGCTGACATACTGCGGTGCCTAGACCATAGGTCTGGCAATGCAGCAAAGGCAGGGGGATTCCGAAATGGGTACCTCACAGCAAGCATTTGTGTTTCTAAAAAAAAAAAAAAAAAAAAAAATGCACTCTAGACCCTCCCAGTCTTTAAGGACAATATTGTCAAGATAAGAGGGAAGAGGGAAAAGGGAACGCTTTCACCGCGCAAGACGGCTTATGAAGTATTGGCTCTCTGCCACAGCCACCGCTACATCCCCCATCTTGAAAGGTTCCTGCACAGATGTAATAAGTGCGATAACCAGCACTTTTTTGTGCCCTACTGCAGTCATCCTCACTCCCTGACAAGATAGGGAGCGTGGCCACCACCCCGCAAGGTGGGCCACGTCCTCAGAGCCAGATAGGAGACAGAGGGGGGAGGGGAGGGCAAGGGTGCCATATACTAGGCTATATGCCTAAGAGCTACCCCAAAAAACAGGAGTTACTTACTGGCAACTCTTTTTCTAGGAGTCTTCCAGGACAGCCTCTGAGACATAGGGCTCCTCCCTCCGGGGCAGGAAACACGTACACCAATCGTCTTAAAAGGAGGTCCTCCAGGCCCCCCTCTTCAGTTTACCAAAGAACTACCGGAAGGCTCTGAAAGATATAACACACTAACATCACATCAGTACATAACTCCAAAACTAGTTAATTAGAAAACACCGGGTGGGAAACCGGGCTGTCCTGAAAGACTCCTAGAAAAAGAGTTACAGGTAAGTCTAACTCTGGTTTTCTCCTTTCGTCTTCCAGGACAGCCTCTGAGATGATAAGCAAGAAACTTACTATGTCAGGGTGGGACCACTGCCTGGAGGACCTTTCGTCCAAATGTCTGCTCTTTGTCAGACAATAAATCCAGATGGTAATGTTTAGCAAATGTAGAGTAGCTGGACCATGTTGCAGCCTTGCAGATGACCTCCGGAGAGGCACCGGCCCCCTCTGCCCATGAAACCGAGGCTGCCCTGGTGGAATGTGCCTTGACTAATGGTGCTTGTCTACCTTCCAACTTATAAGCTTCTATGATTGCTATTCTTATCCATCTAGCAATGGAAGATTTGGATGCCCTACAACCCTTGCGGGCCCCTGCAAAATTAACAAAAAGAGAATCGGAGTTCCTAAAGCTTATAGTGACTTCTAAATAAACTAAAAGGCTTCTCTTAACATCTAATAAACTTAAAGATTCCTCCTCATCTGCCTCTGAGATGGGACAGAATGTCAGCAGGACAATGTCCTGAGTTCTATGGAACGTAGATGCTACCTTAGGGAGAAAACTGGGATCTGTCTTAAGAACAATCCAATCCTCCCGAATCAACAAAAAGGGCTCCCGAATAGAGAGAGCCTGCAAATCACTCACCCTTCTGGCTGAGGTGATAGCTATCAAAAAAACTGTTTTGAGTACAACCCATTTTAGCATGGATTTCTCCAGGGGTTCGAAGGGACTACCAGTAAGTGCTCTGAGGACCAAGGCCAGATCCCAAGTGGGGCAGGCTGTAACCTTCACTGGCCTGGACCTCGCCAGGACCTTGAAGAAATTCCTAATTGATTTTGCTGAAGTGAGGTCTGCAGGAAAATACTCAAGGCCGCAGTCTGAACTTTCAAGGTACTAACAGAAAGGCCCAGTTCTACACCTGTCTGGAGGAAATCCAGGACTGCCGGAATCCCAGGGTAATTCAGCCCCTGCTCTACCAACCAAGAATTAAACCTTTTCCATACCTTGGCATAAATCGCCCTGGTTACCAGTTTACGGCACTCGAGAAGAGTTCTAATCACTCTCTCTGAAAACCCCTGCGCTCTCAACCGCTGTTCCTCAGATACCATACTGATAGTCTGAGGCTGTCTATACGAGGGTGTAAAATCGAGCCCTGGGAAATCAAGTCCTCCCTGACCGGGAGGGGTAAAGGAGGACAAATGTCCAGTCTCTTCAAGTTGGCAAACCAGGGTCTATTTGGCCAAAATGGCGTTACTAGGATGATATCCATCGATTCTACCAGAAATCTCTGGAGAACCGCAGCTATCAGCCGCACTGGAGGAAAGGCATAACACAGGTTGAACTGCCAAGGATTAGCAAAGGCGTCTATCCCTGTGACCTGATCCTGTGGGTGGATGGAAAAGAATTGTGCCACCTTCTTGTTGGCCTCCGAGGCGAAGAGGTCCACCTCCGGTTGTCACCAACACTTTACAATTTCTCTGAAAACATTTATGTTGAGTGACCATTTGTCCTGACACACGTGCTGGCAGCTGAGAAAATCAGCCAGCGCATTTTGAGAGCCTTTTAGGTGAATGGCTGACAATGAGGACAGATACACCTCGGCCCAGCACAGAATCTTGTTGGCTATGGGCTCCTTGTGCATCCCTGCTTGTTCACATATGCAACAGCCTCCGCATTGTCTGTCCGTACCTGTAGGTGGTGTCCACCTATCCGGGACTGAAAAACCTCTATAGCCCTCAGAATTGCCAAAAGCTCCCTCTGATTTGAGGATCGACTGGCCTCTACTGGTGACCAGGCTCCCTGAGCTAAGGACCCCTCTAGGTGGGCGCCCCATCCCAATGCACTGGCGTCGGTTGTCACCACTATGGCCGCAGGACAGGCCCAGGACAGACCTACTTTCAGATTGTGATGAGCTCGCCACCATCAAAGTCCTTTTGATTTTTGCTGGTAGGAGCATAGGTTGATCTAGGCTTTGTTTTCTGCGGTCCCAGAAACGCAGCATGAGATTCTGCAGAGGGCGCTGATGAAGTCTTCCCAAGAAACCGCTGGGAAACAGGACGTCATCAGACCCAGAACTCTCATAACCTCTCTGATCAGAGCTACCTGATTGATTTGAAGCTGGGCTACTGCCTGATCCACCTTCAGGATCTTTTCCCTGGGGAGAACCACCTTCATCTCCACTGAAGAGATTTTGTACCCCAAATACAGCACCTCCTGTGCCAGGGTCAGCTGGGACTTTTCCTGGTTGATTAGCCACCCGAAAGATAGCAGGAAACTCTGGGTCTCTTGCAACTCTCTCTCTAGTTGATGAAAAGAGGGGGCCACAAACAGGAGATCGTCCAGGTAGGGGATCACTGCAATGACCTTGCCTCTTAGCGGAGCCAAGGCCTCTGCTAGAACCTTCGTGAAGATTATCGGTGAAGAGGACAGACCGAAAGGTAGTGCTCGGAACTGGAAGTGCAGAACTTCCGAATTTATTCTGACCGCTAGCCTGAGGAATTTTTGAAATTCCTGATGTATAGGGACATGCAGGTAGGCATCCCTCATTTAGCAGCCTGGGAAAAGGAGGCTGGATACAGTAAAAATTGATTCCATCCTGAATCGCTTGAACCTTAAAAACTGGTTCAGGGGACGGAGGTTCAGGATTAGTCTGGGACAAAAACGAAGAAAAAAACTGCGCTAAACCCTCATAACATATGTTAGGGCATATATGAAAAGACGCCCAATTGATTATGGAAGTGTATGTGAATCCTCGAAAATTAAATTGAATAGCACACAAATCAATAGTGAACAGTCAATATCATGAAATAAAAATCACAAAAATGTCAAAAACACAAGATAGTGAACCATAAATAAAAAAGTCCCAGAACCAAAAGAGGAAATCTTCTAAAGGATGGGAAGAGTCCCCAATTAGCTCTTCATAGGGATCAGTGTCTAAAAGTGGAAAATGACACCCCTTGCAGTGATCCTCCACCCTTAAGAATGCATGCTTACCAGATAGTAAGCTCAATAAGCTCGTAGATAGACCAAGGGCCAGATAACCGGCAGGTGTTGGAACCTCCCTCTGTTGACGTGGCAGATGACAGGCAAACTAGGTGTTATACAGGACCTTGTGTTCAGGCTTCCAATAACATCAAGACATCACTCAATGTACACGGACGTGCATGGGGAAGGAGGGGATTGCCACAACCAGTCACCAACAAAAAAGAGCCATGGCTAGAATCCCCACAGCAGGAAGAGCCTCTCATTGGAGGAGGAACACGTCGGTATGGTAACTACATTCAGCCTCTTTGCTTGGTCTGCAAGGAAGGAGTTGCGTAAGAGTCGCAACTGAATCGCTTTCAATAGATCCCCCACAGACCAGAGATAATTAATATCTGGACCCTCTGGAGGAATCATCCTCCCCCTCTAAGTTGGATGCTGAATCCACTTGAGAAGAGGCTAGCGATCTAGGTAAAAAAAACGAAAAAGAACAGCGCCCTCTAAGTGCAGTATACAGGCTGGTTTAATCGATAAAAACACTCACAAAAGGTGAAGAAACAAAAGGCATGATAGATCATCCGCTCCCGATGGCCGGGTGAAAGTGGGGGAGGTCCGTAAGATGTGGCGGTGGCTATGTCTCCTGGATCGGATCCTAAGCCGGTCACACCGCTGGTTCGCCGTGCTGCCGGTGAATAGGAGAGAGGATCGGTGGATGACACTGCTCACTGTGGTGGACGTCACTTCCGGGTCGGGTCAGCGGGAGGTGCTCGCGTTCGGGACATGCGTGTCCCTTCCTCAGGTTGGATGGCGGCTATCTTCAGTGTGGGCATATTATAGCCGCACAATGCACGGTCACATGGTTAGTTGCCATGGAGACCATGTACACAACGTAACACACGAGGAGAAGGAGGATGGGAGGGGGGTGGAATGGGGGATGAGACCATTATTATAAGTGACCTAGTTGGCGTGCGTGGGGCAATGCAGCAGATGGGGAAAAGAGGGAGAGGGGGAGGGGGATGGATGGAGGAGGGAGAGATGATGTAGGAAAATTGGTGGGTAAATGGATTGCAGAGGATATAATAGCTGAAATTTGGTAAGATGGTAATTAGATTACCTTTCTAATCTAGAAGCCTTTCAACAATATCTCTATAAAGATGTTAACATCAAAAAAGAAGTCTCACCTACAGATAACCCCCAACACACCCGGTTCGTGACACAGTTCCATAAAAAATTCAAGAAGATGGAAAAAATCTTTCATAGACATTGGCCTATTCTGAGAGAAGATCCTCACCTCAAAACTACAGTCAGTGACTGTCCTCTAATCACCTACAGACGAGCAAAAAATATCAGAGCAAAAATAGCACCAAGTAAGATTAAATCTTCCGGCCCCATCACCAGTACATCCCTAACCTCCTTTAACATCAAGGGTATGTACCAATGCAGAAAACCTCTGTGTCTAACATGCGCCCACGTTACACCTAGACAGAAGGACTTCACCCACAAAAGGCAAACAATATATAATACCAGATTTCTTCACATGTTCCACCGAATATGTAATCTATTGTTTGACCTGTCCTTGTAACCTATCGTATGTTGGCCGCATGATCCGACCCCTACATAAACGCTTTGGAGAACACCGCAACCCGATTGAACAGGGAAAGGACAAACACAGCGTCCCCAGACATTTCCTGGAATTTCACGACCAATCCTCCATTGGATTACGAGTTTGGATACTCGAGGCCATTCCGAACACCTTCCCTCCCGCTGAATGATACAAAAAACTCTGCGAAAGAGAGAATTATTGGATTTACACCCTGGATACTTTATCCCCTGGAGGCCTCAACGAAACCATAAAAATCAACACCTTACTATGATTCCGACAATACACAACCCCCAGTATTTTATCTATTCTCGCAAATAATAACGCCAAGGCACTTCTGTTAGGTTGCCTCTTGCATATACAGATATGCATACGTTACATATCACACATTCGCATATTTTGACACTCATCCTTGTGCAACTCCAAATATACCTTTCTCATCCATAATTTGGTCCATTTTCTCATCCTTTAGTCCAATCCAGCTGATATTTTTGTTTATATTTGTGTTTGTTTTTTAAGTTTGTGTGTTTTTGTTTTATTGCCACATCCACACATCACCATCCGATCCAGACTTTTATTAGTCTCATCTCTCCTTCCCAATAGTCATTTCACTTCTCCCCCCATTTCTACTTATTCTTATTTTTACTTTTATTTTAAATTTTATTATTATTTTAATTTTAATTTTATTTCTTTTTATTCTTCTTTTTATTTTTATTTTTTTATTTTTTTTTTTTAGTATTACTATTATTTTTAGTTTTTTTTTCATTTTATTTTCATATTTATTTACAATTACTTTTATTATTATTTTCATTTTCTATCCATTTATCTTTATTACCAATTATATTCATTAAAAAAAATTACTTTATTTCTATTCCCATTTATATTTCTATAATTATTTTCATAATTATTTTCATTGTTATTTTCATCAACATATTTTTTTCAGCCATTTTTTCCCAGTCATCATTTTTTCAAATTTTTTCTAATAAATTTAATTTCGTTATTATCATTTCCTGAGCCATCATCTACTCTATCCATGTAATCTAATTACCATCTTACCACATTTCAGCTATTATATCCTCTGCAATCCATTTACCCACCAATTTTCCTACATCATCTCTCCCTCCTCCATCCATCCTCCCCCCCCCCCCTCTTTTCCCCCATCTGCTGCATTGCCCCACACACACCCCAACTAGGTCGCTTATAGTAATGGTCTCATCCCCCGTTTCACCTCCCTCCCATCCCCCTTCTCCTCATGTGTTACGTTGTGTACATTGTCTCCATGGCAACTAACCATGTGACCGTGCATTGTGTGGATATAATATGCCCACACTGAAGATAGCCGCCATCCAAGCCTGAGGAAGGGACACGCATGTCCCGAACGCGAGCACCTCCCGCTGACCCGACCCAGAAGTGACGTCCACCACAGCGAGCAGTGTCATCCACCGATCCTCTCTCCTATTCATCGGCAGCACAGTGAACCAGCGGTGTGACCGGCATAGGATCCGGTCCAGGAGACATAGCCACTGCCACATCTTACGGACCTCCCCCACTTTCAACCCGGCCATCGGGAGCAGATGATCTATCATGGCTTTTGTTTCTTCACCTTTGTGAGTGTCTTTATACCATGTTTTTATCGATTAAACCAGCCTGTATACTGCACTTAGAGGGCGCTGTTCTGTTTCGTTTTTCCATTCCAGAGTTCTTGTTCATTCTTACTCCGAACTGGCAGCCCTCTGTGGACAGATAGACTTTATTTGCATTTGATATTCTAATTGTTTTTAACTCTAATTGTTTTTATATCATTTTTAACTATTGTGTAGTGTCACTGTTCACCATACAGTGGCAAAACACTATACATATACTACTGTCACATTGCTTCATGACTTTACATAAGATTGTTGTAACCTGAGAGCGCCGTATTATTCTATTCTTTTAGCGATCTAGGTACCCTCTCCCTATCCCCCTGCCCTCCTGACTGGGCTCAGATAGGGAAGGCAAACTGGCTGCCCTGTGTAGGGATGGTGAGGGACCCTGCATCCCATCCATCATTCCCTTGAATGACTGAAATGTGGACACAAGCACGTCTTTAACCAAAGTCAGGATTTTGTGACATGCTGCCACAAAATCATCCGTAATGAGGCTGCTGACACAATCTGGGAATAGTGGCTTCTCCCAACTGGGGCCTTAGTCCCACACTTTTTCCTAGGCAGCTGTGTTTGAGTCCTGTCCTGGGTTTTAGACTGAAAACCAAACAGAAAAGACAGGAGGACAAACTTTCATTAGTATGCCTCCCTGACCCAAACCACCACTGTGCTAGGGTCAGCCTAGGAAGTGCCCAGCCCATCACCTGAGGTTCCCCACCCAGGGAGGGAGTTACTTGGGTCCCAAGAACCCTGACCCCCCAGTGTAAGAGATGGTCCACCCTTACCTGGGAGGTGCCAGAGCCTACAGAACCGGAGTCTATCGCTTGTGCAGCTGTCTCAATGTTCCCTGGTGTTTACGCAGCCTTGCCAAGCCTTATACACCGCTCCGGATGCCTGTGTATCCACCGCTGTGCCTCAGAGACCGGAACCATGTCTCGTGGCACTCCCTGATAATGCGGTTCTGCCGGAAGTACATCATGCGTCACTACCGCCTGTTGGAACGCAGAAGCCCCGCCCTCTATGCCGCATGCTGAAACCAGAAGAGCCACAGAGGTCACCGGCATGGCCAGCCGAGCGTCTCTCGCCCGCCGTCTGAGGAATCTCCTGAGTTTCCACAAGTGCAGGTACGGGCCTGTAGTCACCCAGGGTCCTGCTCTTTCTGAGCTAACGGCAACGGTGGGGATAGCACAGGGCTTGACAAATTTGCTTGGAATCTAGGAGCCAGCTAAAAAAGTTAGGAGCCAGGTTTTTTTCTTTTAAACGACCGACAAAGCTTTATTTTCAATATAAAAATTAATCAATCTTAAATTTACACAGAAAGACGACTAGAACGAATGTGACTGCTTTTATTTCCTGCCATGCAGGGACACAAGACCGCCATATCCCCGCTAAGGGTCCGATCAGGTCCGCCTGAAAAACTGACAGGCGAACCTGATCAGACAGCCCATGTGAAAGGGGCCAAGCAGGCAGATGACAAATAATAAATTAATTTTAATTAACCGCTTCCCTCCCACAGGACGACTATATACGTCCTGTCTTTGAAGAGAAATACCGTTGTTATGGTAGCAGCTAGCTACCATAACCCCGGTATCCTTTTCAAGAGCCAGCGGTTCTCTTTCAGATAAAAGTGGTCTCTGCAGCAGATTCGCCGCAAGATCACTTTTATCAGCGGCGGGAGAGGGCCCCCCTACCGCCGCACTCCGGTGCCCTTCACCGCTTACTGTGGCCGTCGGTTACGCCTGTCCCTGGCCTGATATGGAGACCAGTGAGGGGAAGATGGCCCCCCGCCCGTCTCCAAATCATTGCAGGGCGGAAGTGACATCAAATCGTCACTTCTGCCCATAGTTCTTAAAGGGACATTTTTTTTTTTTTTTTCAAATGACAAAATTTCTTTTTTTTATGCATTTTAGTTTAAATATTTATATAATAATATTTTTGACCCAAGATCTCATATTTAAGAGGACCTGTCATGCCTTTTTCTATTACAAGGGATTTTTACATTCCTTGTAATAGGAATAAAAGTGACTTTTTTTTAAAAGAACAGTGAAAAAATAAAAAATAAAAGTTTAAATAAATAAGAAAAAAAAAAAAAAATTTTAAACGCGCCCCGTCCCGCCGAGCTCGCGTGCAGAAGCGAACGCATATGTGAGTAGCGCCCGCATATGAAAACCACACACGTGAGGTATCGCCACGATTGGTAGAGCGAGAGCAATAATTCTAGCCCTAGACCCCCTCTAACTCAAAACATGCAACCTGTAAAATTTTTTTAAACGTCACCTATGGAGATTTTAAAGTTTGTCGCCATTCCACGAGTGGACGAAATTTTGAAGCGTGACATTTTGGGAATCAATTTACTCGGCGTAACATTATCTTTCACAATATAAAAAAATTGGGCTAACTTTACTGTTGTCTTATTTTTTAATTAAAAAAAGTATTTTTTCCCAAAAAAGTGCGCTTGTAAGTCCGCTGCGCAAATACGGTGTGACAGAAAGTTTTGCAACGACTGCCATTTTATCCTCTAGGGTTTTGGAATAAAATTTATATATATATATATATATATATATATATATATATATATATATATATATATATATATATATATATATATATATATAATGTTTGGGGGTTCTAAGTAAAGGGAAGGAGATGAGCGGGCAGTGAAAACAGGCAGGGGAAGCTCCATTAGCATTGGGGGTTGTCTTGTCATACCAATGGGCACCACAAGAGGGCGCCCGATTGCAGAAGGAACCATAGGACTGCAGAAGGCCGCAAAGCCGCGGCCTCAATTACCGGCGCGGCCCAGCGCGATCGCGCCGGGAGGGGGGGTGTCGCACGGAGACAGGATACCCCAGCTGTGCCGCCCCAGGCGCCAGGTCGCTAATTCTAGTTGCAAATGCGACTTGGCGCCTGGGCTTTGTCAAGCCCTGGGCTAGCATCACCCTCTTCCCCAGCAGGACAGAGGGGTGCCCAGGCAGAGGAGAGTCAATGCCAGGGGCTCTTCACATGGAGGGGCTGGGGCTTCACATGGAGTCAATGCCAGGGGCTGAGACATGGAGCTCCCTTAGTTCCTAGCGTGCTCCTTCCCATCCGGCAGGAAACACAATAACTGAAGAGGGAGGCCTGGGGGACCACCTTTTAAGACGATAAAAAAATAAAAAACCGCAGGAGGTGATCAAATACCACCAAAAGAAAGCTCAGTTTGTGGGACGTCAACTTTGTTTTGGTACAGCGTCGCACGACTGCGCAGTTGTCAGTTGAAGTGTCGCAGTGCCGTATCGCACAAAAATGCTCTGGTCATTAAGGGGGCAAATTCTTTCAGGGCTGAAGTGGTTAAAGCAGGTTATACAGCACAGTGCTTGTGCTGTGTAATTTGGCCCTCTCTATCACCTGAAATACCTGGCTGAATCTGTCTGGCTATGTCCTCCCCTGTAAACTGACCACGGTTTATCATGGCTGCTGTGCCCTGACACCGTGGTCAGTTTACATGCCTCCATCTGCAGCTCTCCTGTCCTCTCCGCCCTCCCTCCCTGTCAGCTCCGCGTCCGTGCCCACCCCTTCCCCTCCTGCTGCTGAAATTAATGTTAGTTCTTTACACTATCTTCTGTTTATTAATGTAAGCTGCCCCGTGTCTGTGCCTTGATAAAAATAATGCAGCTATATACCTGATTTTAGAGCGGCGCTCACATGACCCACTGTCTCTCTCTCCTTCTCCCTACCTGACTGATGTCAGCAGGGGGTTCTCGGCCCGCCTGCTGCAGCTGTCAGGCCGAGAGAGGAGAGAGACGGTGGGTCACATGAGCGGCAAGCTGCGCTTTAAAATCAGGTATATGGCTGCATTATTTTTATAAAGGTACAGACACTGGGGGAGCTTACATTAATAAACAGAAAGAAGTGTAAATTGTGGTTGTTAACCCACTATGTACTTTAACTTTCAACACCTACAAACTGCACAAGGATTTGGTTCTTTGAAAAATAAAATGACAATAAGGGTCAGTGTTGATAGGCTACTGTTTGCTTCAGAACAGATTTTTTTCAGTCCATAGGACTGCAAAAGAAGGTCAACTGCAATGAATGCTGAGTGATCTCATGAGCATCTCAAACTGATGCCAAAAAGTACACTGCATTTACCCACATAAGCCTGTTGACGCAGATCTTTCATATTAATTAGCCTGCACATCCAAGAAAAGTTCTTGCAGAATTATGGATTGGTTGCACAATAAACACAAAGTTGCAACCATTACAGATCTGTAGCTGATGTGCCATACATGAGTCAATCAAATGTAAAGTCAGTTACATATCAGTCAAAAAAAAATAGCTGATGTACAAGCAGATTTTGCCCTCCATGCTCAATGGAAACAAAGTATGTGTGTGGGCTCCTAACTTTCTGGTGTGGGCTGACACTGCTGCACCTTAATCCCAAGAAGTGTAACCCCTGCGAGATTACAGAACTTCACCTATCCCCAACCAAATTCTATCCTTTTCCAGATACTTACATTGATTCAGTTTACATCCAGGCAATGTTGCTTGACTTTCCAAAGCTGGCCAACACACTGTGTGTAGGTAAAAGGCTCTTGGGAAACGCAGGCCCTTCAGGAGTTTTGCTCAGTCCCAGACTCTGAGCTGTGGAGATCCAAGGGAGTCTTTCACCTATCCCACTTAACCCTTAACCACTTAAGGACTAGCTTTGTTTTGGAATTTAGGTGTTTACATGTTTAAAACAGTTTTTTTTGCTAGAAAATTACTTAGAACCCCCAAACATTGTATTTTTTTTCTAACACCCTAGAGAATAAAATGGCAGTCATTGCAATACTTTTTTCACACCGTATTTTTTGGAAAAAATTCACTTTTATAAATAAAAAAATAAGACAACAATAAAGTTAGCCCAATTTTTTTATATATTGTGAAAGAATGTTACACCAAGTAAATTGACACCCAAAATGTCACGCTTCAAAATTGCGCCCACTCGTGGAATGGCGTTAAACTTTTACCCTCAAAAATCTCCATAGGGGACGTTTAAAAAAAATTCTACAGGGGGGCGTGGCTTGGATGGCTTCCTGAGCAGACGTGTCTCACTGAAGCTCCCGCTCCAGCCTGCCTGCATAGAGCTGGAACCTGCACCTCTCCGCCACAAAACATGGGCAAACCGCGCAAAAATAAGGAAACGGACCCCAGAGGACACACCACCCGCTCTTCCTCGGTCCCCCCGCCACTCATCACTGAGTATTTCGGGCAGGGAGCTACGGCCGGACACCATGAGGCCAAGATGGCGCCGGCGCCACATGCAGCAATCTCTCCCTCTCTTCCTCTGCAAACCTCCGCGGACCGCAGGAGTAACAGGTACGGATCCGAGGGTGACTTACCCACTACCCACTCTCCGATCCCCCCTGCTGACCTCTCGATCGGCCCCCCCTCCGGAGGCCATATACCGGGCAGCCTGTCGCAGACTTTCCCCCCATGCCTCATAGGGCCTGCACCATCTGTATCCTCCGGCCAGCCATCCCCCTCCTGGGACTCCTATGCTCCAGAATGGGACCCCCGTTCCCTGCCACAACGCCCCCAACCTCACAGAGATAGAGCCCCCTCTCTCTCTCCTCTCCAGAGGGATACAGTCCAGGCTCCAGCACCTTCCCAGGCCTCAAGGCCATCAGGATCTCAGGGGGCTTATTCACAAACGGGGAACCCGCAAGGCCCATTGCTAACTAAGCACTCCAGCACTACTCCCCCTTCACTGCCACCACAGAGGGGATCCCCCATGCCAGCTTCCTACTCGGCTGTAGTGCAGGGCACCCATGCTCACATTACATCAGACTTTGACCCTGACCCTGAAGCATGCACATCTTGGCAAGATTATGTCCGTTGTATGCCCACAAAACAGGACTTCCGTATGCTAATTCAAGAAGTGCGGGACACTTGCAGAACTGAGATTAATATGCTTCGCACTGATCTTCACCAACTGTCCACTAAAGTCGCATCCTTAGAGGGGGAAACAAATGACACTAAATTTGAAATCTCACAAATACATGATCGCTTAACTTCACAAGCCACTACCCTTAGAGACTTCCAACGCCACCTTGAGGACCTCGACAACAGAGGTAGGCGTAACAATATTAGGGTCAGAGGCCTACCGGAGGCGACACAAGAAGAAGACCTGAATGTGACTTTGCAAGCCATTTTCAATACCATTCTAGGTCGCCCCGAGCATCAGCGAGTTAAGCTGGATCGTGCACACCGAGCTTTGCACCCCCAAGGACCAGGATCCCGCCCACGGGACGTGCTCTGCAGGGTACATAACTACACCCTTAAAGAGGACATTATGAGAAAGGCGCGAAACATGCATGCCATTGATTTTGATGGGGCCTCCTTACAACTCTCCCCAGACCTCTCATGGATCACCCTTCAACAAAGAAGATCTTTGCAACCACTCCTCACTCTGTTAAGAGAGCATGACTTTCACTATCATTGGGGTTTCCCCTTTAGTCTCACGGCAAAAAAAGATGGAAGGTCCACAACCCTCCGATACCCGGAAGATCTTCAATTTTTCTGCAGAGAATTGGATATTCCAGTACCACCCACCCCTGGATGGGAACCGTTGCCAGCACCCTCACCTCGCCCAGACCCTTGGATCCAAGTTGCAGGCCGGAAACGCACAAGACCGCGATCTGCGGGCTCTTCCCCGCCACCTCGTCAGAGATGAACTGCTGCTCATTTGAATTCCTTTCCTCACCCAGATGCCTGACTTCAGATTTACTCGATCTGTCTCTCCCTATTTCTCTACCTGAGAACCTGGAGACATATCCTGCTCACCCTACTCATCTATAGTATGGTCCTACTCAGCAAACAGATTTTCTATTAAGTTAGCAACACATGTTTGATTGTGACTTAAGGTTTAGATAGGACTTGCTTAGCGAGTCGGGTTATGTCACCCCCCCTCCATGCTCCTCCTCTTTCACATATACCCTCTTTTTTCCTACCCTCCCTCCTTTCTCTCCCCCCCCTCCACCCCCATTCTCCTGCACCTACCTATACCCACTCGCCCACTCTCTCTCTCTCCCCTCCTTCCTATTTTCTGTCTCAGAGGAGGAGCATGGTTAATAGGGAGGGTTGTCCCCCCCCCCTCCTTTTTTGCTCCCCCCCCTGTCGGGGATCAAACTATAAGGGAATACTATCACAAAGAGAAGTATCTCTTACACTAGTACTTTTATATCACCGTTTTTAAATTCCAGGTCACAACTTACTATTGCTCCAACTCTCACGAATCAATAGCTCCAATGGTTTATTCTCTTAGTCGGGCCATAATCAGGAGTATAGATATGTTGGTTGCCAGTTGATGCATGCAGGTTCCATGTTTTTTCTGTTATTTAGTTTTTCTTTTGTGAATTTAGATGCAGGCAGGTCCGGAGGGGGGGTCATCCCCTCCTTGGGTCCGTCCTCTCCTCCCCCCCCCGGGGATCTCCGAATGGTCCCTTCTTCTACTTTTTCTGACAGGGGCACTTCTGCCTCCTATGTCAGAGGGGGCCCTCCGGACTCTCCTACCCCATCGCTTTGTGTAGGTGGGTTATATTGTGAATGGTTAACTAACCTTGACTTTGTACTAACCTTTGTGTTTTTTTTTCAGTTTTTTTATACTTTTTTCTCTGCTCTTCTCTTACTGCTATTCCCATTCTTCTTCCCTTCCTTAACCTTCTGTGCGCCACCCATCTCCGGGACCGGGTTCAGGTTCGGGGGGTCGTAGACCTCCAAACCGCAATCACCATGAAGACCCACTTAGGGACCTCCCATACTCCAAGGCTCTACTACACCCACTAGGTAAGCTACCGTTTCTTTCCACAACATACCCACCATGATTGACATATTTTCACTAAACGTAAAGGGCCTTAACTCAAATGTTAAGAGAAGCCTAGCGCTAGGAGAGTTCAAACGGTCTAAAGCTGACATTCTTTTCATTCAGGAGACCCACCTTGACAAAACGGGCACCATGACATTTGCACGGCGACAATACCCTCACGCATATCAGGCCTCTGGCCCACATAAACGGGCAGGGGTAGCAATCCTTTTTAAGCAAGGCTCCCCCTTCCAGTTACAATCTCTGTATTCTGACCCACTAGGACACTACCTCATCCTCCGAGGCCTTTGGGGAGGAGCGAGTATCACTCTCTGTAATGTGTATGCCCCAAATACAAATCAAATCCCCTTTTTGTCTAAAGTCTTTGACCACCTGTTTGAGGTCCCCCATCAGTACCTGGTGATCGGAGGAGACTTTAACCTTGTTCACTCTCCGGGTCTTGATAAACACTCAATGGGTCAGAGGAAATCCCAAATAACAGCTAATAGAACAGCCACCCAGTTTCGCCAACTTACTAGGAAATATGCCCTGTTTGACACCTGGCGCACCACCTATCCATCAGCTAAACAATTCACTTTCTATTCCCATCCCCATATGTCCCACTCACGAATAGATTATTTTTTTGTCAACGCCCCGACTTTGCGAACATGTAGGAACCCAGACATTCAGGCCATTTCTTGGTCGGACCATGCCCCGATTACACTCTCCCTGGCACTCTCCCCAAGCTCCTTTCGTAAATGCCATTGGCGTCTAAATGACTTTCTACTTAAACATGACCCATCTAGAATAGAATTAGAGCAAACTTTGAAACTGTACTTTACGGAAAATTGCTCCTCTGAGATCCCCACCTCATCTTTGTGGGAAGCCCATAAGGCGGTCTTCCGAGGCCAATGCATCTCGCTCTCCACTGCCCTGAAAAGAAATGCTAATACAACACGCAGCGCCCTTTTAGACAGACTTAAGCATCTAGAAGCGCGCTTGCTCACATCTCCGTCCCTAACAACCCTTAAAGAACTCACTAGTGTAAGGGCTAGATTGAAGGATATCGACATGGGTAAGATAGAAAAGGCATTGATTAGGCTTAGACAGACTTATTACGACAAAGCCAACAAACCACATACGCTTTTGGCGAAACAGCTTCGTGACAAGGCAGCAACCACTACCACTACACAACTTAGGGAGACAAATGGCGTCCTTCACTCCCACCCTAACAAAATAGCACAACTTTTTCACGACTTTTACTCTGCACTGTATAATGATCCGAATGTTCCGCACAACCCACCCCCTCCTGACCTATCTCAGGCCATCCATACCTATTTAGTGGAAGCGGACACTCCTAGGCTTACCTCCTCTGCTCTGGAGATTCTTAATGCCTCCATTACAGAGGAGGAGGTAACAGAAACAATCAAACTGTTGCCAAATAATAAGGCCCCCGGGCCTGATGGACTACCATACCTCTATTACAAGACGTTCCTACCACATTTACTTCCCCATATGACAAATCTCTTTAACTCATTTTTCTCTGACACACCCATCCCCAGAGATATGCAAAATTCCTACCTAACATTAATCCCAAAACCAGGGAAAGATTACACTCTTCCGTCTAATTACAGGCCGATAGCACTTCTCAATACAGACTTAAAAATTTTTACGAAACTGCTGGCAAATAGATTAAACAACTTCATGCCATCCCTGGTCCATAGAGATCAGGTGGGTTTTATCCCTTGTCTACAGGCTGGGGATAACACCTGGAGGGTTATCGACCTGGTGGAGGTTGCGAACAGGAACACAATGGAGGCAATACTGCTCAGTCTGGATGCCGAAAAAGCCTTTGATAGGCTAGGCTGGCCCTTCCTGTTCACGACTCTCAACCGGGCTGGTATTGAGGGCCCATTCCTCCGAGCTATCACCCATCTATACTCGGCCCCAACAGCCCAGGTTCGCACTAACTTTGCCACCTCCCCTACCTTTTTGATCTCTAATGGGACCCGCCAAGGCTGCCCACTCTCCCCTCTTTTATATGCCCTATGCATTGAACCGCTAGCAGCCCATATCAGAAATAATCCAAGTATTCATGGTATCCCAGTCCGTACTAGAGAATTTAAGATCTCCTTATTTGCGGATGATGTCCTCCTCACTCTCGCCCAACCTCGCATATCTCTCCCAAACTTACAAGTGGAGCTGGAAAGATATAGCATCCTTTTAGGTTATAAAATTAATAGTTCCAAGACGGAGGTTCTTCCTCTTAATTTATCCCCCCATACATTATCAACACTTTCGCAAACATTTCCATACTCTTGGCGGTCCTCTTCCTTAAAATACCTGGGGGTACACATAACATCCACATACGATACTCTATACAAGGCCAACTTCCCCCAAATGTTTACCTCTATCAGAGCCTCCCTAACTAAATGGAAATCTCTGAAACTGTCCCTTTTTGGTAGACTTGCAACCTTGAAGATGACAATATTACCCAGACTTCTATATCTTTTTGAGACGCTTCCTATTCCCATTCCGTACTCACACCTAAAAAAACTTTAAGGTGACCTGATAAACTTTTTCTGGAATTATAAAAGACACCGTGTTGCTAGATCGGTTTTATATGCTCCACGTAACCAAGGTGGACTGGCGTTCCCCAACATAGCTAAGTATTATCTAGCAACTCAATTAAGACCTATAGCCTCCTGGTGGTCCCTACATGCTTACAATAGGTGGACACAGATAGAAAAGTTGTGGCTAGCCCCCATACACCCAAACTCCATGCTTTGGAGCTCTGATATACCCCCGGCAGCGTACAGTTGCTAGGACCGATGGCTCTCTTACATACATTATGGCGACGGGCTAAATTGAAATACCCGCTCACCACCACATCTTCCCCAGTCACTTCATTCCTATTTACACCTAATATTCCTGACAGCTTAACTTCACAGATGTCCCATTTTTGGATGGATAAGGCCATATTCCGTTATGGACAACTAATTGACCCTAAAACCAGAATGCTACGACCCTTCCAAGAACTGCAAGAGACTTTTGATATCCCTAAGCAGGCCTTTTTCAGTTACCTACAACTTCGCCATTATGCACAATCACTAGGGTCGAATTTAAGATTCTCCCCCCTGACAGACTTCGAAAGGCTATGTTTAGAGGGTTCGTCCCCTAAAGGCATGATTTCCCGCACCTATCAGATACTGATCACAGATTTCTCACCAGACGGGCCGCGACATTCATATATGGCTAAGTGGGAGCAGGCGTTGGGCACAAATTTATCCTTAAAGATCTGGCAATCCATATGGACCCAGGCTACTAAAAGCTCCATATGCACGCTTTATAAAGAGAATCAATATAAGATTCTATTTCATTGGTATCAGACCCCTGACCTGCTCCACTCCATATACCCCACGGCTGACTCCCGCTGTTGGAGATGTTATAAGGATAGGGGAACACTACTTCATGTCTATTGGACCTGCCCTCTAATCATACCCTACTGGGGTATGGTACAATCTCTACTCCAGTCCATCTTTGATGTTGAAGTGCTCCTTGATCCAAGGATTTTTCTCTTGGGCCTTCCACCTGCCACCTTCTCTAAAATGTCCAAAAAACTCTTAGCCCATGTGCTTACTGCAGCACGTTGTTTGGTGGCTCTAAAGTGGAAAAAAAGAGAACCTCCCTCATTGACTGAGCTGCATTCCAGGATCAGAGATGTCAAGAGGATGGAATATCTTACGGCCTCATTAAATGATACACTTGATAAGCATAATCGTATTTGGGAACCCTGGGCTCTGTTGGAGACTCCTGCGACCTAAAGACATGTGTCATTTATGTATTTATGACTCATCCCCCACCGGCCTGTTCCAGGCTCTGGAGATGGGTGGCCGTCCCCTCCCCCTTCTTCTACTTTTTCCTACTTTTTTCTTTTTTCTTCTCTCTTTCTGAAAATTTATACATGTATGCAAAGGGTACTAGCGGTTATACTGTTTGAGATGTATTATTATCCAGTAAATCAACTTCATTTTATCACTAACTGTTTATATTGAAAGGCTTTGCCGTCCACCGTTTGGGTGATTGTGTGCCAAATTGAATTGTGACATTATGATCTCTCTCTCTCTCCCTGTACCCAATGCTATAATGCTGTATCTGTTTTTCTGTGGAAAAAAATAATAAAAATTGTCAGTTATAAAAAAAAAAAAATTCTACAGGTTGCATGTTTTGCATTACAGAGGAGGTCTAGGGCTAGAATTATTGCTCTTGCTCTAACGATTGCGGCAATACCTCACATGTGTGGTTTGATCACCGTTTTCATATGCGGGCGCTACTCACGTATGCGTTCGCTTCTGCGCGCGAGCTCGTCGGGACGGGGGGGGGGGTTTTAAAAAAAAAAATTTTTTTTAATTTTCCTTATTCATTTTACATGATTTGATTTGAATGTAAACATCCCTTGTAATAGAAAAAGGCATGACAGGACCTCTTAAATATGAGATCTGGGGTCAAAAAGACCTCAGATCTCATATTTACACTAAAATGCAATTTAAAAAAAAAAGGTCATTTAAAAAAATGACATTGAAAAAAATGTGCCTTTAAGACGTATGGGCGGAAGTGACGTTTTGACGTCGCTTCTGCCCTGCAGTGTCATGGAATCGAGTGGGTGCCATCTTCCCCTCACTCGTCTCCAGGCACAACAAGGGGACAGACGCGATCGCCTCCGCTGCTACCGACGGCTCCGGTAAGCGGTAGAGGGCACCGGGTCCTGGCAGGAGGGGGGGGCCTCTCCCGCCACTGATAAAAGTGATCTTGCAGCGAATCCGCCGCAGAGACCACTTTTATCTGAAAGCCGGCCGCCGCACGAAAACAGGGATACCGGGGTTATGGCAGCTGGACGTACATCGGCGGTCGGCAAGTGGTTAATAGAGAACTGAAATATTTGACAGGCTGAGGGCAGAGTATGGATTATCGACCCGTATGTTTTTCAGATCTCTACAAATTCTACATGCTTTCAGAACACAATTCCCAACCGGTACCCCTCAATTGGACATCAACCCCTTTATGGAGGTGATACGTAGCTCAGACCCCCAAAAACTGATCTCTATTTTTTATAGCATGTTGCTACTGCCCTCCTCTTCCAGGTCAGCTAATGCATTGAAAGCTAGATGGGAGGAAGATGTAGGGGCAATGGAAGATGAGGAATGGAGTGATGCCCTTGACACCTGCAAATTAGTATCTCCCAAACTTTCTGACCGACTTACGCAGATCTATATAATTCACTGATCATACCTTACCCCACTTAGAGTGTCCAGGTATAAGCGTGACCAAACTGCCAACTGTGCAATGTGCAACAGGAATGTTTTATCACTTTGGAGTTTCCCCAAGATCCACGGCTTTTGGACACAGATTGTACAGTTTCTCCATGACACAATGGGCTCTGCCCTTACCTTGTACCCTAAGCCATGTCTTATGGGGATATACGCAGAACCAGATATAAATAAATTTACCAACATATTTCTGGACGAAAAACTCTTTTCTGCAAGAAAAGTCATAGCAAAGTAGTGGATGAGGGCCACCCCACCCAAGTTTAGTGCATGGTTGTCAGAAGTAAACAATGGCAGCCCTCAAAAAATCCACTCGCCTGCTCGCATTTTGAGGGCTGGCGAGTGCGAGTTGCCTGGGAGCGGGGGGCGAGCACAGCTGGCAGCCTGGGTTTGTCGGAGCGATCGTAGGGGAAGGGAGAGGAGAGCCGCCGCCTCCTGGTTAATCAGAGCATGGGGAACATAACAGCTTTAATTTCAATAGCTGTGTATTCCCCGCCGCGTGTTGTCTTATACAGCCCCTCCTCTTTGTCCTGGCACTTTGATCGACAGATCACCCGTCCCAGGATTGGGGGGGGGGGGATGTTTGGGGGTAAATCTGGTAATGTCTGAAGGCTCCATGTAGCTGGTGGACAAAGAGAATCCAAGTTGTAAATAAAGTAACATACATACCTAACCTCTGTGCAAAAGAACTTGAAGTAGGATCAGACTTGTCTCCAAGTATCAAAGTAGACAATGGTACCGTGTCCTAGAGAAATAAGATAAAAAAAAATGTTTAAGTTTTTTTGCTTAATGATTAAATGTCTAATCTGTAAAATAATCAAACCTATTTTAAAAGATAGGTTTTACTTAAGGCCCCTTTCACACTGGTGGAGTTGCTCGCTCAGCAGGGGATCTCTCTGTTGATCAGGCAGCTGACCGGTCCATGTCCGCTCTGCAATGCAGAGCAGATACAGCCCACTGTCCTCTATGGGCTGTCAGATAGAAATGGACCACCTGTCCATTTCCATCCGACTGTCATCCACCAGATGGATGGGGAATGGATCTCTCATCCGTCTGTTTTTAGCGGAAAGGATCTGATCTGATGTTGGTGGGTGTCATCGAACACGTTTGCTGACATCCGATGCTCCATAGAAAGCAAAGGATGGTCCGATCGGGTGGACCCATACGGTCCGTCAGTGTGAAAGGGGCCTAAGGGGTTACTCAATATAAACTGATGCAGATTAGGAAGCACTAGGGGGAAAAAAAAAAAACATAAGGAATGCATTTAGTCAAGAAAATATTTCTGAACAGAAAGTAACAAAGCTCTTCAAAGAGCCAGGCTACTAACATTGGGGGGGAACAAGTCAGCAATAGCATCCTCCTTATTTTTCTGAGGACCACTTTCCTTTAAATCACAATAGGGCAATTCATTCACTTACTGATAACTGGTCTCTTACTCGCAAAGTATAGATCAGTAGCAGGATTTAAGAATCGTATTACAAATGGCTGTCTTGTAAGTATACCGTGCAAATAATCAATCATTCTTTGCTCACCCAAAGCTTTGTTGGAGGTGTGGTGAAGACAGGTTTACTGGACATCACTGATCCCTAAGCAATACCTTCCAGAGATCAGCATTCCAATGCACCGCACACACGATACAAAAATCGGACGACAGATCGTCCAACTTTTTTTGCTTACTAGTTGCAGGTAGAAATTAAATAGGTAAAACAACAGTGATAAATTTGTGCTTACTCAATGGTGTAAGCAGCCAACACAACAAATAGAATATTTGCTAAAAATGACAAGTGAAACAAAGTGTAGCGCTACAAAAGATGAAATATGGGTGATAAATACAAAAATTTGAAGAAATAAATATACTCTGGTGTCTAAATTAAAATTAAAAGTCCATCAAATGTGCTAATAGTTTACAATCCATACATAAATGGGGCCATCATGGTCACCATATGTGAAAAAATGAAAATTGTGAAGATACCATCACCAAAGTAAGGGCCTGCCAGAAAGGTCACACCCAAAATAACATAAGCTAAAAATGGGTCAAACTGGCTTCTTATTGTCCACCAATCATATACAGGAAATCTTGATGGCCAGCAAAAAGAAGAGGTCTGGAAAACCTTCACCGAAGTGTCCTATATATGAGCATGTGAAAATCCCATAGCGAAAATGATTAGAGGCTTACCGGAGGGTTTGAACCCAGGACGGCATACACCGTATGGGTCAAACCAGCTTGTATTGCCCACCGGCAATAGAGGGAAGACCTTGGCAACCGGGAAGACCCTGGGACTCCAATTCCTCCCGGTTGCCATTATTTTACTAAACGTCTTAGACCTGGTTCACATCTGTGTGTGTTTTTTGGTGCTTTTTGCACAAAAGCACTACAGTTCATTTACATGGTTTCTTATGGGACACGTTCACATCTATGCTTTTTTCAGCCACTGCATGTTTGGAAAGGGTCAGAGACTTTTTTTTTTTAACGCAAAACTGTGCTTTTTTGGTTCAATATACTTCAATGGAGAAGCTGCAGAAAAGCATGTAATGCGTTTTTGCAGCAATTTGTGTTTTTTAATCTGCCCAACAAATTGGCCAAAAAAAAATGCAAAAACGCAAATTGCAGCAAAATCACGTGTGCAAAAATCAAAAAGCACTGCAGAAACAGATCACAAGCAAACTGCATAGGTGTGTACCGAGCCTTATGCTGGCCACACAGATCAATTTTCAGACGAGAATATTCATATGAAAAATCTTTATACATTCGCTGAATGAAAGAATGTTGTTTGAAATTTTCACTTGCTTTTAACATTTCTGTTTAAAATAAATGTAATCTATGAACGAAAATCACACACTGTCTGAAAATTCCTTTGACCGAGATGTTTTCTATTTCCAAATTTTCCCGTCACTGTGATTGAAAATGAACGTCAATTTGACCTCACTAACAATTAGAAAATCGAAAACGAACGTTCTTAAAATTACATTTTTTTTTTTTGAAGGAAGACATTGTTTGTTTGTTTTTTTTAAACACAAAAATTTGATCTCTGAGTCCGATATTTACCAGATTTACTCTTTAATAGTATATACAGTATATCTCTTCTGTCTTTTATTCTCAGAGTGGATTGGAGATTTTGCTCCCTAACCATATAGTTACAGGGGGTCCCCGGGTTACAAACAAGTTAGGGACTGTAGGTTTGTTCTTAAGTTAAATCTGTTTGTAAGTCGGAACAGGTACATTTTTTAAGTGTAGCTCCAGCCAAAAAAACTATTTTTAAGCTTTTTGGATAATATAGGGAAGGGTTATCACCCCTGTAACATTTGTTTTGCTGTCTGTGCCCCTGTTCAGAGGATTTCACCTCACTTTCTGTCCCAATGACAATTGGATTTTGAAAACTTTGGGTTATTGTGGAAACAAGCCTTGGTGATAAAGCATCAGTGGAGGTACCTTTTCTCCATAATAGCTCTTACAGGAGAGAATTTCCCTTCCTAGGGGTAGATTTCCTCTCACTTCCTGTTGTCTCCCTCCGTTTGTAAGTAGGAGTCGTTTGTAAGTCGGATGTTTGTAACTAGGGGACCCCCTGTATTTATATTTACCACTGCATAGAGATATTTAAGAATAAATTGCCTTTTTTTAAAAAAAACTTTACATATTAACTAAATTATACACCACACTCTTTTTTTGATGTTATTAACCGATTAATCGAAACAATAAATCGGCCAACTAATCGATTATGAAAATAATCGTTAGTTGCAGCCCTAGGTGCATCTGTCACCTGGATACAGGTGGCCTGACAATAGGTTACTAAAGTCACAAAAATTCTCGTACGACAGGAAAAAAAAAAAATTTATATATATATATATATATATATATATATATATATATATATATATATATATATATATATATATATATATATATATATAAGAGAGAGAGAGAGAGAGAGATATCTCCCTCTCTCTATATAGATATATCTATAGAGAGATAGAATATATATATATATATATATATATATATATATATATATATATCTCTCTCTATAGCTATATCTATATAGATACAGTATATCTATATAGAGAGAGGGAGAGATATCTCTCTCTCTCTCTCTCTCTATAAAATCTCTCTCTCTATATATATATATATATATATATATATATATATATATATCTCCAGAGAGAGAGAGAGAGAGAGAGAGAGATTCGGAAGTGATGTAATGTGTTGTTGTGTATTTTCAGACAACAACTGTACTGACTAAACGAAAATCATATGATCTGGTATCGTACGAGGAAAATTTTCGTGCTTGTCTAATCGAATAATATCGGATGACTGTCATGATCAGCTCTCAAAAGCTCTGTACCAACGATCCGATTATCGTACGATCGCATCGAAAGCGGTATTTTTCGTCAGATTTTTGGATCGTGTGTACGGGCCATTAGCTTACGCCCTTTCCCATTCCCTTTTAGCCAGACCTACTTCTTTTTTTTTTGTAAACTTTTACAAAATTACAAACATGTAATGAGAGCAAAGGGGTTTAAAGGCGAAAATCACCTTTTTTTTTTTTTTTTTTTTTTTAATTTCAGCTCCATATGTACCAATATAGCATTATTGTACTTCTTTTGCAAAAATAAAACAGTGTTTCATTAATTCTGCACAGGCTTACCCTACTCTCTTAAGCCCAGGTTCACACTGAGAGCAGGTGTGAAATCGATTTCAAACCGGCTTTTCAGTCTGACTTCGGGGCGATTTGACAGACATCTGTGCAGGGTTCATGCACAGATGTCTATCGAAATTGCCAGAAGTAATGCAGAAACTACCTTTGGGAATCGGTGCAGCGTCGCACCGATTTGGACGGTGCCATTGCCGGCAATAGGCTCCAATTTGGCATGTGAAAAATAAGGGGACTAGGGGAAAAAAGGGGGACAATGGGGACTTTATATGAAACACATCACTAGGGCAGGCTGAGTCATCAGATGTAAAAAAATGTAAATTTATTGATACCACATGAGAAACAAGGTGCAATAGATGATACTCGCATATAGTCAATAGAAAAGGTACAAAGTATGTAAAACATGGCAGTAGAACATATAATAGTAGCATAGTAACATGTTATACATTGTAACATAGGTAAATTGCAGCATCATCAAAATTACACCCCACATGTGTATACGTAATTCATATTGTATTAAAATCCAACTGATGGCTAAAACACTAAAATGCCCATGGTAGATACATATTCGTTGTGACATGTCAAGAAGTTATGAATGTTCAGTTGTATTGCTCGACGCGTTTCATGGAAGTTTGTCCACTCATCAGGAGCAGCTATCTGGAAATATCTAAAGTAACGTATAAAGTAGTAATTAATAACATTTAATTATAACAGGAAGAGGGGAAGCAAAACCGCTAATCCTAACACTCTTACCTGTAGATATATGGTATAATAGTAATAGGGCATATATAGGAAAGTTCATGATGGTAGGAGATAACCAGGGGTGGACACAACAACCCCACGGGAGCTTAGGAGGCAACCAAGAGGCGGCAGGGCGAGGCAGCTCAGGACGCTGTAGAGCAATGGGTAGTGAAAAAGTTCACCTAGGTTTCCAACAAGGTGGTGTAAGATAGAGCATTGACCCAAGGTAACTGTAGATAAATAAAATAAAATACGTATAGGTAAAAAACAAGTAATGTTGGATGACCACTAGGTGGAAGATCAAGTGTGGGTGGACAAACTTCCACGAAACGCGTCGAGCAATACAACTGAACATTCATAACTTCTTGACATGTCACAACGAATATGTATCTACCATGGGCATTTTAGTGTTTTAGCCATCAGTTGGATTTTAATACAATATGAATTACGTATACACATGTGGGGTGTAATTTTGATGATGCTGCAATTTACCTATGTTACAATGTATAACATGTTACTATGCTACTATTATATGTTCTACTGCCATGTTTTACATACTTTGTACCTTATCTATTGACTATATGCGAGTATCATCTATTGCACCTTGTTTCTCATGTGGTATCAATAAATTTACATTTTTTTACATCTGATGACTCAGCCTGCCCTAGTGATGTGTTTCATATAAAGTCCCCATTGTCCCCCTTTTTTCCCCTAGTCCCCTTATTTTTCTCAGATATAATTGGATGGAGACCTGTGTACCGGATGGTCATGGTCTCATATAAAGTCCTAACCTATACCTCTTGTTTCAATATTAATATGGGATGGAAACACACACTAAATACTATATATACCATTGCTGTGGTCTTGTGTCATATGCCTAGTTATTATATTTACTTGCTATCACTGGAATATCTTTGTTTTATCCTAGTCATGTTATCTATCCAGGTTGACACTCGGGGGTGGATCCTTTCCATCCCCGGGAGCTGCGACGCGCACCGTTGCTATCCCCCTATCCCTCTGATTTACCAGTCATGGGATCGGGGGCGGGTGTCCGCTGTGCGTCGACAATTGACGTCACGTGCCGTCGTGACGCTGTTTCCTTCTGGCGTGCATACTGATGGAGGCCGGAGGTTGCCTATATAGGCGCTAGTCTCCTTAGTGGGCTGCCTCCTCTCCTCCCTCCTAGCACGTCTGAGCGCGACGTTGGGGGTTCACCTCGTTGGCTGGCGGGCTGAGACTCTGTCATCTTAGGTAACCGGAGATCTCCTTGCACCATGCTTTCTTCATCCCCTTTACACATCCGTCCTCACCTAACCTGCCTTGCACTATCCCTTCACCTTGTTCGCTTGGTGTGGTGGTGGGCTCTCTTTGTTCTTTCATTCCACCGGTCTTCCGGACACTATCTGTCTGTTTTTCCTATGTTCACTCCACTGTCACTTCTACCTTGTCCCACACTTGATCTTCCACCTAGTGGTCATCCAACATTACTTGTTTTTTACCTATACGTATTTTATTTTATTTATCTACAGTTACCTTGGGTCAATGCTCTATCTTACACCACCTTGTTGGAAACCTAGGTGAACTTTTTCACTACCCATTGCTCTACGGCGTCCTGAGCTGCCTCGCCCTGCCGCCTCTTGGTTGCCTCCTCAGCTCCCGTGGGGTTGTTGTGTCCACCCCTGGTTATCTCCTACCATCATGAACTTTCCTATATATGCCCTACTACTATTATACCATATATCTACAGGTAAGAGTGTTAGGATTAGCGGTTTTGCTTCCCCTCTTCCTGTTATAATTAAATATTATTAATTACTACTTTATACATTACTTTAGATATTTCCAGATAGCTTCTCCTGATGAGTGGACAAACTTCCACGAAACGCGTCGAGCAATACAACTGAACATTCATAACTTCTTGACATGTCACAACGAATATGTATCTACCATGGGCATTTTAGTGTTTTAGCCATCAGTTGGATTTTAATACAATATGAATTACGTATACACATGCGGGGTGTAATTTTGATGATGCTGCAATTTACCTATGTTACAATGTATAACATGTTACTATGCTACTATTATATGTTCTACTGCCATGTTTTACATACTTTGTACCTTATCTATTGACTATATGCGAGTATCATCTATTGCACTTTGTTTCTCATGTGGTATCAATAAATTTACATTTTTTTACATCTGATGACTCAGCCTGCCCTAGTGATGTGTTTCATATAAAGTCCCCATTGTCCCCCTTTTTTTCCCTAGTCCCCTTATTTTTCTCAGATATAATTGGATGGAGACCTGTGTACCGGATGGTCATGGTCTCATATAAAGTCCTAACCTATACCTCTTGTTCCAATTTGGCATGTGATTTGACATGTCAAATCGGCCCAATATGAACGTGGGCCAATAGCTGTTTAAAAACACTGCTTGATTATTTCTGCCTTACTTCCTGGAAAGACTTTAGGTCATGACACAGGAAGAAGTTGACCAGCTGATCTCATTAGCACACAACCTGCATCATCTACCCTCAGCTGGCTAACTCCTTCCTGTGTCATGACTTAAAGTATTCCCAGGAAGTAAGGCAGAAGTAATCAAGCAGTGTTTTTAGACAGCTATTAAAAAGAGTAAGGTACTGGAAATGCAGACCACGCAATTATAGGTTAATTATTGTCCTGATAGTATGTTTAACTGATGATCGAGGTTCACCTATAGGCTTACAAGTATTACTACTGTATTGTGTACACACTTTTGCAGAGCCATATTTCAGCCTATTTTATTAACCGGCTACGCTTCATGTTTGATATTTGCAGGTTGCATCTATGCTACCCACAGAAGTCTGTCGATTCCTCATTATTTTTTCATTTTTCCCTCTCTCTCCAATTATTTTATTTCATTATCCCTTCCTGTATTTGTGCTTTATATTTTTGTATTTAAACGACCAAAACTTAATAAAAATTGTCAATTACAAAAAAAAAAAAAAGAAAAAAAAAAAAGAAAGAGTAAGGTAAGCCTGTGTAGAATTCACGGAAAGGGTTTTATTTTTTCAAAATAAGTACATTAATGCTATTTTGTTAAGTATTGGAGCTGGAACTTAAAAAAAAAAAAAAAGTGAACTTTAAAACAACAGGAGAACAATCATAACCAGACGGTTCCATTGTAAACTAAGATTACAGAGTGCAAGATAGAACATTAGCCACATGGTATACAGTAAGATGATCAAATGTAACTCAACAATGTTACGTGCAGAAACATTGTCCAGAGCGTTAAGACTACATTGAGAATTGAGATTGCTCTTAAATATTAAAGATGTAGAGATATCTCCTCTCTCCACTGTGAAACTGGACTCAACAACCCAAGTGACAGAAAGAATCAGAACAGGAAGGGTGGAGATGTGAGAGATGAGATAACCTAAAAACAAGGGGGGGGGGGGGTTGGATAAGGGATCCGTATCTGAAACAATCACAAGTTCCACTGAGACAGTAAAATGACAGCACCCTACACAAGCCAGAACCAAAACAGTCACTCGTGGTCGGCTCCTGGGCACATATGTCAAGCACAAGGCCCTCAGGCGGAATCCATGCAAGGCTGGGGTTGCACTTTGTACACAGGGCACCCCTGAACCCTGCATTCTTGGCGTAGCATGCCTCCGATAAAACCAGCCCTTTGAGGGCAACGATACTGCTGGTGCAGTAGCGACCCTTGCTGACCACAACCCCTCCAACACCAATCTGAATCTCAAAATATGCCAACGTTTGTTTTGTTTTTTGGTACCCTATACCAATGTTTCTCAACTTCAGTCCTCAAGTGCCCCCAACAGGTCATGTCTTCAAGATCTCCCTCAGAGGAAACGGCTGTGGTAATAAGTAAGGCAGTGAAACTGATCAAATCACCTGTGCAAAATAATTGAAAGCCTGAAAACATGACCTGTTGGAGGTACTTGAGGACTAAAGTTTAGAAACATTGCCCTATACCACCTCGTTAAAAGTTTAGAATTGGTCTATGGTATTTTCGAGCAGATACAGGAGGAGTGCATCAGTCTCAGTCCCTGGGATTGGAAAAATGAGCACTCCATCTCTGTTTCCCACCCCTACGTCTGTTATAGTCAAGTAACCTCCACGCTTCCTCACTATACGTTTCCTTTATAGACTCCATCTTTTACAAACTATAAAACAAGTTGTTGTTTAATGAGACAATCTACTCCTTAGAGTTCTTCTTTCCCCTTTACCATCTTCTATCATTTCTACTTAGTTCAAGCTTTCCTATAAGTAACATGCTGAGCACCCAGTTTTCTCACACACCGTGAGGATTTAATTTCTGTTGGCAAGAACTGACTAGAGGAAATGGATCTACAAAAGTTGGCTCCCTTGTTGCATTTCCTGTACAAATGTACAGTGCATCCGGAAAGTATTCACAGCGCTTCACTTTTTTCCATATTTTGTTATGTTATAGCTAGGGGTGTACCGAATGGGTTTTTTGGTGCCGAAACTGATACCGAAAATGAAAAATACTCTAGGCCGAAAACCGAAAATGAAAGTTTTTACAAAATGATATATATTTTTTATATATAGAGTTGTATTATAGTATACATTTTAATTAATATCACCAATTTAAATGAATATGAATTTATTGTTGACCATTATTGGCACCTTTAAGAAAGTTCAAGAAAAATGCAGTCTGCAGTCTCTGACCATCTCTTGTATCATGTCTGCAATCTTCTAAACACATTGCAAAATTTCCATTCAATGCACCTCTAGCAGATATGATACAGGAGATGGTCACAGACTGCAGACATGATGCCCGAGCTGGCCAGAGACTGCAGACATGATGCCCGAGATGGTCAGAGACTGCAGAAATGATACAAGAGATCATGCAACATGCAAAATGAGGTGGAAGTGAGGGAAAATGAGTGTAGTGTGCATAGACCGTGTGAGAAAAGTGATATGCTTATCACTTATCTCACACGGTCTATGCACACTGCACTCATTTTCCCTCACTTCCACCTCATTTTGCATGTTCACATACCCTCCCACTTTGTTTGTTTTTTTCCATCACTTTCTTTTTCTTTTTCTCTCTTTTTCTCCATCACACACCATTCACTACTATATTCATACATTGGTTTAGATTGAGCTAGTGTGTACGATCTCAACCCTCTATATAACCGCTTCATTTAAGTAGTTCCCCCACTTTACTTATTTTTATAACTTTTTACATATATACCCTTGGAACACTCGGAGGCCTCCATTTGCATATATGGTATGCATGGAGATTCATGCCTCTTAGCTGGTGAATTGATTATTTGATCAACAATCCTTTAATTTTTTCTACATATTATGGGCGTATAAATTGGTCTGTTTCTGGATTCTCACCACAGGTGTGGCCCACTTCCCGACCAATCGTCTGACTTTGCGGGGGGTCACTTATTAATGTGACTTCTCGTAAGTCACATCGTTGGATTACTGCCCTGTGTCTGGTTGCTGTGATGGTGGAGGTGCTCCGGGACCCCTTGGGGAAAGAGAAAAAGTAGCTTTTAAACGGATCTCCTTGTAGAAGGCCTTTTTTTTCCCTGCTGGACATACATTGTTGGGTAACTATATCACATGTATGCACCGTATATTAATTTTACTGTGTGTAAGTTAAATTTTTACATGTGTACCTATATTACATATCTTTTAGCAGACTGACCCTCTGAAGAAGACCCTTGGTATATGGGTTGAGAGGCGTCAGGCTCACTTTTCATAATTTCGACATTTCTTGGTTAATGTTGTTATGGAATTATGTCTGCATGTTTAGCCTAATAACTTTGAAAGTACTTCCTACTGGAGCTCATTTTCTTTTAACATTCATGTCATACCATTTTTTGTAAAAATAAATACGTTTACTTTTTCATACATCCTTGACCTAATCATTTTACTTTGCTGCCAAAAAAATCACACCCTGTGGGAATTCCTCTCTTCTCTTTTCGGAATTCGAACCAGCGACCCTTTTTACTGCTAGGCGAGAGTGCTACCCACTACACAATTGTGCCACCTCTAGAGACAAGTCAGGACCGAGGGAAAGATGAATGCAGCAATGACATCCTTGATGAAAACCTGCTCCAGAGCGCTCTGGACCAGTGGCCCAGCCAGAGCTCAGATTTGAACATCTCTGGAGAGATCTAAAAATGGCTGTGCACTGACGCTTTCCATCCAACCTGATGGAGCTCAAGAGATCCTGCAAAGAAGAATGGAAGAAACTGCCCAAAAATAGGTATGTCAAGCTTGTAGCATCACTCAAAAATACTTGAGGCTGTAATTGGTGCCAAAGGTGCTTCAACAAAGTATTGAGCAAAAGCTGTGAATAATTATGTACATGTGATTTTTTTTTTGGGGTTTTTTTTTATTTTAAATAAATTTGCAAAGATTTCAAACTTCTTTGACGTTGTTGCTATGGGGTATTGTTTGTAGAATTTTGAGGAAAATAATGAATTTAATCCATTTTGGAATAAGGCTGTAACATAACAAAATGTGGAAAAAGTGATGCACTGTGAATACTTTCCGGATCCATGGCTTTAACATTATCCTGAACAAGCAGGCATCTTTAGTTTTAGAAAAGAGACTCATTAACATGTGAAGCAAGGCCGACATCCAAAAAACCTATACTTTTAAGCCAGGTTCACACGTATGCGGCCGCGGGTTCGTGCCTGGGGTCCGATGCATTCCTGTTCACCGGTTCAGGTGCAAATCAGTTCTGTATTTTTGCCTGAACTTAAACCTGACTCGGACCCAAAGACGTACAGGACCCTTTTTGAATGCAGACCATGGCCGCCCTGGACCTGTGTGAACCCGGCTCCTGTCACACTCGCCTGTCGTGCGAATTGGATGTGGAGAAACTCCGATATGTGTGAACCCAGCCTTAAAAACCAAGTTAACAATAGCAGATCAAATACTTGTGTCCTGACAAATTCTACTATGAAGTCATCTCTGCAAAGCAAAAATATCTGTTATGGTGACAGGCTTTAAAGAGAACCTTCACCCTCTTCATTTACTTTTCTTATTCTCCCCACCCCCTCCTTTCACAGAAATGCTAATAGTTTTCTTTTGCAAATACATTTTTTTTCCTTTTTAATTTGTACAGGCCCCTCACTTTTGGCATTCTCACTTTGAATAATGTACACCCAGCTCCCCACAGCCTCCTCAGATACTTGTGCCATGCATTCCAAGAGGCTTTGAGGCAATTTAGAACGCGGTGCACATGCAGCGCCTTGTCAGGGGACTGGTTCCAAGAAACTGAAAGAGACAGCTTGCTCTAGATACTGTAACTTCAGCAAAGAAGTTGATGGTCCAGAACCTGGTGTGCGGAGATGAAGCAACAGATCAATGCTGGATTTGCTGGGCATGCATTTTAATTTAGTATACCACAGCGGAAAAAAGGGAAGGGGTTTAAAAAATAAACTTATTTAAAGAGAAACTTCACCACTTTGCATAACTGAAATAAATATGGAGTCTGTGGCTGCTGAAAGTATCCTGGAAGCTGTCTGTCACTGCAGCATCCTGGAAGAAAAATGAATGAGGCCTCTTGAGTTCCCTTTGACTTCAGCTGTGGCATGCATATTCTGAGCCTGTGACTTAAACGTAATCAAACCAAAGAAAGCCAAGAAGCTAGCAATGGCAGCCTCCACAGATTTCTCAGCACAGGTTTCTTTTAATTCTAATCCTGACAATGTAGTCTCCATTTTTTTTTTTTTTTTTTTTGCTTTGAGGTGCTAGTTTTAGCAGAATCCACTAGATGGAGCCAACTACCATAATAAAACCTGCAAAGTTGGTGGCTAAAAAGTAAAGCTTTTCAGAAAGAAAGGCAAAAGTAAGCCAAGGAACTTAATGCAGTAATCGACGACCACATGGAAAATGTATGCCAGTTATTTGAAAATGTGATGAAGGATATAAAGCAATTGGCCACTACAAGGGAATTTATTGAACAGCGCTACATCTTTATACTACCTTATCTGAATATTTGTCACATTCCTGTGTAGCAGATTTTTTCATTTTTATTCACTGGGTTAGCGCAGTTATATTACATCTTTCACTGGATTTATTGAACAGTTTGCCCAGTGCTGTCACAGAGTGGGTCATGTGCTCCACCATGCCCAAGTATTTTCTTTGCTTTTAGCAGCTGAACAGGTTTGAGGGGGGAGTAAAGGAAATGTATGTGCTTCTAGAGAGGTTGGCATTAAAGTGATTGTTAAGCCACGTTTATAAAAAGCTCCCATCCCCTCTGTCTTATAACAATAAGTTCCCCTGTGCCTGTGTTATATAATAAATATGCTTATCTGTACTGATAACACAGCGGTTCCTTGTGATCATGTGACTCCTTGGCTCTCTCTCTCCTCTGCCTGGCTGACAGTTCTAGTGGGCAAGGCCAAGCTCTGCCGCTGAGGTCAGCCAGGGAGGAGAGAGAGAGAGAGCGCCGAGTCACATGATCGCAGGGAGCCACTGTGTTATCGGTACAGATAAACATATTTATTATATAACACAGGCACATGGGGATCTTATTGTAATATTACAGAGGGGATGGGAGCTTTTAATATTAAATATGAAAGCAGTAGGAGCGGAGGGGGTGGGTACTGACACAAGCAGACAGGCGGGGAGGCAGGAGGAGGACACACAGAGGAGACAGAGCTGGGCTCTGGATGACGGAGGCACGTAAACTGACCACGGTGTCAGGGCTCAGCAGCCATGATACACCATGGTTAGTTTACAAAGGGGAGGGTAGAAACTGGCAGGATCAAAAGGAGAGGGGAACATATGCCTCACATCCCTTTCCCTACTACTGTTCAAAACTGCTTTGGTCCTCTTGGTGGTAGAGACAGTCCCCGTATGAATTCATAGATACATTACAGAACACCACGATGATTGGGGTAGGGATTATTATTCACAATATAGTCATTCCCCAAGGACACCGATTAGGAGTGATTGGTGGCGGGAACCAAGCCATCCTCCTGCATCCAATTACTCAGTTAGGGATGGTCAAATGGGTGATGGATCTATCAGGGGTTTTTTTCCAATGCCCCGAAACAGCAAAAGGGGTATAGACCCAAAAGGGACTCCAGAGGGGGGAGGAGGATCCGCGCAAAAAAGGAGGCAGGTTTGAAAGATTTAGGCCTTTTTAATCTTAGTAAAGCCTCTCTTTCCAATGAAGAGAAACATGTCCTTAATCATGGGCTCAAATTTGCTTCTTCCAGGTCCCTGAACAAGTTTGAGACATTTATTGACGTTCATAAATGTGTGCGCAAAATTAGCATTCAACGCCAAATGAAGTCTAACTCCCACCACTCTAATGTTGCAGTTTCAGTGGATATGAGAAATTCTAGACTCACCAATACTTCATTGTTTAATCCTCCAGGCCCTGTGGCACCGGCCATTACTGTTTTTAAGGATCTTGTTAATAAAGATCTACAATCATTGCAAATTAAGAAAAATAGGAATACATTTTTTAAAAAGGATTGAAAATGCTTAAGGATTGGGACAACATAGTGGTGCGTCTGGCTAACAAAGGGGGGGGGGGGGGGTCATTCTAGATAAGGAGGCTTATAACAGAGATGTCAAGACTATTGTCAGATCGTAGTACTTATCTGCCTTTAAAAGGGAATCCCACTGCTAGTTACAAAAAAGAACTTGTTGCATTAGTGGAGGAAGGCTTTCAGAAGAAGGTTATTTCTAAAAAAAAGAAAAGGCTTTTCTCATTCCGGTAGTGCCTAGGGTCCCAATAATATACTACTTACCGAAGGTGCACAAGGATCCTGTTTGCCCCCCTGGAAGGCCAATCGTTAGTGGCATCGATCAGGTATCTTCCAGGGTGGGCAAATATATTGATCACTTTCTACAACCTCTGGTCACTAAGACGCCTTCTTATTTGAGAGATTCTACCCAGGTAATTAATCTATTTCAACATTTTGAATGGAAGGATACTTATATACTTGCTACTGCGGACGTTTCCTCCTTGTATACCGTGATTTCACATCACCATGGGAGGGAAGCAGTGGATTACTATCTAAGACAAGAGACTCTTCACGTTCGCCAAAGTCGTTTCATTTTGAAGCTTCTTGATTATGCCATGGAGTTTAACTATTTTTGGCATAATGGCTCCCATTTTGTACAGAACAGAGGGGTGGCCATGGGGGCTAAATTTGCCCTGAGAATGGCCAGCCTTTTTATGGCCAAGTGGGAGGAGGATGTCATCTATCATGAGTCCAGATCAGAGCTGGTACTCTGGAAAAGATATATAGATGACATCCTCCTCCTATGGGATGGTAGTTTAGAATCCCTCAATGAGTTAAATAATGGCTTGAATACCAATGATAGGGGCATTTTTAAACACAGGAAGCAAGCAGTGTTGAAATCCATTTTTTGGATCTCAGAATTAGGGTGATTAAAGGATGGATTGTGACAACCTATTTCAAAGAGACGGACTGCAATGGTTTTATTCACACCAAGAGTTGCCATCATAAGGCTTGGTTGGAATCAATCCCCAAAAGCCAGTTCTTGAGGTTGAGGCGGAACTGCACCAATCTGGATGATTTTGACAGAGAAGTCTCTATCCTCAGGGATCGGTTCCTTGAAAAAGGCTATAGTGCAAATCAATTAGATTTTGCACTTGATCTGGCTCGAACGAAGAATAGGGAAGATTTGCTGGTGGTTAGGCCAAAAACACAGGATGACTCTTTTAAATTTTCAGCATTATGATATAAAAAAAATTATACAGAAACATTGTAAAGTCCTACGAGGTGATCAGCTTTTGGGCCCTATTATACCCGAGCGACCACAAGTAGTCTATCGGGGAGTCCCTCCATTGAAGCTACAGGTGGCTCCATAATTGACCCTCCAAAAAAGGTTTCTTTTTTTCAAACCATGGGAGGTTTTTTATCCATGCAGGAGATGTCCTATTTGTAAGTTGAACATCAATAGAAGTAGAAGAACAGATTCCTTCCAATCAACCTCTACTCAGGAGACCTTTCCAATCAAACCTTTTATCACATGCACCACAAAATATGTGGTTTACGTGATTAGGTGTCCATGTGGTATGCAATATATTGGACGAACAAAGCGCATGCTCCATATTAAACTCAGTGAGCATGTGGCTAATATCAAACGAAGCATAGTTTATCTAAACATTATGCTTTGAAGCATGATTGCAACCCAGATGGCACCAGTTTTTTTGGCATAGATAAATTTTGCGGACATTGGAGGGGTAGAAATATGGTTAGAGAGGTTTCACGTTTAGAAACAAAATGGATTTACCAAGCTCAAACCTATGCTCCCTTTGGTATGAACATTGAGTGGGACATCAACGCATTCATCAACAATGGTTAGATGTTTTTCTGCTGTTTTGGTTGATGCGTTGGTTTTGTCCTTCCGGTATACCTCTTATGCCCCGTACACATGGTCGGATTTTCCGACGGAAAATGTGTGATAGGACCTTGTTGTCGGAAATTCCGACCGTGTGTAAGCTCCATCACACATTTTCCATCGGATTTTCCGACACACAAAGTTTGAGAGCAGGCTATAAAATTTTCCTACAACAAAATCCGTTGTCGGAAATTCCGATCGTGTGTACACAAATCCAACGGACAAAGTGCCACGCATGCTCAGAATAAATAAAGAGATGAAAGGTATTGGCCAGTGCCCCGTTTATAGTCCCGACGTACATGTTTTACGTCACCGCGTTCAGAACGATCGGATTTTCCGACAACTTTGTGTGACCGTGTGTATGCAAGACAAGTTTGAGCCAACATCTGTCGGAAAAAATCCTAGGATTTTGTTGTCGGAATGTCCGAACAAAGTCCGACCGTGTGTACGGGGCATTAGGGTTACTTAGTGGCCTGTTATATATTTTTCTTGGTTTTGTCAGATTATTTGTTTTTTGTTAGGTTTTTGGGTTATTAGTGTATTTTTTGTTTTATAAGAGTCTGTGCTGTTTCATACGATATATATTTCTTGCTTGTCCATCGCTTACTGCTGCAAGAGGTCGCCACTCCTTGATGTTTACATGCACTCATAGTCCCTCTTCAAACATAAATATTCTCTATGGATTTTATATTCCTCAACAATGTTAAAAAAAAAAAAAAATTCCATATAATTATCTCATTTGGGTTTTGTATCTAATTGATTAACCCATTTGGAATTTTTGTGATTTTAAAATTTCTGTTTGGAATTTTAGATTATTTAGAAGCTTTATTTTAATATTGTTTTCTACGTCGGGTATGTTCCGATGTGGGAGAGGAGTTCTACTTCTCTTGGTTTGATTTTATAATGTTGCTTATTAGTTCTTAAACCCCTCCCTTCCCCTTTTGTTTTTGTATAATGAGCTTCTTGGGCTATAGTTGACTATTATTTCCGCTCTAAGTAAGCTCATTTTTTAATCTGCCCTTTTTGTGAAGTGTTGTCCATTGGGCTGAGGTTGTCACTTCCGCCTGGTGGCACACATATTACTTCCAGGTGGGTGATTGCATGGGCAGGGGTCACATTGCTTCCGTCCTGTATATTTTATACACTATGTTTTGGTGCGTCTCATGGGCCGGGAGATCACTGCTTCCGCCTGATGGAGCGCACACATTTCCTGTCACAAATGCTGTCCAATAGACGGAGGTTTTTTGCGTCCGTCGGGTGGAACGCATATAATTTCCGGGTGGGCGGAGCATGGGTCGGGAGATAACCACCTCCGTCCTGTACATCACATGCTATGTGTTTTGGCGCGTCATTGTTTGGAGGCTGACAACTTCCGTTTGATGGAACACACACGATATGCGGTCTCGCAGATAGACCCACTCCTATAAATCACAGCGTCACCATGCCCCTAAGGACGCACACTTGTGACTAAACGTCGGGCCAACAAGGGACAAGTGACGCATTGCGAACAGAGAAGTGGCGCCATCTTGTTGGTAGGAAGCGCTGGACGCTTTCCTTTTTGCTCATGCCTATTTTTTATTTACCTAATGTGAGTTGTATACCAACCTTTTGTCAAAAAAATTGTTATATTTTATGGATGTTTGCGCAATGAGATTATTTTTTCATCCCCTCTTATGTAACCACTGAGTTGTGTCTGTGGAGTTCATCTCCCGGCCGGGGTTGGAAAAATACAGCCATCCTTGTCTCTGGTGGGTCTGTGAATGAGGATTCCTTGCCCAATGAGAAGACCTTATTGATGAATAAGAATTGTGGAACTGGCTCTTCAGATGTTTGCTCAATGTGTATATCCTATACACTGGCGGTAGGAGGCAGTCTTATTGGGTGTCGGTGACGGTTCTCCTTTTTTCTATCTAATTGGAGGTCTTTGGACTGCAATATTTCATTTATGGACTGTATTTCTTATACATTTGCTCTATTGCCACTATGATTTAGCGCTACTGCCTCCTAGGTGATTTCACTACGCAATTTAGGCCTCTGCCGCCCGTCAGGACATCCAGCCTGAGAAAGGGGGATCCCAGGTGCATGTCCAGGAACACCTGCACTGACGGTGAAGCGTTCCAGTGTGAGGTGACCAGTCAGGTCACCAGGAGAGCCTGCTTGTTCCAGGATGCATGAGAGGCGCTTTACAGGAGCTCTTATAGCACTAAAACGCCCCAGTGTGAAAGGGGTCTAAAGGTAACCATGATACGGATTGCCATATTGTGATTTATTGTTATTGAAGTGTTTGCCTCTGCTCTTGGGGTTATTCTTAGGTTTTGAATCCCCTGAAAGCGGTCTGAATATGGTATTGAGCAATACTGCTCTTAAAGTGGTTGTAAACCCAGATGGAAAAAAAAACAAAAAAACCTGCAAAACAAAAGGCATAATGAGTTAGTATGCATCGCATACTAGCTCATTATGAAATACTTACCTCAGAATGAAGCTGTTGCAGCGGTCCCGACAACGCTGTGACAGGAGATATGTCTCCCGGTGTTATTTTCAGGTTTGCAAGCTCCGGCGCTGTGATTGGCCAGAGCCGCAATGAGGTCACTCCCACGCATATGCGCATGAGCCGCTGGTCACAGCACAGCAACTAAAGAAACAGCACGAGCGAGCGGTTTGTTCAGTGTGCATGTGCCGAGGACGTCGGCACATGCGGATACAGTGAAGATCTCCTAAACTGTGCAAGTTTAGGAGATCTTCACTGTATCTACAGGTAAGCCTTATTATAGGCTTACCTGTAGGCAAATGTTGTGAAAAAGCGTTTGCAACCTCTTTAATCTCAGTTATTGCTCTCCAATTGCATTACTTGAATATATATGGTTACTGTTTACTGCAATATTTCTGTGGAAAAGAGTAACAAAGACAATTTCTGTGTTTTATCATAACATGTGCGTTGGTCCTTGCACTTACACTATTGCCAGATGTGCCAGAAGGGCTGAGACTGTTCTTAGGTTTGAGAGGCAAAGTATGGAATTAAACATACTTAAGCGGCTCCTTCGGGGTAGCGCTACACTTTAAAGAAAACTTTTTTCTTTTTAAAAACATTCTGTTAATTTTTTTCTGTCGTCACTTAACCCTACATGGTGCCTCTTCCTTCCCCCGCAGTCCATGTCAGCCACACCCTGTCATGACAACATACCACTGCAGTCTTCTGGAGCCTGAAGGGACCCCACCAGAACAGCCAATAGAAAAGGGCCCATGTTACCCAGGCAATAACATGAGCACAAGAAGAAGGACCCTACCACTCTGAGGTCCAGAAAAAAGACTCAATGCAGCACATGACCACAGACTCAGGTAAGTAAAATGGGTTTTAGGAAGGCAGTTTCATTAACACAGCAATTAGTTACAGGGGGTGAGAGTTAAAGTGGAGTTCCACCCAAAAATGGAACTTCCACTTTTTGGATTCCTCCCCCCCTCTGGTGTCACATTTGGCACCTTTCAGGGGGGAGAAGGGAGCAGATACCTGTCTAATACAGGTATTTGCTCCCACTTCCTGGCATAGATCACCGCGGCGCTTGCGGTGACCTACGCCACTTTCGGCGCCTGCACTGTCCTCCCCCGCTGTATTCTGGGAGACACACAGTTCCCAGAACACAGCAGGGACCAGAGAGGACGAGCAGCGCGACTCACGCATGCGCAGTAGGGAACCAGGAAGTGAAGCCGCACGGCTTCACTTCCTTATTCCCTTACCAAGGATAGCGGCGGCAGCAGCCGAGAGCCGACGGACGGACGGCTGCCGACATCGCGTGCTTCCTGGACAGGTAAGTGTCCATATATTAAAAGTCAGCAGCTGCAGTATTTGTAGCTGCTGGCTTTTAAGATTTTTTTTTTCGGCGGCCCTCCGCTTCAAGGGGGGGGTGTCTTCCTGTTTCAGCAGTGGGAGGGGAGTCTGAGCATACACTTGGTGAGAGCTGACTGGAGGAAAGGCACCCTCCCCCCACTCCACATAGGCAGAGAAATGAAGAAACATGAAGAGCAGCAGGCATGTCACAGCTGACAAGCTGACATCTGCGGAGATGTCATAGGAGTGAATGGAGTGTCTGATCAGGTCCGCCTGAAATACTAACAGAGAGAGATTTACTAAAATCGGAACACTCTGAATCTGATGCAGCTGTGCACGGTGGCCAGCTTCTAACAGCTTGTTCAATTAGGCTTTGACAATAAAACATGAAAGCTGGTTTCTATGCAGAGCTGCACAGAATTTTGCACTCTCCAGTTTTAGTAAATCCCCCCCCTTCGAAGGTCACACAGCGGCACATGTCCTGAGGATCATGAAACCTTTTTATATGTCACGATTAAAAGGTTTCATCGTTAATCCCAACACTAACGCGTTTCTACCCTGTGTGAACCCACACAGGGCAGCAATGTGTTAGCGTTGGGACTAAAGATGTAACATTTTAATTGTAACAAATAAAGATTTCATGATCCTCAGGATGTGTGCCTTATCCCTTATTCTAGGGCCTGTCTATGTAAATTAGCCCCTATACCTTTTCATTCTAGGGTGTGTACGTAAATGAAACCCTCTAATTCTAGGGTGTGTCTGTGTAAATGAGCCCCTATCCCTGATCATTCTAGGGTGTGTCTGTGTAAATGAGCCCCTATCCCTGATCATTCTAGGGTGTGTCTGTGTAAATGAGCCCCTATCCCTGATCATTCTAGGGTGTGTCTGTGTAAATGAGCCCCTATCCCTGATCATTCTAGGGTGTGTCTGTGTAAATGAGCCCCTATCCCTGATCATTCCAGGGTGTGTCTGTGTAAATGAGCCCCTATCCCTGATCATTCCAGGGTGTGTCTATGCAAATGAGCCCCTATCCCTGATCATTCCAGGGTGTGTCTATGCAAATGAGCCCCTATCCCTGATCATTCCAGGGTGTGTCTATGCAAATGAGCCCCTATCCCTGATCATTCCAGGGTGTGTCTATGCAAATGAGCCCCTATCCCTGATCATTCCAGGGTGTGTCTATGTAAATGACCTCCTATCCCTTATTCTAGGGTGTGTCTATGTAAATGAGCCCCTATCCCTTTTCATTCTAGGGTGTGTATGTAAATGAAACCCTCTAATTCTAGGGTGTGTCTGTGTAAATGAGCCCCTATCCCTGATCATTTCAGGGTGTGTCTATGTAAATGAGCCCCTATCCCTGATCATTCCAGGGTGTGTATGTAAAGGAGCCCCTATCCCTGATCATTCCAGGGTGTGTCTATGTAAATGACCTCCTATCCCTTATTCTAGGGTGTGTCTATGTAAATGAGCCCCTATCCCTTTTCATTCTAGGGTGTGTATGTAAATGAAACCCTCTAATTCTAGGGTGTGTCTGTGTAAATGAGCCCCTATCCCTGATCATTCTAGGGTGTGTCTGTGTAAATGAGCCCCTATCCCTGATCATTCTAGGGTGTGTCTGTGTAAATGAGCCCCTATCCCTGATCATTCTAGGGTGTGTCTGTGTAAATGAGCCCCTATCCCTGATCATTCCAGGGTGTGTCTATGCAAATGAGCCCCTATCCCTGATCATTCCAGGGTGTGTCTATGCAAATGAGCCCCTATCCCTGATCATTCCAGGGTGTGTCTATGCAAATGAGCCCCTATCCCTGATCATTCCAGGGTGTGTCTATGCAAATGAGCCCCTATCCCTGATCATTCCAGGGTGTGTATGTAAATGAGCCCCTATCCCTGATCATTCCAGGGTGTGTATGTAAATGAGCCCCTATCCCTGATCATTCCAGGGTGTGTATGTAAAGGAGCCCCTATCTCTGATCATTCCAGGGTGTGTCTATGTAAATGACCTCCTATCCCTTATTCTAGGGTGTGTCTATGTAAATGAGCCCCTATCCCTTTTCATTCTAGGGTGTGTATGTAAATGAAACCCTCTAATTCTAGGGTGTGTCTGTGTAAATGAGCCCCTATCCCTGATCATTCCAGGGTGTGTATGTAAATGAGCCCCTATCCCTGATCATTCCAGGGTGTGTCTATGTAAATGAGCCCCTATCCCTGATCATTCCAGGGTGTGTCTATGTAAATGAGCCCCTACCCTGATCATTCCAGGGTGTGTCTATGTAAATGAGCCCCTATCCCTGATCATTCCAGGGTGTGTCTATGTAAATGAGCCCCTATCCCTGATCATTCCAGGGTGTGTCTATGTAAATGAGCCCCTATCCCTGATCATTCCAGGGTGTGTCTATGTAAATGAGCCCCTATCCCTGATCATTCCAGGGTGTGTCTATGTAAATGAGCCTCTATGTAAATGAGCCCCTATCCCTGATCATTCCAGGATGTGTATGTAAATGAAACCCTTTAATTCTAGGGTGTGTCTGTGTAAATGAGCCCCTATCCCTGATCATTCCAGGGTGTGTCTATGTAAATGAGCCCCTATCCCTGATCATTCCAGGGTGTGTATGTAAATGAGCCCTTATCCCTGATCATTCCAGGGTGTGTCTATGTAAATGAGCCCCTATCCCTGATCATTCCAGGGTGTGTCTATGTAAATGAGCCCCTATCCCTGATCATTCCAGGGTGTGTCTATGTAAATGAAACCCTCTTATTCTAGGGTGTGTCTATGTAAATGAGCCCTTATCCCTGATTATTCCAGGGTGTGTCTATGTAAATGAGCCCTTATCCCTGATTATTCCAGGGTGTGTCTATGTAAACGAGCCCTTATCCCTGATCATTCCAGGGTGTGTCTATGTAAATGACCTCCTATCCCTTATTCTAGGGTGTGTCTATGTAAATGAGCCCCTATCCCTTTTCATTCTAGGGTGTGTATGTAAATGAAACCCTCTAATTCTAGGGTGTGTCTGTGTAAATGAGCCCCTATCCCCGATCATTCCAGGGTGTGTCTATGTAAATGAGCCCCTATCCCCGATCATTCCAGGGTGTGTCTATGTAAATGAGCCCCTATCCCCGATCATTCCAGGGTGTGTCTATGTAAATGAGCCCCTATCCCCGATCATTCCAGGGGGTGTCTATGTAAATGAGCCCCTATCCCCGATCATTCCAGGGTGTGTCTATGTAAATGAGCCCCTATCCCCGATCATTCCAGGGTGTGTCTATGTAAATGAGTCCCTCTTATTCCAGGGTGTGTCTGTGTAAATGAGTCCCTCATATTCCAGGGTGTGTCTATGTAATGAGCCCCTATCCCTGATTATTCTAGGGTGTGTCTATGTAAACGAGCCCCTATCTCTTATCATTCTAGGGTCCCTGATCATTCCAGGGTGCGTATATGTAAATGAGCCCTTATCCCTAATCATTCCAGGGTGTGTCTATGTAAATGAGCCCTTATCCCTGATCATTCCAGGGTGTGTCTATGTAAATGAGTCCCTCTTATTCCAGGATGTGTCTATGTAAATGACCTCCTATCCCTTATTCTAGGGTGTGTCTATGTAAATGAGCCCCTATCCCTTTTCATTCTAGGGTGTGTATGTAAAAGAAATCCTCTAATTCTAGGGTGTGTCTGTGTAAATGAGCCCCTATCCCCGATCATTCCAGGGTGTGTCTATGTAAATGAGTCCCTCTTATTCCAGGGTGTGTCTGTGTAAATGAGTCCCTCATATTCCAGGGTGTGTCTATGTAATGAGCCCCTATCCCTGATTATTCTAGGGTGTGTCTATGTAAACGAGCCCCTATCTCTTATCATTCTAGGGTCCCTGATCATTCCAGGGTGCGTATATGTAAATGAGCCCTTATCCCTAATCATACCAGGGTGTGTCTATGTAAATGAGCCCTTATCCCTGATCATTCCAGGGTGTGTCTATGTAAATGAGTCCCTCTTATTCCAGGGTGTGTCTATGTAAATGAGTCCCTCTTATTCCAGGGTGTGTCTATGTAAATGAGCACCTATCTCTTATCATTCTAGGGTCCCTGATCATTCCAGGGTGTGTCTATGTAAATGAGCCCCTATCCCTGATCATTCCAGGGTGTGTCTATGTAAATGAGCCCTTATCCCTGATCATTCCAGGGTGTGTCTATGTAAATGAGTCCCTCTTATTCCAGGGTATGTCTATGTAAATGAGCCCTTATCATTCCAGGGTGTGTCCATGTAAATGAACCCCTATCCCTTATCATTCTAGGAGGTTCCATTGGAAGCCATTGCACCGATAATACAAATAATACGAAGGGAGCCCAGTGGCGGCTCCCAGTAAGGACTCACATATCTGCTGCACATGGCCATTGCCAGGTTCCTCAGGCTGGGGGAGAAGCCGACCCACACCAGGAAGCAGTCCTGCAGGCTCATCACATGGAAGTGCACCGCTTTGTCGCAGAGCTTGTCGCTGAAGTTGTGTATAGAGATGGGACGAGAACTACACTCCTCCATGTCTTCCACACACCCACCTGGCCGCGCTGCGCTTTTCTGCACGTCATCTGTCGCTGAGACACAGGACGCCATATTGGATGTGGGCGAGACTGAGTCTGGGGTGGCTGCTTGCTCCCAAAACAAGCATGGCCACCTGAGAAGTAAACATGCCTGTGTCGGGGAGATAGTTTCGGTTTGTGATTGTACGAATAAAGCGCGATGTCGGGGCAAAGCCTTTCCTGTACGATCCCGAGGTGTTCCCGAGTCGTGTGTGCTCAGTGTCTTCTGAGGACTCATCCTGTGTGACAGCTGGAGGTATCCATAACTAACACATGCCATGTTTACCAAATACACACTGATGTTTGTTTGTTTTTTGGATCGGAAAGGGCTAGGGTCAGGTTTTGTCTATGTCTCTGCTGGGGACATTCACCATCACTTCCCTTATTATCTGACATCTGTCACTCGACAGGAAGTGAGGGGAAATCTCCCTTCTGGGATTTTATCTGACGCCTGTCACTGGACAGGAAGTGAGGGGAAACCTCCCTTCTGGGATTTTATCTGACGCCTATCACTGGACAGGAAGTGAGGGGAAATCTCCCTTCTGGGATTTTATCTGACGCCTGTCACTGGACAGGAAGTGAGGGGAAATCTCCCTTCTGGGATTTTATCTGACGCCTATCACTGGACAGGAAGTGAGGGGAAATCTCCCTTCTGGGATTTTATCTGACGCCTGTCACTGGACAGGAAGTGAGGGGAAATCTCCCTTCTGGGATTTTATCTGACGCCTATCACTGCACAGGAAGTGAGGGGAAATCTCCCTTCTGGGATTTTATCTGACGCCTATCACTGGACAGGAAGTGAGGGGACATCAATGACAGACAGTAATAAAATGTGGGGAAAAGTCCTAACCCTTCACATTCTACTAGATGTGTTTTTATTCCTGTCCCTGAGAACATTTCCACTCACTTCCTGTTCTGTCTGACACCCATCAGATAGACAGGAAGTGAGGAGATGTATCCCAAACAGAGATGATAAACTCCCTAACCATTTACACTCTTTTTTTTTTTTTTTATCTCTGTCTATGCTCACACTGAGGCGCTTTACGGGTGTGAAAGTTTACTGAGCGCCTCTCCTGTCTCTCCAGTGTGAAAGCCCGGGTGCTTTCACACTGGAGAGGTGCGCAGGCAAGACGGTAAAAAAGTCCTGCAAGCAGCATCTTTGCAGCGCTATAGGATCGGTGTATACACAGCTCCTAAAGCGCCCCTGCCCATTGAAAGCAATGGGGCAGCGCCGCCAAACCGCTGTCATAGCGGCGCTTTGTGGGCAGTTTTAACCCGTTTCTGTTTGCGAGACAGATTGGCCTGGAGAGTGCAAAATCTGGTGCAGCTGTGCATAATAGCCAATCAGCTTCCATGTTTTTTTTTTCCGCCAAAGCTTAATTGAACAGGCTGAAGTGAGAAGCTGATTGGCTGCCATGCACAGCTGCATCAGATTTCACACTCTCCAGTTTTAGGAAATCAACACATTAGGCCCCTTTCACACGATCGGGCCCACTCGGATCCGCCTGTGCGTTTTTCAGGCAGATCTGAGCGGGCCACCCATTGACTTCTATGAGCAGGAGATGTGTCCATTGACACCCACCTGCCATCCGGTCTGACACGATCCATGAAAATGGGATCGGATGAAAATGGACAGGCTGTCCGTTTTTGTCCGATCTCGTCATAGATAGCAGAGGGGCTCTGAGTCTGACAGGTCTGTTCCTGCACAGTGAGTGGAGACGGGACCTGTCACCCGCCTGCTCAGTGGAGCGATCCCCCGCTGAGCTAGTGGAGTCCGTCCAGCGGATCTGCCCCATGTGGAAGGGGCCTTACTGTTCTTTCTGAAACTATAAAATAGATAGGAAGTGAAAAGAATTCCAAACATAGACCACAAAAGTGATTTGTTTTTTATTTTCAGCTGAATTTCAATCAGTAATGCCTTTCTGTTTTTTTTTGTGTCTTCTATGTGTTTTATAATACTTACTATATGTGTATTTGTATATACAGTGTATATATATATATATATATATATATATATATATATATATATATATATATATATATATATATATATATATATATATATAGAAGATTGATATTAGAAAGGAGCACTGACATAATGATATTGTCTACCGCTGTCAACAATCTGTACTTCATCAGTATTATTAAGTCTCTGACCATAGGCTTGCACAGGGGGTGTGCCTGGGCACACCCTAATCAGAGGTTGCCAATCATGCAATGTCTGTAAAAAGCCAGAGGCTACAGTTGCTCCGCATCTCTGCTGCATCCTTAGCCAATGGGAACGGCACTGTACTCACCCCCTTCTCCAGTAAAGCTTATTTGACTTTTCAACAGGAGGTGGCGGTAGCTGGAGCAGGCAGGAGAGGGAGGAGTAAACACAGCCTGCAGTGTGGGATGGACGTCAGCCTACCAGGAGAAGGTAAGCTGGGCTGAGTACACTGTAGTCAGTACACATACATACATGTGTGTTAGAGTTTTGGGGTGCACACACTAATGCAATAGGCTGCACACACCTATGTCTCTGACAGTTGATTTGCACCCTGTGGTGCTGACTTGATCTTTAGTAAATGCTCTGTCTAAATAGTCCAGTTCTTTTTCTAAATCCTGAAAAAAAAATATAAAATAAACACAGAATCAAACCTGATGCAGACCTGTACTTTGCCCCTACGGGGCTAAGAACTCTGGTGTCTTAAAAAAATTAATAAAAAAATAAGCAGCCCTGCATCCATTGTCTACATTGGTGCACTGCAGTTTAATGTATAAATAAAAAAAAAGTAACAGCTGCGTGCTTGTATTTCCAGGTGCAGTAATGCCCATGGAATTGAATGCTAGTGCATATGAAAACGTGTTGTTTGGCTTACCACCTTGGAAACTATCAGTTCTGAAAGTTCCTCGCATATCTTTGCATAACAATACATGTGCAAAAATAAATATATATTACCTGTTTTCATCACTTTTTTGTTTCTCTTTTTGTAAACAGAACATTTTATAGGAATAAAATGGCCCCAGCTCGGTCTTCAATTGGCTACCCTTGGATTCTCGATGCCATTACAAAATATAAAGGAGAAACTTTCATGCTTAAACCAGCACCTGCCCAGGTAGTTGAGGTAAGTTTTATTTAGTGTTTGTATCCCATAGGAATTTGGTTTATATAGGAAACCTAATGGGAGGAAAAAGGATTTGTATTAAAGCCCAGTTGAACCCTCTTATTTGTTTTTACTTTAATGCAGTCAGGCTACATAAACCGTAATAATTATGGCTTTTTTTTCTTTTTTAACCACTCGACGTCCACGCTATAGCCGAAAGACGGCTACAGCACGGACCTCAAATGCCAGGAGGGCGTCCATGTATGTCCTATCATTTTCACAGGACGCTCTGTGATCCCTGAGTTCTTTGGACTCAGCTATTTACAGAGCTGGGTAAAGGACCAATCACAGCGGGCCCTTTACCACATGATCAGCAGTCAGCCAATAATCATCAGTGTTCTTCAGGGAAAAAGAGCAATGTTGATTAAAAGAGCCCTGCGGCCTGACTCTTCTCTCTGCTGCCAGCACAGGGACATATTAATTACATGGTATGAATCCTGGCTGTATTACAGTAAGGCTAGATTTACATATGTCTGACCGTGGTTTGCAGTCCGGAGCCTGGTGCGGTTTTGTTCACTGGTTCAGGTGCCCATTTTTACTTGCATTCCCACCTAAACCGGAACCAAAATCGCACAGGGCTCTTTTTAGAAATGGACCACACCTGCCCCATACATATGTGAACCAGCTCCTTTGAAAGCCGGTCCGATTCACATGTTATGCGATTAAAAACGCATCCGATTCGCATATATGTGAACCGAGCCTAATACATATGGACGGTTTAAACCCAATTGCATACTGAGATTCAAAAAGGATGCTGCAAAAGGAGAGCTGATTTATTAATAACGGAATGAACCTAACACAACTGTATTAACATTAAAAGAGGAATATTTTGTACACAATGACCGATCTGCTACCCCACAGGTAGTGTTGGACTCTATGAAAGCCTTCCTGAAAGGATTGCTGATACAGGCTATTGGTGCATACAAAAAATCCAGTGTGGACGGTGAGAACCTTCTTGCTGCAGAGAAGCAACAAAAAGAACCTCAATGTATTCAGAACCCCACTCCTTCTAACCGCTCTATATGGAAAGATGTGCAATTACTATATAAAAGGATGGCTTTGGATAAAGCCGACCAAGTACAGTTTTTCACCAGGTGTAGGTATTTTGAAGGAGGAGAAAGAACTGGTCATTTGCTAGCGGTTATTGCTAATTCCCAAGCACAAACTTTCTTTATTTTGTCTATCCTCACACCTGCAGGAGTGGACTCCCATAAACAGAAAGACATTTTGCATTCTTTTTGTTCCTTTTATGAAGAACTGTATCAGAGCAAGGTTGATTATCAGATGGCCCAACTTAGGGAATTTCTAGCCCCACTGAATGTACCGCCCCTTTCGCCTAGCGATCGTGAAAGTCTTATTGCCCCATTACATTAGATTAATTCAGGCAGTATCAGACTCCCCTAATGGCAAAGCCTCGGGTATCAATGGATTACCACCAGAGATATACAAGAACTATGGGGACATCCTACTACCTAAGTTATTATAGACTCTAACTACCTAATGCCGTGTACACACGTCCGGACTTTTCGACCGAATTGGTCCTACGGAACGAATCCGTCGGACAATTCGATCATGTGTGGGCTTCATCTGACCTTTTCTGTTGAAAAATCTGTTGGACTTTAGAAATACAACATGTTTCAAATCTTTCCGATGGACTCGAGTCCGATCGAGAAATCCGTTCGTCTGTATGCTAGTCCGACGGACAAAAAAGGACGCAAGGGCAGCTATTGGCTACTGGCTATGAACTTCCTTTTTCTAGTCCGGTCGTAACGATCGGACTTTGGTGTGATCGTGTGTAGGCAAGTCCGTTTCGTTGGAACTCCATCTAAACTCTGTTGAAAAGTCCTTCGCAGTTCAGTCCGACGAAAAGTCCGGTCGTTTGTACACGGCATAAGTTGTTATAGACTCTAAAAAATTATTTTGAGTTGTAGAATTAGACCCCTTTCACACCAAGGGCGTTTTGCAGGCGCTGTAGTGTTAAAAATAGCGCCTGCAATGCGCCCTCAAACAGCTGCTCCCGAGGGCTTTCATACCGGAGCGGTGCGCTGGCAGGACATCAGGAAAAGTCCTGCCAGCAGCTTCTTTGGAGCTTTGAAGGAGCTGTGTGTTTACCGCTCCTCCACCGCTGCTCCCCATTGAAATCAATGGGGCAGCGCTGGGTTACCGCTGACAAAACGCCGCTATTGCGGGCGGTTTTTAACCCTTTCTCGGCCGCTAGCGGGAGGTAAAAGCACCCCGCTAGCGGCCGAAATGCGCCGCAAATCTGACGGTAAAACGCCGCTAAAAATAGCGGCGTTTTACCGCCGACGCTTTAGGCGGCTCGGTGTGAAAGGGGTCTACGTCCGAATATCTAGATTCCATGAATATTTTTGTATAACCTAGTCCTAATCTCTAACCCTGAGGCAACAATGAGCTGGGCGATTAGCACACCCTGCGATTTCCAGTGACAGAAATTTGCAAATTCCAGCGTCTGGAATGGCAGGTGTGCGTGAATAGCTGCCGCCACTCAGCCCATACAAAACAATGACATGATGACAGGCTCTACAGCTTTTCGGGACTCTTTGCACAGCCAACGATTGGTTGCATTTGCAACAGTGGATGCATTTTGTGTGTGTCCAGCCAAGATCACCAAGCCAAGATCACCACAGTTATTCACTGGCTGTGTGAACAATTTCAAATAGCTGGACCCGCTTTCAGCCTGTCATTGTTTTGTATAGGTTGAGTGGCCACAGATTCCTGCCACTTGAAATGAGTGTGCTATTTGTAATGTCTGATTGAAGCCTAAAAATAAATACCAAATATTTATAAAGCAGTGAATGCAATTTTCACTGAACATACAATAATGGTAACAAACACATGTACCTGGACTACGTGTGAATGTTTGGTAAATGTCAGATTTATTGTTTCATGAGTAAAACTCTAACTGTATAGCTGATTTAAAGGCTAAGTTCTCTTATTTTGTAGAAGTGACTATGCAGACAAGGCGCCCCCCAAAGGTTAAAGTGTTACTAAACCCACAACAGTGAAATCTGTCTGTATATGCAGCATAGCATGCTTGTTATACTCACTGTGGAACTTAAGGGGTTAATCCTCTGCATTGTGTAAAAAAGGCTGTTTTATTCTGTATGCATAGATCCTTCCATCCTGCACTGTCTATCTGGGGAAGGCCAGCTAACACAGGCAGGGTAGCCAGCCTGTACATGCTCAATTGTGTCTTTTATGCTGGAGAGAACATTTCCTTGTTCTCAGAGCTAGCCAGGTCACATGATATTGACATCACACATGTGGGTGTGTAATACTCCTACCTGAACACACAGCTCTGGACAAACTCTGCAGGTTATCATTTGACCACGTATACAGATCAGCTAAAAAGATATATAGTGGCAGTATTTTAATGTAAAAAGAAGGTTTATAAGCTGTGGGCACAGTGGGTGGGCAGATTAACTATTTGCATATTACTGGGTTTATTAACACTTTAAGAAAAATAACACTGATGTCAGCACTGCTACAACAGGGGCAGAGAGAACGCACTGCACATGAGCAGCTTTTGAACCAGGGAGAGCACCTGCTCCTCTGACATAACAATATGCAACAAGGCAGGCGAATAACTAACTATATAGGAGTTTTTAAGCCAGGCTTCGTGGTGCGATGCCGCAAAAGGCCTACAGGTTTGGCCTTTACAGGAGGCCCATTTTTTTTTTTTTACTAATTATGTTACAAAGGTTGACTAGGATTTTAATTTTTTGTCATATTGCTAATGCTATAACATTTCCATGTTTTTCTCGCTTTAGTTTCTAAAAATGCCAGAACGAACAGAAGAGTGTCAGTATCCAGGAGCTGTTGTACATATTTCTGATCGGCAGTACTATATCAGAGCTATCATCACAAGGGAGGCACAAGAAACTCTAGAAAGGTATATATAACCATGATTGACACTTTGGGGTTGATTTACTAAAACTGGAGAGTGCAAAATTCGATGCAGTTGTGCATGTTAGCCAATCAGCTTCTCACTTCAGCTTGTTGAATTAGGCTTTCATAATCAAACTTGAAAGCTGATTGGTTTCTATGCAGAGCTGCACCAGATTTTGCACCCTCCAGTTTTAGTAAATTGACCTCTTTGTCTTATTTTACATCCTTTCTAGCCCCTACCTTATATTTTCCTTGTCATGCTTAGGAAGTCCCTTCTTGTCTTCCATCCACTTCACTGTACCTTGTTATCAGAACGCTAGTTCCCTGCCTCCTATTTTTTCAGCATTTTTTAATCCTCCCTTGTCCTCCTTGTTTTGCACTGTTTTTTTGTTTTTAAAGGAGAATTCCAGGCAGATATGCCAAGTAAAATGTTTTGTTTTAGTTTTGGCTAGCGCATGGAAGCGTTAGAACCCGTTTAGTTTTTACTGCTGTCTGTGTGTGGAATTTAACTGCATATGAATGCCCCCACCCCACTTCTGCACTACCGTTTTTACAAAAAAATGGCATTTGTGCCACCAGTCTCTTCATCTATTTGGGAGCTGTGACCATCTGCACCCTTGTGTTGGTTGTGTTGCACCAGATTCCATTGGATGGGCACTATAACGCCCCATGGCATTTGCTCATGTGTGCAGAGATGCGAAGAGATGTGAAGAAATGGGAAGCGGTCATGACCAGGACAACAAAAATGCATAGGCAGCACTTAAAACATCAGAAGTTTTAACCCTTTCCCACTATATTAAAAATGTGTTTTTTGTCAGTGTCCTTGTTGTTTCCATCACATCCTGCCCTGCCCCCCAAAAGGAACACAGAGGGCAACACAAACCTAACGAAGGCCCTTATCCACCTTATCTAAAATATAAAACAAAAGGTTTTAGCTGGGGTTGGAACATAAGACACGTGTTTGAACTCTGTTCTTGTCTAAATGCTCTTCTAAACCTAAGACTACTTTCACACTGACAGCGCTGGCTGTTAGCACTAAATCGGCGCTCTTTTTAGCGGCGCTTTTGCGCTGCTTTTTGCCGATAGCGGGTCGGTTTTTACACCAAAAAAATATAAAAACTCCTGTTTTTCAGCACTTTCGAATCGCTTTTCAGGTGCTGCCCATTTATTGCAATTACTATGTACAGCACTCCCAAACCGCCCCAAAAATGCTGCTAGCAGGACTTTTCGTAACATCCCACAAACGCAACGCCGCAGTGTGAAAAGACACTGGCTGAATTTTGATTGGTGTGTGGCCATCCCAGACATCGATCTTTTGTTGATCAACAGCTGTCAGAATACAGTGTCCTGGCAAGGGGATTCCTCCATCCCCCTTGTTTGTGTGGAAGGAGGAACTAGTTAATTATTTTTTTTCTTATGGTCACTGGCCTATGGCCAGCTTAAAACTCGGCATGTGTTTTCTTTTTCAGAACTTCAATCAGTAATGTAAACTAGCAGCTGTAGCATTCCAATATTACACCTTTTTATTTAATCCAGTATCCCCTGAACACAGTATTTCAGAATCCAGAAAATTGTGAATGGAAGACATATTTCATATTTGTAGATCTTTTTACCAACCTTTGTCAACTATAACCAATAACAATAACTATGTTGCAATAATATGACTACCACCAACTGAAGTCAGATCTTTGGAGGCACTTGAACATGGCTGATTAGAGAGATCTGAGACTAAAAAAAAGTAATTTCCAAAACTTATGTGTCTTTTGGTTTATCATTTTTTTAGAGAAGATGAGCATTTTACATTAGCCCATATCAAGAACAAGATTGTTATCCTGAAAAAATTCACACTCTCCTTTGCTGCAGAAGAAGATCTGGTGAGTATATTGTCACTGCTCTGTGCTGCTCAATAAAAATATATGCTTAAAAAACGACCTTCGGCATTTCCACATTTTGTAGTGTAACAGCCTGGAATTAATATTGATTAAGTTGGGGTTTTATACCCCTGATGCACACAAAGTAGTCCATAATGGGTTTTTTATTTTTTTGGGTTTTTTTTTTTTTGTAAATGATTTGGAAAATACTTTGAACTCCTAAGTACGGAAGATGGTGTGACGCCCATGTAAATGGCAGAGAGGTCATGGCTTGACAGAGTTCTATTGGTGCTAAGGATATATTAAGCGCTTTTGATTTGTTAGGGTTCACAATTAGGCCGGAGATGTAGGCGAAGCTTCCTAATATAGAGAGCCGTTTGGGGGCTGAAATGTGTGGATAAGATAAGAAGATTAGTATATCGTCCGCAAAGACAAATTTTGTGTTGGTGTCCTCCCAATTCTATCCCCTTGACATCAGGGTCCAGTCTGATCAGCCGTGCCAAAGGTTCGATGAGTAAGGCAAACAACAGTGGGTATAGGGGACAGCCTTGTCTGGTGCCTCTTCTAATGTCAAACATTGCAGATTTGTAGCCTGCATATTTGGTGTATGCCCGTGGGTTATTATATGGGGAGGAGATCCAAGTCAGGAGATGAGTCCCAAGGCTGAAGGGTGTAATTAAGATATGGCCAGGTGACTGAGTCAAAAGCCTTCCTAATGTCAAGGGACAGAAAGCACGAAGGTATGCATCTATTTTTGGCTGCCTGGGAGCTAGAGTTGCATGATTAATCGTTAAGAATCGTTATCGTGTTTTTTTTTTTTTCCGTTGCGATCTTGAAAAAAGTATTTTCCGATTCTTTCTATGCAGAGAATTCTCTCTGCTCTGCTAAAGTTGACAGCTGTCAAAAGAAAGGAAAAAAAAAACGGGCAGTCTGCCAAGAATCACAACATTCTTTAGCAGTGGAACTTAAGTAGAAACATTGTAATAATTTTTCCTTTAGATCAAAGACTTGATCTTTGGGGTGAAAATGAAGGAAGTTTAACCACTTAAACACTAAACCTTTTTCTGACATTTGTTGGTTTCAAGTTAAAATCATTTTTATTTTTTTTTTGCTAGAACATTACTTAGAAACCCCAAACATATTATATATATATATATATATTCTCTATATATATATTCTCTAGGATACAACTTTACTGGTTAGTTTTTTTTAATTCATTAAAGCATAATTTTTTCACATAAAATATTGCAACAACCACCATTTTATTCTCTAGGATAGAGAGATTATAATATATATTCTCTAGGATAGAGAGATTATAATATATATATATTATAATCTCTCTATCCTAGAGAATAAAATGGTGGTTGTTGCAATATTTTATGTGAAAAAATTATGCTTTAATGAATTTAAAAAAACTAACCAGTAAAGTTGGCCCAATTTTTTTTGTATATTGTGGTAGATTTTATGCCGCGAGAATCGTGATCTTTTTATTCTAAGAAAAAAAATCGTGATTCTCATTTTGGCCAGAATCGTGCAGCTCTAGAGCGTAAGAGGGCGCATCTGATATTGTCCCCTGGTTGGCGGATTGGAACAAACCCAGTTTGGTCACGGTGTATTCATTTACAAATATTAGTATTTAAACGTGTGGAAAGGATCTTGGCTAGCAATTTGATGTCAAGGTTTAGTAGGGAGATGGGACAGTATTTTGTCCAGGAAGAAGAATCCGATTTAGGTTTGGGTATCGTAGAGATTATGGAAGTTAGTGTTGCAGATCTAAATGAATGTCCTTTGAGCAGGGAATTGAAGGCATTTGTGAGCATAGGTACCAATATGGGTGCAAATTATTTGTAATAAGCTGCCGAGAACCCGTCAGGACCCAGTCGTACCGATGCCGTGGGGTGGTGGATCGCCCACAGTGTCCGTGCCATTGGCACGTCAGGTTTATTAGCCTGGAGATAAAACATATGTTGGCGTTTTGCGAGTGATTTTGTCAGCAGAATCGGTAAGGAACAAGTCAAAATCGAGTCGGGCCTTATCGAGGTGTGAATTGGTAGTGGGGTTGGGGGTCAGATTGGAAAGCAGTGCGACATGCATGAAAGTTTGCTTGTAGCTTTTGGAAGATGGTCTTGCATTCGCGCTTAACGGTCATTGCCTGTTGAATCAGTCTACCTCGTATAACGGATTTATGAGCCTCCCACAGTGTCAGCGCTGAAATATCTGAAATATATTCTTTGAGAACTGTTTCAATGTCTAAGCGGTGAGAGGGGTGAGTGTGGTATTATTAATACACCAAGAGGTATCTTTTGTCCTGGGGATTGGGGAAGCTATAGTGGTGCATACTGCACAGTGATCTGTCCACGAAAAGGGGGTGATGACAGAGGATAGGATCTCTGGGATCATACCGGCCACTAAGAAAATATGGTCAATGCGCGAAAAGGATTTGTGTAGGTAGGAGTAGTGGGTATAACGCTTGCTACCTGGATTGGCCTCTCGCCACATGTCTACAAAGTTGTGTTTGGGAAGTAGGTGTTGGAATGTCAACTTGACTGGGCTAGAAGACGTGGTTGGTCTGGGCTAGAAGGCGTGGTTGGTGGAGATTTATCTAGGAACGTAAAAATGACTTGATTAGCGTCCCCACAGAGAACGACCGTTCCAATCTTATGTTTATCCACGACCTGGAACAGATGTGAGAGGCTGTCGGGCGTTTATCAGGAGCGTAATATGATATGATTGTGATCACAGGGGTTAGATATCTGCCTTCAGGATCTTTAATTTGGGATGTAAGGGTGAAAGGTGAGGAACAGTGAAATCTTTGGTTGTGGCTGAAGCTGTATAAAATTGTGGATAGGAGGTACTGAGAAATTTTGGGGTGGATTTGTCAACAAAATGAGTTTCCTGCAAGCATAATATGAGCTTTGGCAACTGCAAAGGAGCTTAGTGCCTTGGTGCGTTTGTGTGGGGTATTAAAGCCCTGAACATTCAAAGAGAGAATGTTTAAGGGGGCCATTTGTGCATGTTAGTGGTTGTTGTGATGGGAACACATCCTGAACAGAGAACCGCATCTACCGTGGTGAGAAAGAGAGAAAGGAACACTGTCAGAGGAAGCAGATAAGAGTCTAGAAACCCTGTTAGTTACAAGTGTTAACGTTAAATCAGAGCAGTACAGTAGGGTGCAGGAGCATGCTAGGGGAGCGACAAGTGGTCCCGTAGCCGCTCCGAGGCTATCATCAGGAACCTGCCTAAGAGGGGCAAGGGTCTGAGAGCAATAAATCGGGGAGCAAGGGGTTCCAACGGGGGGGGGGGGGGGACAACACCAGTAAGTAGGGTAAAGAAAGGCTTATAAACATATACATATAATTAGCTTGGCATTGCAATAAATGAAGGTCAACTGTTGAACACCCCTGAGAAGCTGTACCGTGGGTAAAGCTTAGATCTAGAGTCAGTGCAAGTGATTGTCTCCCAGTGCCTCACACCGGAGGGAGTTGCCTAGAAGCTCAGGGTATACCAAAATACAAATGACATTCGTATAAGAAAAGCAAAACCCAAAATAAAAAAAACATAATCAGATCCAACATACATGTGAAGCAACTGCGCTTCTGTATTGGAGCTCAGATACAACTGTAGCTTAAACTAGGAGGAGGGAGAAAGAGACAAATAAAAATTTAAAGAAAAGGGGGGAGGGAGAGGGACTTGGTCAATGGCTTGAGTTAGAGTTGCAAGGGGCGGCCCGGGAGGGATTGTAGTAACATGTTACGTGCCTCCCAAAGACATTTGTTGGCCAGGTGAGTCCTAAAGACTAAGTCCCAAGCATGGAGGGATCATTGGAAGCAGTTCATCCCACACAAGTTGGGACTCGCTTGGATGGTGGTACAGGAAAACCAGTTGTTATGGGAGAAAGTGTTCAAGGCCATTGTAACATATATACATCTGTCCAGGGGGACAGTAAGACGGATGAATTATGTCATATGGGAGACATACGTGGAAAGTCAGTCCATCGAGTGCCTCGGCGGGTGCTGCAAGATTATCAAAACAGCCTAGTTTGTAAAGGTTTTGATGCGAGTGACCTGTGCAGTCATTGTTCACTGTTGACGATTTCTGGGGAGAGTGGGAGGCTGATCGCCTGCGGGATGCACCCTTATGTGGTGTCTGATCAAGCAGACCTAGGTCTTGTAGGGCAGTCTGCAGTTCAGCAGGTGTACGACAGACCTACTTGGTTTCCAGGTGCGTAAAGCGTACCGAGAAGGGGAAACCCCAGTGGTATGTGATCTGGTTACTTTGAAGAATTTGAAGGTGAAGCTTGAGAGCACGTCTCTTTGCGACTGTTAGTGGGGAAAGGTCCGCAAATAGTTGGTATGTGTGATCTTGGAAGGATAGGGATTTTTTGCCCTTGGCTGCTGCAAGTAGCTGCTCCTTCGTGCGATAATAGTGGAACTCGGCTATAATGTCCTGTGGCGGACTGTTAGATTTGCGTGCGGACAGGGCCCTGTGTACCCTGTCCATTTCTAATCTTTCAACAGGGATACCAGGTTGCAGTTGCTGAAACAGGACTAGCATAGTGGCTTGTAGATCAAGCACCGTTTCAGGGATCCCCCTGATCCGTAGATTAGAGCGCCTGTCCCTATTCTCCTGGTCTTCTAATCGTGACTGTAGCACTAGGTTCTCTTCCTTGAGATTCTCCATTTCAGCAGTATAGTCCTCTGTGTTATTCTCCAGCTCATCCACCCTCCCTTCCAGCTCAGCTGTTCTGTGCCCCAGCTCCCTGATCTCACGGGTTAATTTATCAGTTATTTGGTCTGATGTCTGTTTCAGGGCTCTCTGTAGCATACGTTGAAACAGCTTGAACATGCCTGACTGTATGTCTGAGGTGCCTGCATCTGAATCAGACTCACCGTTCTCCTCTTGCAGAGACTGTGTGTGGCGCTGGGTCTTGGTTGAGCGCGGTGTGCTGGGCTGTGAGGAGGGGGCTGGCGCCATCTTGGCTGATGAGCGGGCCATCGCGTCCCTGATGTTTCTGGACTTTAACTTAGTTTTTGAGCCCCCGGGGACCATGGCGGCGGGTAGCAACGGGTGTTGTCCTGGGAGCCTAAGCGGCGCTGTGTCCCCTGGTGTGGTTCTCCCTGGAGCGGAGCTCTAAGACGGCATTACCACTCTGGTTAGAGTCTGCGCATGCTCCTCCTCAGACAGCCTTTTTACACAATGCGGAGGCTTAACCCCTTAGGTTCCACAGTGAGTATAACGAGCATGCTTTACTTCATTTACAGACTGATTTTACTGTTGTGGGTTTAGTAACACTTTAAAGAGCAAGTAAACCCTGATGGGTTTTACTTCCTCTTTGTCTCCCTGCAAAGGTAAAGCATAATGAGTAGCCCATTATGTGTCACTTACCTGAAACAGGAGTATCCGATGTCACCGCTGTCCCCTCTTCCACAAAGCGTCCATCTTCCTTCCGGATATCGCGGCTTGTGGCCTGCGTGTAAATATATCAATAAAACAGACCCACACAAATCCTGGTCACCATTGTCCTGTATTTTGAACATTCACATACACTTTGCTAAATAATTCATATACACCTCTTACATGTTACAGATTTATACACTCTCCCCCACAGATATGTAACAAATGCATAGTGTCCCCTGTGTGCACACACACACGCAAAACGATTGCATAATGACCCTTACCCACACATACACTGGAGATCAAAATTTGAGAACAATTTATGAACACTTGATTTTTTCAGAAACAATGTAATCTTCATTGCTTAACATTTGATGGAATTTTTGTTGTGGCCATACCATGCTAATAGAACAGCATTTTTTTAAAATAGCCAAGCCAAAACTTATTTTGTAGAAAACACAATGATCAAAATGAGAGAAAAGCAATGAATGTAGCACCGAGAAAGATTGCAACTAAAATTTCTGAAGGTTACAACAATCAACAACTAGTAGGAAGTGGGGGGGGCCTTGCTTTGAATGACTTCAGCACATCTGCGTCCACAGGACATCACTAGTGTCTCACATTGCACTGGTGTGGTTTTGTTCCACTCTTTCTTTCCAGTCTCTTCCACAGTTCGGTGACTATTGTGGGTTTCTTGGCCATAACCTTTTCACCAAAGATTTTCCAGAGGTTTTCTATTGGGTTTAGATCAGGACTCTTGGCTGGCCATTTCAATTTTTCAATGTTTTCAGCTTTAAGGAACTGCTTTACCCATTTTGCTGTGTGACAGGGGGCATTGTCATGCATGAAAATTATTGGGTGATGAATGCAGGGAAGGAATTGCATGATGTCAAAGAGGGTTCTGATAAACCTTTACATTCACTCTGCCATGTAGCTGTATAAGTGTCCCAACTCCTGCTGCAGAAAACATCCCCCAAACCATGACGCTTCCCCCTTTCTACCTTTCAACAACTTATTTACACACTTCGGGGTCAGTCTTTCCTCAGTTTGGCGATGAACATAATTTTTAACTTGTTTTCATCAATAAAGTGAACTTTGGACCAGTTCTCCTCTGCCCACACAACATGCTCCTCAGCAAAGGTTAGTCTATCCTTTTGATTCTTTCTGCCAATGAGAGGTTTGGTCACTGCAGATAGGGCTTTCCGTCCAAATTCTCTTAAACGGCGAGACACTGTATGACAAGATAGATCCTTACTCTCTTCAGCTGTGAACTGGTGAGCAATCGCAGTTGCAGTGTTGAAACTATTGCCCATTGAGATTCTCTGCATTATCCTGTGCTCTCTTGTATTTGTCTTTCGTGACGACCAGCCTTCTTGGGGTTCTTGAATGAATTTGTGACTTTGTAATGATGCAGTATTCTAGAAATCACAGATTTGGAAGGACAAACTTCTCTTGCTTTGGCTGAGTCATCCCTTCAGCCTTCAACTGGACAACTTGCTGCCGAAGGGTTTCAGTCACTTTAGAACGGCTCACCATCTTGCAAAGTCAGTATAAACTGGAAAGTTAGGCTGCCAGTTAAATAGGGTTTGTCAGATAATAAAAGAAATTAGCACAAGGTGCCAGAGTAACATTAATAACTGGGAGGTATCTGAAAGTGTTCTCTAATTTTGATCAATGTTCTTTTTTAAACCTCACTGAAATTTTTTATTCTGTGCTTCAAAATATATGTAACTCATGAAATATGCTTAACAAAATTGCTCTTTTACACCTGTTTACATAATTTCAAATAGGACTAAGCAGTAACATTGAAATATAGGAAATTGTAGTTTGTTCTCTAATTTTGATCTCCAGTGTACATATAAATGATGCATAGTGCCCCATGTATGTGAAAACTCATGTAACTGATGTATAGTGGCCCCTATGGGGTCACACACGTAACTTATGCATAGTTTCCCTATGTGCGCACACACATAACTGATGCTTAGTGTCCCCTGTGCGCATACACATGAAACTTTGTATTTTTTGCATACACTTTACAATGGCACCACCATATACACAAGTACAGCTGTACACTGCACCTGTGCACCAGCCACCCATTTTCAAGAGCCCATACACTCTCACACCAAGACACACAAAAACAAATACATAGGCACTTGCTATGTTCCTCCTGTGTTGACCATTTTTCTTCCAGACATCACCTAGCGGGGGCTGATAAATTTGCAGTCAATGTAATTGCAAATGGACATTTTAATGACCAGGTCACTAGACAGCATTTTTATAGATAGATTTGTCTTGCCTTGATCCAGAAATTTAAAATGGAAAACGGTTCTTTTAAATGTAAAACCACACTAATAATGTTGTGTGAACAGGACTTTTAAAACAAAACAAAAAAATGGTGTCAGTACTGAACACATATTTTTTTTTTTTTTTTAATTAGAAAACCAACTTTATTGAGAAAATATATGCTTGGTACATAAAATAACATAAGCCAACATGGCCAAATCAGTAATATATACATGAGTAGATTAAGTCAATATATACATGAGTAGATTAAGTCTAATATATACATGAGTAGATTAAGTCGTACTGAACACATTTTTATGCTTTATAGGTTTCTTAGGGTGCAAATTGTTAGCACTTTAAAAGGTGTACAGCTGTAATGCACAGCCCTGTCTGAGCACACATGTATAGGTGGTCCATTTTGAGCTATTGCAATGTTTCTTAATGGTGCAGTTTGTGAATCCAGTCTTGCAGCTGTAAAAATAAATGATTGTAGTATCAGGAAGAAGGGAGGCAGTAATGGCTTATGTATATTAGTGTAAGGCCTATGCGCAGCCAATCCCAGAATGATTGTGCGGGTGGAAGGCATAGGTACATCGTCCAGCCCTGCTGCCAGCCATCTGTAAATGTCTGAGAGGCTGAATGCTGCTGTAGCTGGATGGAGTCCTGAGTGGTATCAACATTTAGGGAAATATGCGTCCAAGTAAGAATGACCAGAACCCAGGAAGTCTGCCTTCTGGGCATTCATCCCTGGGTGCATACATCCCTTAACGTTAGTACTACCCAGTACACCATCCAACTGCAGCAGCTTTCAGCCTCTCATAGACTTTTACAAGGTGCCGGCAGCGGGGGCTGGATGGTGCACTTGTGCCTATCCACATGAAAGCGCCGGGATATCGGGCACAGAGGCTAAACGCCCAGTGTGCATGAGGCCAAAAAGTATTCTTACACGTGTAATAGGACAGCAATGTGCATATTAAGTATATATATTGACTTACAAGATTTTCAATACTTTCAGAGATGTTGTGAATTTTATCTGACCATTGAACATTTTTGTATACTGGCCATGGAGATAAACACGGTGGACTTATTGAACTGGTAAGTGATATTTAATTTGCTGTCATACAGTGGCATAGATGAATTCTCAGATGGTGAGTTGTTCCTGGTGAACTTAGTGATGTAGGGAGCCTGAGAACTCTTGATGAAGGTGTTAACTACCCTGAAGAATCTGTTATCATTTTAATATGATTCAACTGTAGATTTTCTCTAATCTATATTCACTCCGGAATCATACATTTGATGCGTGTTTTTGCATTCATGCTTCAGATGAATTTATAGACCTGCTGAGAAGGTCTTCATAGATTTGACCTCACTAAAGAAATGTGAATCGGAGGACACAACCTCTGTCAGTGTGAACAGATCATTTTTGATAGGTATTACATTTAACTGTAAACTACATTTATTTGCTTTAAAGTGGGTTTGTATGAACAAGTTGTATGGTCACAAGCAAGCCTTATCTACATTTATCATTGAACTGTGTGTATACTGCTGTGTTATATCACACACAGAGCCACAGTGATCCTATAAGCGATTCGGTACACACTAATGCTAGACTTACACATGGTAATTTTCTTTTAGCTTCCATCCACCAGATTTTGATTACAAAAACAATCTTGCCTTGATCTGTTCAATTGTTTTTCCAATCAGAAACTTATTTAGGGCTTGTTTACATGTGTGTTGATTTTGAAGAGCAAAGCACTGCTCATTAATGCGCCTATAGCATCTATGATGTGTTTATGGCGTGTTTTTATTGTGCATTGAAAAAGCTTCAAGAATGCTCGATAAATGCCCATGGAGGCATTGCTTTTCTAGTGGGAAGTGATGTAGAGAAAATGATTTACTTTAAAGTGTGGTTAGGTTGTGGTGTGGTAGCAGACTTTTTTGGGGGAATTATTTGCAAGATGGATTCGTATACTTTGATCTGTTCGCCACTTGGCAGTTCCTACTCAGCTTTGAAACACAAAGCTTTGCCAATGGCAATAATGCTCAGTGCCTTGGCTCCTACCTGGCACTTACAGTATTGCTGGGTGGAGCTGCTCTATCCTAGTTCTCTATTTATTTCCCAGTGCATTCTGGGATACAGGAACCTCTACTGCCTCTCCCCCAGTGCCCAGCTAACACTTTATAAATGCTTCACTAAAACGCCATAAATTCTCTAGATGCTGTTAAGGTGTGGTTATAGAGCATTACCAGTGTAATAAATTGAGGTGGCTAACAAGCTTCGATGCCTCATGAAAGCCACATGCTGCTTAATTTTTAACATGACACAGCACAATGCTACTGCTTCTGTGGGAACAGCACTGTGTGGTGCCATTCTAATATTCATAGCAGGTGTTAAAGGGCAGCTATGAAGCTTTAAATATGCTGAATAAATGCCACATACACACAAGGTATTGACGCACATGTGAACGTGCCCTTAAGGTAGGTATAAATGCTAGAAAATTGTCACTGTGTGACCAGCTTTAGAGGGCTAATTCTGCCACTAATTTAGATATTATAACATATACTGAAATGGATATATAAAGAATATTTATACAGTCTTTGATCATAAAAATATAGATAAGGTAATAATGTTTAAAGCAATGTGTTTTGCTATTTCAGTAATGTGGAGCCAGGAGTAACGAAAAAGATCAAGGAACTTTGGCAGTAAGTCGGTCTATTTATGTTCCAATTGCTTAGTGCTATATACTATACAGTGGGACTGCCCAAGAACTTGGCTTATGAAGTAGTTCAAGGGTACTGAAAACTCATTGAAGTTATGGTGAGATAGGCTAAGGCAGTGGTCATCAACCCTGTCCCCAGGGCCCACTAACAGGCCAGGTTTGGAAGATAATTGAAATACATCACAGATGATATCATTTGTTGCTCAGTGATTGCAGTATTCTAGTCTGCATCTCTCCAAGGTAATACATAAAACCTGGCCTGTTAGTGGGCCCTGAGGACAGGGTTGATGACCACTGGGCTAAGGAACCAAAACAGACTAGTGTTGCGGTCAAATACTAGATTTCCCTCTGCCCACAGAATATATTCTCATATTATCCCTTATTCCCATTTTTATTAACCACTTCGGCTCTCACACCTCTTTACCGCTTATGGACCAGAGCAATTTTCAAATTTCTGCTATGAGCCTGTTTATTCAACAGTAATTTTGTCATTACTTAAGATAACGTAATTGTGACAGACCTAGACGGGACAGACCAATGTTCTATTATGTTTGTCTGCCTTGGATCACAGGATGTGTATTGCATTGTAGGGTTTGTGTTTGTCTGCCTTAGATCACAGGATGTGTATTGCATTGGAGGGAGGGGGGATTTTTCCAACAGCTCTCCCTGCTAACACTGTATACTGATGAGACGTTAAACACACCTGACCTGTGTGTCCATTGTCATTGGACAGTTTAACCCGCCCTCTTTTCCAAGGGTGGGGGGCAAGAGTCTCTGAGTTATTTTATGTGTTGTGTCCATGTGTTATAATAAATTAGTTGATTCCTGCTTGACCCTGAAGACAGAGCCGTGTCTCGTTTTTGGGGTAGATTATTTGTATGGGTTCATTGTTCGGCTGATTGAAGTGTTCGGTAGCTGCCTTTGTGTTTGGGTATGGAATGTCCTAAACGACTTTAACCCCTTTCATACTCTGGGTGTTGTTACACTGGTGGCTAGCAGCGGGATCATTCCCACAGCCCAGAAGGACAGCTACAAGAGGACATAGGACAATGGAAGCACAGTATGAACGGCTAGAGCTCTCTACCCTCAAGGACTTACTGGAGAACCGGGGCCATCCGGCCAACAACCGTAAGAAGAGGGACATTATCGCAGAACTAGTCAAAATGGATAGAGCTGAAAGACCTAACATAATCGAAAGGCCCAGCGTAACAGACAGGACACCCGAAGAGGCAAGTTTTGATCGGGCTGTTAACATAAGACTGGCACATTATGGCCCTAACCCTACAGCGGAGATCATAGACCGAGTTATAGCGGCTATTGATGCAAATTGGCTACAGCAAAGAGGTGCTGCAGCAGCGGGAGACACAACAGCACCAACTGAAAGGAGAAAGGTACATTTTGCTGCTTTTAAAAACTTCATTGAAGCAGAAGGGGAGATTGATGGGTACCTTGCAGATTTTGAACGGCAATGTGCCCTACACCGGGTGCCCACAGAGGAATGGGTTACCATTTTGTCTGGGAAATTGTCCGGCCGGGCCAGTGAAGCGTTTAGGGCCATCCCAGACGAGGATATTATGAACTATGGGCTGGTAAAAGAAGCACTTTTGGCCAGGTATGCCGTCATACCGGAGGCGGTTCCGAGAGACGAGCAAGCGGACTGGAGACTCATATACCGAGTGGGCATGCCGCCTACACCGCACGGCATCCCACTGGGTCGCTGGATGCCAAACAGTATCCGGGGAAGAGGTGCTGCAGCTGTTCCTGCTGGAGCACTTCTTTGACAAGCTGTCCCCGGAAGTCAGAGAGTGGGTCCGGGACCGAAAACCTTTCACCTTGCCTGAAGCAGCTCGCCTGGCGGACGAATACACAGACGCCCACAAACTGGATAACCCTGTGGTCAAGACAACAGCTTGGGTGGATTATCGATTAGCGGCACCCCCTCCAACTGGTGCCTACAAACCACAGTTGTACCGCCCTACAGCACCACCTCCAGTGGCCACTTATTCTCGGCAGCACAGGTTCAACTGCCAGGACTACTCACAACCCCTCAGGTGTTTCGGGTGTAAACAGCTAGGGCACAAAAAGCCAGACTGTCCGTTGAATCCAGCCAGGCAGTCCCACTCGTGGAGAAAGCCAGCAGGGGGGAATCCTCGCACATCCATGCCTGCGGCTCACTGCATTGAGGAGGAAGAACGTTGGGGTGTCCTGCACGAGGCTGATCTAGTACAAGCAGCTAACCAGGACAACCGGCAGCAACACAGGCAGACCGTCCGGGTTAATCGAAAAGGTAGCCAATGGCCTACGTGATACTGGCGCCACCATGACCCTACTACGGAAGAACCTCATCCCAGAGAGCCAACACACCGGGGACACTGTAGTCGTAAGGGTAGCGGGAGGCACCATTTTCCGGCTACCCGTTGCCCGTGTTCACCTGGATTGGGGGGTTGGTTCGGGATACGTGAATGTGGGGGTGATGAAGGATTTGCCAGCGGATGTACTACTGGGGAATGATTTGGCCCCCCTCATTTCTGCTTACGCCCCGATAGGCCCCGCTGAAGCCAACCCAGTGACTATCCGTGCCCAGATCCCCAACAGCATGATGGCGTGAGCCCAGTCACCCTATCTTCTCTCCAGCGGCTGAAAAGACTACAGGGAGAAGGGCCAGTCCAGGCCTCTCCCCAGCGGCGGGTGTGTTCTCCGAGAGAGGCAGAGGTTGGCTGGGTAAGTAATGATCTGTTTGGAACAATTTGTTTGGGGTACGGTGTGGATACCAGCATTAGAGGACTGGAACTACTGACTAACTTCAGAGTCAACCCGTCTGGGGTCTCCCCCTGTGTTAGTCTCCTGCCGAAAGGGGAGAAATGTAACAGACCTAGACGGGAGAGAGAGACTTTTGGAGGGGACTGAATGCCAGCCTCCTGCAAACCAATGTTCTATTATGTTTGTCTGCCTTGGATCACAGGATGTGTATTGCATTGGAGGGTTTGTGTTTGTCTGCCTTGGATCACAGGATGTGTATTGCATTGGAGGGTTTGTGTTTGTCTGCCTTGGATCACAGGATGTGTATTGCATTGGAGGGAGGGGGGATTCTTCCAACAGCTCTCCCTGCTAACACTGTGTACTGATAAGACGTTAAACACACCTGACCTGTGTGTCCATTGTCATTGGACAGTTTAACCCGCCCTCTTTTCCAAGGGTGGGGGGGAGAGTCTCTGAGTTATTTTATGTGTTGTGTCCATGTGTTATAATAAATTAGTTGATTCCTGCTTGACCTTGAAGACAGAGCCGTGTCTCGTTTTTGCGGTGGATTATTTGTATGGGTTCATTGTTCGGCTGATTGAAGTGTTCGGTAGCTGCCTTTGTGTTTGGGTATGGAATGTCCTAAACAACTTTAACCCCTTTCATACTCGGGGTGTCGTTACAGTAATACACACAGTAAAACCTTGGATTGCGAGCATAATTAGTTCCGAAAACTTGCTTGTAATCCAAAGCACTTGTATATCAAAGAGAATTTCCCCGTAAGAAATAATGGAAACTCAGGTGATTCATTCCACAACCATTTATTCATAAGTCCCCCAGTCTATAGTCCATATTAAAATATTATAGCAATGTGATAGGTTGTGTAACCATAAAATGTCCATCCACAATTGGCAGCCTCCACAAGGGGATTAGAAGCAAAATCCAGCAGGGGCTACTGAGTATAAAAGAGAAGAGAGGCGCCTCTAAGTGTAGCAACATGGTTACATTTAATGAAGGTACAACATTTAGCAGCTCACATGGTTGAGGATTAAAACGGGCACATCGAAGTATGCAAGCATCTAGGGTAAACCTGTCCACATAAACCGTCCTCTGCACCGCCAGCTCTCACCACCGTCAGTCTGCAATCGTGACCGGGAAGACTACCCTGCAGTAGAGCGATCTGAAAGCGAAGCTCGGAGCGCAGCGTGGAAGGGATGATGTTGATGGCGGTGTGGAGGACAGTCTATGTGGACAGCTTTACCCCGGATGCCTGCATACTGAGATGTGCCTGTTTTAATCATCAACCATGTGAGTTTCTAAATGTTGTATCTTTCTTAAATGTAACCATATTGCTACACTTAGAGGCGCCTCTCTTGTCTTTTATACTCCGTTATGAGGTGACGCTACTTGTATATCAAGACATCGCTTTTTTATCAAATCAAAATTTATTTAAAAAAATTTGCTTTACTTGCAAAACACTCTCAATCCAAGGTTTTACTGTACATTGTTTTTTTAAGGACAAACAAGGCTTTCTTTTTTTGTGAATATTGTCCTGCAACAATTTTTTTTCGCAATCCTTAGACAATTAAACGTAATAAAACTAAACAAAAGGCATTTTTTCTTTTTTTTAATAGTGTTAGTTTAAACATAAATAGTGTTACTCCACATAAAAAGTATACGTTTTATTCTGTAATTTGTCCTGTTTAAAAAAAAAAAAGCACCAAAATTATGATTTTGATACAAAGCATTGCAAAGTTATTTACAAATGAAGTAAAGTGTGTATTTTAAATTTTGTGCTTTTTTTCAGTGTGATACCTATAAATAATATGTAAAAGGTGTAAAAATAATAATGAACAAAGCAAACAAAACAGAAAACATTTTAACTATTAATAAAATTAAAAAATTGCCAGGAAAATTACAATTGAATGAAGAAGGGAGAATACGGAGTTATTTATTGCTGATTAGAGTAAACTAAGGGGTTAATCGGAGTTCCACCCAAAAATGGAACTTCCGCTTTAAGTGTTGTGTCCCCCCTGACATGCCACATTTGGCATGTCATTTTTTGGGGGGGAGTGGGTACCCTGTTTTTACAGACACCCATCTCCCACTTCCTCCCTTGGCGCCAGAAGGAAGATCACCCCTCCCCCATCACAGCATGCAGCGCGGCTCGCCAATGCACAGTGTGCGCCTGGCTGTGAAGCCACAGCCGGGAACCTACAGTTAGAATGCCAGGGCTGCGAAGGGGAGCTCCGTGCACCCACACCGCTGGACCGTGGGACAGGTAAGTGTCTGATTATTAAAAGTCAGCAGCTACACTTTTTGTAGCTGCTGACTTTAAAATGGGTGGAACTCCACTTCAATAAGGGGTTCAACAGAGGAATATTTAATTAGGAAAAAAAAATATATATATTTTTTTTTTTTACTTGTCAGGTTGCTTTAACTCTCTTCATCTGCAGAACGAAGTTAATCCCTTTGAGCTGTAGACACAAAACACAGAAAGTTCCAAATGATACAATGTTCCAATTTAACTTTCTGTATTCTGTAGCTTTTGTTTTTTTGTTTTTTTTTGTTTTTTTTTTCTTCTACAGCTACTGCTGCCTACCTCCTCTGTGTACTTGGAAATGCAGCTGTGATTAATCATAGCTGAATTGCCGGGTACTGGGACAGGAGGGATTCCGGAAGCAGGGCAGAAGGACTGGACGTACTAAACACGCCCTGTGTACAATGATGATATGTTTTTCGGCGTGTCTAGTATGTTCAGAGTCTGCATGTGGTTAAATAAGTCATATTGATTGTTATGCAGATCTGCACAAATTAATTCTAGACATGTCACTGTATAATTGAACAGTTTAATTTCTAAAAGAAAAAAGTACCTTTTTATTGTTAAAAAGTAGTCTATCTTTTAAGATTTTCTAAGATTTTCTCGTAAAAGGAGCTGCAGACAAAAGGAAGCATTTCCTTTTTTCTCCTTTCTCTGTGATCACTCACTAGGACTGTATATTGTAACTTTCTGGGATATTCACAGAGGAAAAGGCAGAAATTATGATTTTCAGGGAGAGTATAGTGATCGTTTTGAGATGTAGTAAATACCTGTGAGTGTTACACTTATACATTGCTGTATGCATGCACTTAATCTAGGACCGCTGAAGTTTAAACTTGAAAAAATTCCCAGTCTTATAGTCTGTTGCAGTTCTTCGATAATATACAATCATGCCTTCTGTATAGACTGGTAGTAGGTTATTGCAAAATGTGGAAATCCTAGCTTCTTTGGTACTGAGTTTTGGCATTGAACAACCTATAAGGTTAAGGTCACCCTACGCTGCAAATGGATTTGTGTAATTTACTACCCAGTGTTTGAGAATATGTTGTCTATGTTCTAGGCTGTATATGACAGAGCTTCAAACAAAGGAGACCATGTCAGACATGAACTCATCAGGTCAGTGTGGATGTTTTGAGCTCTATTCACCTCTGTGCTCTCTCCACTCTCTTTCTGTATGTGTGCAGACAGGGCCACCATCGGGGATTACAGCCAATACAACTGTAAGGGGCCCGAGCGTCTGGAGGGGCCCAACCAGGCCAGAAGAAGGCAGGAGCGAGTAAAGGGGGGCCATGTACACTATAGAAATGATCTCGGCAGCCTCTGCTGCTCTGTGTAATTGAGCTCAGACATCAAGCTCTTTGTGCACCCCTCATGTGTGCTGCCTGTACTGTGATTGGCTGCAGATCTGTGTCTCAGCAACATGTCAGCTTTGTGGAAACAAGAGCTGGGACAAGGTAGGACGATCTCCTTTACAAGTAGGAGCTGTAAAGGAAAGGGAGGGGGGCTGTTTGTGTACAGGGAGGGGCCAGGGGGGCTGATTTTTTATATATATATATATATATATATATATATATATATATATATATATATATATATATATATATATATATATATATATATACACACAGGAGTGAGGGGGGGGCTGACATATATACAGCATTGAGGTGGGGGGCTGGGTGCTTACAGGTGTGAGGAGGGGGGCTGAGTGCGTACAGGTGTGAGGAGGGGGGCTGAGTGCATACAGGAGTGAGGGGGCTGACATATATGCAGAGTTGGGGGGGGGGCTGACATATATACAGGAGTGAGGAGGGGGGCTGACATACTGGATTGAGGAGGGGGGCTGAGTGCGTACGGGAGTGAGGGGGCTGACATATATGCAGAGGTGGGGGGGGGGGCTGACATATATACAGGATTGAGGCGGGGGGTGCTGAGTGCGTATAGGTGTGAGGAGGGGGGCTGAGTGCGTACGGGAGTGAGGGGGCTGACATATATGCAGAGGTGAGGGCTGGGGGGGGTGAGTGTGTACAGGTGTGAGGAGATGGCCTGAGGAGTGAATTGTAGGCAGGCCAAGCATTTTAAAATAAGGATTGGCATAAAATAATATTAGGATGTATATAAAATGTTGTATGTCGGGAAGGTAGAGAAATTACAGCTTTCGACTCATTGACTTTCACTGGCGAACCAGAGATGCAAGGCTCTGAGCCTTTATCCAAAATGGTTAAAGCTGAGATAGGCTGATTGTATTAGGAGGTGCTGCCATAGATCCCAATTCAGTGCTGTGGTTATTTTTAACTTTATTCTTGACTTAGTTCTACAGTGAATCTAAATTAGCAATGCTCCCTTTTTTAAAAGAGGAAAGAATTTAAAGCTGAACTCCCAGGCTTAACATTTTTCATTTAACGTCCCTTAATAGGCATAAAGGTTAAAAACTGAGCTTGTATGCACCAAACCCACATATTACCTTGTAAAAGTAGCTGTGGCAATATCAGTGTGCTGCACATAGCCTGTACAGAGCTGTGGGAAGTACCCAGCCTGACCTCCCAGTGCAAAACTACAGGGGGGGGGGGGGGGTGTCAGTGGATACAAGACCAGTCACCCTGCACAGGGAGATTGATCAACACTGACTTTTTTTTTTTTTTGTAAAGTTCCTTTACAAAACGCAAAGATTCATTTTGGATTATTGAACACATGTGGAAGAAATACACAAATCATGCCAAGATTCAAGTGAGAATACACAGCAAATATTATTTAGATGATATTTGCTTACCCCGGAATTCAGCTTTAACTCTTTTCTGTAGTGCTTTTTGTAATCTGACTTCATTTTTTGCCTTTATTTTAGATATGTCGCTTACTCAGTTACTTATGATTGCAAGTGAAGAAAAGCTCAGTGAGTTGAAGTCCCTTGCTGAACAGTGTCTTCACCTTGACTCGTTTGCTACCCAAGAGATTCCACCACAAGCTAGAACGATATGGAGTACAGAAATGAGAAACAACAAGGTAGCATTTTGGGCTCTCTTTGTACATTTAAAGTCCAATTAATTCCACTGCTTAAATCAATTTTAGATGAATTCTAGGTGCATTAACAATAGGTGTTGGAGATTATAGTTTGTTTTTTTCTGAAGCAACCACATCCTGAGAAGAAAAGCCCGTGTTCTGCCAGACTGCTATAGAGAAGGACTTTTGCTCTCTGTGTTGAAGCATTGATCTTTTTTTGCAGAGGATTTATACATCCCCCCTGATTGAAAAGCTCAGGCTTTTACTCAGCTGGGGTTGTTTTTGACCTCTGCAAAAAGATCACTGCTTCAACACAGAGATCAAGGGTGTTTCTCTGCAGCATGCTGGCAGAACACATTGTATTTTTTACTCAGGATGTGGCTGCTTTTTAGGGAAACCAAACTGTAAGACATTTATTTTGATGCACCTGGAATGTATTTAGCCAATTTAAAGTGGTTCTAAAGGCAGACGGTTATTTACCTTAATGCATTCTCTGCAAAAAAAACCTTCTGCATGCAGGTCTCAGTCTAGCAATGTGTTCATGCTTATTGCAATTGTCATCCATATTGCATAATTATTTGATTTATTATGCCTTGTGTTACAAAGGATGATATATCATTTATGGCTGGTTGGCTCACTTCCTGGCTTTTATTTTATTTTTTATGAACCCCAATGATAATATCTCTGAATCAAAATTCTCACTTGGCCCTTCCTACCATAGAGACTCCTACTTCTTGCTATACCAGAAGTCACTTCACCCTTCTGATACAATAAAATAACTGCTATATCACTGCATAATTCAGTAGAAAGAGTGAGATCTGCAAACTTATGGTAAAACAAGTTTTTAAAAATCTTACCGTTTCAGTCTCTGAGACCCCTAGGAAACCAGCAGATAATTCAATAAGATGGATTTAACCCACAACTGAAATCTGAATTTTAGGTAGACAAACAAAAAAACTTTTAAACTTCTAAAATGTATTTTTGTCTTAGTAAGTTGGGTAAAGTACTAATAAAGAATCCTTTTTACAAAGGCGTTTCTTTCCGTTCTGTTTGAAAATGTGAATAACAGTTTATCCAAGAAGAGTTTCAGTATTTGGGGGCGCAGTGTACAGTATATCCAGTTTTACAAAAGTACTTCTTGGCTATCAGGAAGACAATTGTCAGTAATTTTTACTGTCTGTTAATTCTTATTCCCTTGGGTTAAGCATACCAAATACTACCCAATCTGGTGTCAATGGTAGGTAGTTTATAAAGGGTTCTGCTATGTATTAAAGTAATTGTCCTCAAGAATCTTTTTATTTTGGGACATGCCTAAAAGGCATGCAGGTCTGCTGGGGAGTGACCCCATTTCAAACATTGAGGTGTTTTGACTGAATTCCATGAGATCGGATCTTTGTGGTGACATACTGTATATAGGCGGAGGTACATTTTTATCATCATTTCTCTGTATAAAGTTGTGTATGTTTTCAAGGCTGCGTTTAATGAGGTGAAGATGTCTTGGTTAAAAAATTTTAAATCCATTTTTTTTATTCTGTTGGTTGTATTCTAACAGCAGAACATCAGCGCGATTATCTCACAAGATAGTGACGAGTTTTGATATGGGGATACATTTCTGATGTGTTGTCAAAGAGGTGTGGTTTCTATAAGGTGGTGTAAGTAAGCAATTTAATGATTCTGAGTCCTTTTTTGGACCATTAGTTTTAAAACCTGGTTTATAGCGGCATTTTGCAAATCAAGGTTGCACTATAATTGGAGAAATATTAGTGATGAATTCCATTGCAATACTGGAGGTATTTGTGTGTGTGTGTGTGTGTGTGTGTCTATATATATATATATATATATATATATAGATATATATATCTATATATATATATATAGATATATATATCTATATATATATATATATATATATATATAAAAAATATATATATATAATATATATATATATAGTGGGGCAAAAAAGTATTTAGTCAACCACCAATTGTGCAAGTTCTCCCACTTAAAAAGATGAGAGAGGCCTGTAATTGTCATCATAGCTATACCTCAAATATGAGAGACAAAATGTGGAAACAAATCCAGACAATCACATTGTCTGATTTTTGAAAGAATTTATTTGCAAATTATGGTGGAAAATAAGTATTTGGTCAATATCAAAAGTTCATCTCAATACTTTGTTATATATCCTTTGTTGGCAATGACCGAGGTCAAACGTTTTCTGTAAGTCTTTACAAGGTTGTCACACATTGTTGCTGGTATGTTGGCCCATTCCTCCATGTAGGTCTCCTCTAGAGCAGTGATGTTTTGGGGCTGTTGCTGGGCAACACGGACTTTCAACTCACTCCAAAGGTTTTCTATCTGGTTGAGATCTGTAGACTGGCTAGGCCACTCACTCCAGGACCACAAAGCCACTCCTTTGTTGCCCGGGCAGTGTGTTTGGGATCATTGTCATGCTGAAAGACCCAGCCACGTTTCATCTTCAATGCCCTTGCTGATGGGAGGAGGTTTGCACTCAAAATCTCACGATACATGGTCCCATTCATTCTTTCATGTACACGGACCAGTCGTCCTGTTCCTTTTGCAGAGAAACAGCCCCAAAGCATGATGTTGCTCCCCCATGCTTCACAGTAGGTATGGTGTTCTTTGGTTGCAACTCAGCAATCTCTCTCCTCCAAACACAACGAGTTGTGCTTCTACCAAACAGTTCTACTTTGGTTTCATCTGACCATATGACATTCTCCCAATCGTCTTCTGAATCATCCAAATGCTCTCTAGCAAACCTCAGATGGGCCCGGACATGTACTGGCTTAAGCAGGGGGACACGTCTGGCACTGCAGGATCTGAGTCCCTGGCGGCGTAATGTGTTACTGATGGTAGCCTTTGTTACGTTGGTCCTAGCTCTCTGCAGGTCATTCACTAGGTCCCCCCCCCCCCCCCCGTGTGGCTCTGGGATTTTTGCTCAACGTTCTTGTGATCATTTTGACCCCACGGGGTGAGATCTTGCGTGGAGCCCTAGATCAAGGGAGACTATCAGTGGTCTTGTATGTCTTCCATTTTCTAATTATTGCTCCCCCAGTTGATTTCTTCACACCAAGCTGCTTGCCTATTGCAGATTCAGTCTTCCCAGCCTGGTGCAGGTCTACAATTTTTGTTTCTGGTGTCCTTTGACAGCTCTTTGGTCTTCACCATAGTGGAGTTTGGAGTGGGGACTGAGGTTGTGGACAGGTGTCTTTTATACTGATAACAAGTTCAAACAGGTGCCATTAATACAGGTAATGAGTGGAGGACAGAGGAGCCTCTTAAAGAAGAAGATACAGGTCTGTGAGAGCCAGAAATCTTGCTTGTTTGTAGGTGACCAAATACTTATTTTCCACCATAATTTGCAAATAAATTAGTTCAAAAATCAGACAATGTGATTGTCTGGATTTGTTTCCACATTTTGTCTCTCATAGTTGAGGTATACCTATGATGACAATTACAGGCCTCTCACCTTTTTAAGTGGGAGAACTTACGCAATTGGTGGCTGACTAAATACTTTTTTTCCCCACTGTATATATCCCATGAAAGTGTCTGAAATATTCCTTGTAAATAAATCACCCTCATGCCACTTCAATTTAATAACCTTATACTCCAGTTCATTGTGCCAACACCAAAAAGAAATGGTCCGTGCCCATCAGACCGATTTTTGACCCCTTGCTTACACAAGGAAGTCAAAAATTGCTTGTATATAAATGTCACTTGGACCCAATCTAGAAGGAAGCCCAAACTCTTCTTGCGGCCTGGGCTAGTGTTCTTGTTAGTGTTTCAATCACTACTCCTATTGCCCCCTCTTCACCTTTAATCCGGTCCTCTCCAAGAGCTTAACTCACTTGTGGCAGTATTAAAAGGAGAAGCCTTCCATAAAGTTAAATTGCTTTATTTAATGTAAAACACACTAAAATTGCATTTACACCAAAATAGAAGAAAACTTCATATACGGTGACTGAACCAGGAAGTGCCGCTGGCTCTCCAGCATGCATTCCAGCTAACCAGAAGTGACGTAACGGATGTCCTGCCCTACACATTTCGTCATTAGTGTGCGACATACTCAGGAGCAGGAAGAGCCGAGTCACACCTCTGGTCTTTATACTATTCATTTGGCGGACTGCCCGCAACACCCTGACTACCAGTGGCCGTATTTAGGATATCATGGAGCATATACTGTATTATTGTAATTTAGCACTACTAAGAAATCTTACCAAAATGATTATCTGCCAATCTACCCATGTGCCTCTTAGAATGTCCCTGTGGACTTCAATATATGGGTCGGACGACTTGCAAGTTAGGGGTTTGGTTAGGCGAATATGTCAATAATATTAAGAAGGGGTATAAAAAGCACAGTCTCTCGAATCATTTTAGGTATCATAATAGGGATCCCAGATATGTATGCTTTTGTGGGATAGATAAAACTGAACCATGTTGGGAGAGTTAAGGACAATTGGGCTGTATCACAAAATGAAACCCGTTGGATTTCTGAGCTGAACCCTGACAGTCAAAACATTGATATTGATTTAAATAGTTTTTTTTATGTAAATAATTAAATAGATTCCACCAGTTTTGTTAAATTATGTAATTTTAATATTTATGTTTATATAAAATGCACTGTAAAACGTTTGACAATCCATGGAGTTTTAGTAATAATAGCATTTATGAATTAAATGTATGTATTCGTTTATAAGGAGTAATCTATGTATTATTGTATATCTCTAAGTGTCTATTTCTATTTAACCACAAGATGGAGCCATTGTAACCTTGTAGTTGTAATTGGTTTTATGATGGCGGATAAATTAAATGTTCTTTATCTATTAATAATGCTCCATAGCATATTATATTTTAGGCGTCATACTTTTTTTATTTATGTTTCTTATTATCTGTAGTGGTATTTGAATATTGAATTACAGTAATATATGCTCCCATAATTTCCTAAATCTGGTCGCTGGTAGTTTGAGTGTAGTGGGTGGTCCGTCAAATGAACCGGAAGTGTGATTTGGCTCTTCCTGCTTCTAAGAACATTGCACGCGCATCTGTTACAGCACTTCCTGGTTCAGTCACTGAATATGCAGCTTTCTTCTGTATTGGTGTAAGTGCAGTTATATTAAGTATTACATGTAATAAAGCAGTTTACCACTATGGAAGGCTTTTCCTTCTTTTAATATTGCCACAAGTGAGTTAAGCTCTTGGAGAGGACCGGATTAAAGGTGAAGAGGGGGCTATTGGAGTAGTACTTCTTTTTGGTGTTAGCACAGTGAATTGGAGCAGAATATATATTTAGCATTGGTGTCGTATTTTGGTCCGAGTCAGTACCATATCTGGTTATAGCTGTTAAATTACAAAGTTAAAGTTCAGAAGACCTCTGTTCATGGCTAATCGTTGCAAAATGTGGAAACCAATTATAGCATGCTGCCCAGCCCAAATAAATTCCCAGATTCATTACAGTAGGGAGTATTTATTTATTTATTTTTATTTCAGTTACTTATATAGCGCCGTCAATTTACGCAGCTCTTTACATATACATTGTACATTCACATCAGTCCCTACCCTCAAGGAGCTTACAGTCTAAGGTCCCTAACTCACATTCATGCATACTAGGGACAATTTAGACAGGATCCAATTAACCTACCAGCATGTCTTTGGAGTGTGGGAGGAAACCGGAGTACCTGGAGGAAACCCACGCAGGCACAGGAAGAACGTGCAAACTCCAGGCAGGTAGTGTCATGGTTGGGATTCGAACCAGCGACCCTTCTTACTGTTAGGCGAAAGTGCTATCCACTACACCACTGTGTATTTGATGAACATAAGGGAATGCCACCATTTATTTTCCACCTGAACTCTACACATGAAGTTTAAAGTGAATTGAGACCATGTTGTAACGCTGTCTTTGCCTTAAAACACATGAGGGACATTAGTTTAGTTTAATACAGTCTAAGCTTGTTTTTAGAAATGTTTACTCCCAAATAGTGAATCTTATCCTTGCACTTATGAGTAATACCCCAGTATGTGGAGTAGTGTTCTCTTTAGAGTGGAGAAGTATAAAAGGGTTTTCAGCAAATGTGGTTATTCTGACAATTTTCAATGGGCATTTTTTCAAATTCTGGCAATGTATAAAGTAGTCTTATTGGTTCCAATGCTAACTTAAATAAGGTCGGGGGTAAGGGGCATCCCTGTACCTCGTTTTGTTAGTAATGGGTTATAAAGTTGCTCATTAATCAAGAGTTTGGTTCTAGGATCACGCTTGTTAGTGGAGAGGGTTGTCCTTGCTTGGGAGTATTTTGTCATTTTTATATTGGGTGGAGAAGAGTGTGATCTTTTGGCTTTGTTTTGATGAACTGATCACATTTTGTACATTATTAAACATTGGTATTTTTATAGGGTTACGCCTTTGGTGTCTGCTTTACCACTTCTATTTCTTTGGTTTAGTTATTGCTAACTGTGGGGACACCTGCCTCATTTTCTGGGAAGTAATACTACTATATTACTATTTGTGAGAGATATACTGTATATATGTTGTGAGAGTATGGCCAAATGCTCTGGTCAACAAAAGTTAAAGTCAGGCCATTCAATTTTTTTAAATGCTCTCTGTGTGCATAATCCTTTTATTTTTGTGTTCTTATATTTACAGAGCAATGACAACAGTTTTTCAATTCCTATAAATTTGCTCCTTATCCCTCCAGAAGAAGAAGCATCTCTAGAGCAGATGTCAGGTAAACCTAATAAGAAGCCTTCTCAATTTCCTGCTGATACAGTATGTAAAACTAGACTCACCTTCAATTCTTTATGGTTAACTATATCTTGTACTTTCCCTTGTTCTTCACTGCACCATTTCTTCCCTTCCTGGAATATAATCCCCTTGCTTTCCTCCGTTTCTCTTTATTGTCTGGCTTATTTTCTGGGGTTACTTAAAATACCACTCTTACAAAAACTAAGGTACTATCAACCACGCCACGGGGGTTTTAATGTAATGAATAAAAGACAAGACACTGTGATGTACTTTCACTTTTTTATTGCAATTTGCTAATGTCTCACTGTCAATCTATTCTGTTTGCAATTATTCTTCCCACAGTAACCCTATAAATTGTATGCCTTTTCTTTCAACAAAAAGAAAATTATTCAAAAAGAAATAAGAAACCTTTGCTATTGACATACAGTCAGGTCCATAAATATTGAGACATCAACACAATTCTAATCTTTTGGCTCTATACACCACCACAATGGATTTGAAATGAAACAAACAAGATGTGCTTTAACTGCAGACTTTCAGCTTTAATTTGAGGGTATTTATCCAAATCAGGTGAACGGTGTAGGAATTACAACAGTTTGTATATGTGCCTCCCACTTTTTAAGGGACCAAAAGTAATGGGACAGATGTTTGGTTGCAAATCCTTTGCAGTCAATTACAGCCTGAAGTCTGAAACGCATAGACATCACCAGACGCTGGGTTTCATCCCTGGTGATGCTCTGCCAGGCCTCTACTGTCTTCAGTTCCTGCTTGTTCTTGGGGCATTTTCCCTTTAGTTTTGTCTTCAGCAAGTGAAATGCATGCTCAATCAGATTCAGGTCAGGTGATTGACTTGGCCATTGCATAACATTCCACTTCTTTCCCTTAAACTCTTTGGTTGCTTTCGCAGTATGGTTTGGGTCATTGTCCATCTGCACTGTGAAGCGCCGTCCAATGAGTTCTGAAGCATTTTGCTGAATATGAGCAGATAATATTGCCCGAAAAACTTCAGAATTCATCCTGCTGGTTTTGTCAGCAGTCACATCATCATTAAATACAAGAGAACCAGTTCCATTGGTAGTTATACATGCCCACGCCATGACACTACCACTACCATGCTTCACTGATGAGGTGGTATGCTTTGGATCATGAGCAGTTCCTTTCCTTCTCCATACTCCTCTCTTCCCATCACTCTGGTACAAGTTGATCTTGGTCTCATCTGTCCATAAGATGTTGTTCCAGAACTGTGAAGGCTTTTTTAGATGTTGTTTGGCAAACTCTAATCTGGCCTTCCTGTTTTTGAGGCTCACGAATGGTTTACATCTTGTGGTAATCCCTCTGTATTCACTCTGGTGAAGTCTTCTCTTGATTGTTGACTTTGACACACATACACCTACCTCCTGGAGAGTGTTCTTGATCTGGCTATCTGTTGTGAAGGGTGTTTTCTTCACCAGGGAAAGAATTCTTCGGTCATCCACCACAGTTGTTTTCCGTGGTCTTCCAGATCTTTTGGTGTTGCTGAGCTCACCGGTGCGTTCTTTTATCTGCTCCTTGTAAATGGGATAATGAGGGAATAACACACACCTGGTCATGGAACAGCTGAGCAGCCAATTGTCGCATTTACTTTTGCTCCCTTAAAAAGTGGGAGGCGCATATACAAACTGTTGTAATTCCTACACCGTTCACCTGATTTGGATGTAAATACCCTCAAATTAAAGCTGAAAGTCTGCAGTTAAAGCACAGGGTGTATAGAGCCAAAAAGATTAGAATTGTGTCAATGTCCCAATATTTATGGACCTGACTGTAGGCGGCATAGTTGCCATGTATAAGGAAATCTAGCAGCGGTCATGATTGCCAAAGAAAAGTAAACCCAGTCCAGAGCTAAGTGTTTACAGATTATACACAAAACAATTCTCCGGCGCTTGGGTGCTAGGTCTAGAAATGTGTGGTGCAGTCAACCTTTTATGTGTGGAATGTTCCTGGTCTTGCTGCCCTCCTCAGAACAATGAATAACAAGTTTCCGCGCTTAGGAAATGGGTGAACTGCAGCCTCCCTAATTAAAAACTTCACCTAGGTGAAGTCCAGAAAATGTATAAACTTACAGAAAGGGAAAGTGGCGCTGTTCAGAGGTAGTGCACGTAAAATGTTACCCTATAAAAAAATATGTATAAAATATAAATATCCACTAGTGACCAATGTGAAAGATAAATAATAAATAAATGGTGAATTAACTGAGCTATTCTGAAAGCTCTATATAATTCAATTGCTCCTTTTTAAAGTGACATGTGCATTCAAAAATAAGGAATGTGTATCATTGAATAAAAACTTAGATGTGAAATATATGCATAAATTCATCAAAATCCAAAATATCAGTCAATGTCCATGAACAAAGTACCGAAAATAAAGTGACGTGCTAAATCCAAAAGTGCAAAAATTAGTCCACAGTGCCACAACTAATATATATCCAAAAAAAGAGAAATAATAGATGGCATGTGCTCAATCCAAAAAGTGAAAGTTTGTAAATTTAATCCGTGAAGCACAGAATAAAGTGACTATTCGGTGCTCCCCTCCTTCTTCTATGTTCCCCTCTTGTATCTGGACTCACCAGAGCGCCTCACCCCTGCAGGGGTAAAAGGCGTAGTTGTTATATCCAAATCGCGGTGTCCCCCTTGCCGGGATATTCCCCTGGTCCACGGTATTTATCCAGAGTAGATCCAGTAACTCAGGCAAGGTGTTGCTCCTCTGTGGATGCTAGGATGGGGTCTTCAGTTTCTTTCCACCTCCATAATATGATTTATGAAATCAACAGGCATGCACTTATGTTTAAGAAAAGATGGAACTTCCTAATGTAAATCCATAGAACAAATGAATATTTTTATTAAAAAGGTTACTAAGTAGTTAAACCCAAGGGGGAGCTCCAATGCTCCGACTGGCTTGAAAAACAAAGCGGTTCCGGCATGCGTTCCACACAGCGTATTCGCAAAAACCGGAAGTGTCCGAAAACACGATGTGACGTATTGCGTACCAAGTATGTCCCACCTTACGTGTTTCATCACACGGACATCATCTGAGGTGCATTTCGAGCGAGGACCCTCTTCCTTAGAGCCAAAGTGATGAATCTCTTTGTCTCTGAGGAAGAGGGTCCTCCCTCGAAGCGCGTAAGCCACCCTGCAATACCGCCTGGTCCTCTAAGATCTTTGATTCCAGTTAATGTTTACAGGTTCTAAAAGGCTGAATATACCCTTAAGAGGTGTGTGTATATTTCATCATCTGTTTCATCAAATTAATATGCTGTAGACCATAAAAACAGGTAGTTGAGCCGCAGTTTTACTGATCCCAGACCTCCTACTTAAAACTTAACATACAGCTGGAGGGGGCTGTACTCATGTCACAGCTGTGATGCTTTTGCCCATTCAAGTCAATGGAGCCGCATTGCAGCAGCAAGCCATACATTTGGCTCACGATTTCTGCACATTAGTTCAATTCAAAATCGTTGAAAAAAATAATAAAAACACATTTAAAAGGTAGCAGTATTGCCTCCTGAATGCAGAGAAACCTTTGCTTAGCTGCCTGCTGAAAAGCCCTTTTCAGAGTCTGCTGCAGTGTGAGTTAAGCAAAACTGACAAAAAAGAAAAACCTACCAGATTTCCCCTATCCCCAAGGTGGAAGAGGGAATCCTTTCTGCTGTGGTATTGTATTCTGACAGCAGGGACCCTCCGCAACCTCAGAATGCACGGATTAGCACTGTAGCACCGATCGAGTGAACATTTTCTAACATTCTCGTTCGAGAGCAGTTGGTCGTTTGACTTTCTTCAGTGTTAAAATATATTATTGTATAACCCATGCCAAATGTTTACCTTTTTTGGTAGAGTTTGAAAAACCATTACGGTTTATAAATAATTAGATTTTTGGGACAACGTAGACTGAATTGTTTTGATAATCTTCTTTTGACAGAAACAACTGTATTCCCAATGTTTTGCATAAAGTATTGCCAGTAACATTAAGGCCTCTTTCACACTTGTGCGACCTGAAAGCTGTGGGATTTTGCAGCGACTTAAAGCAATGCCTGTGTAATCTTGAGGTCTATGGATCAAAGTCTGACCAAAGTAGTGCAGGGACTACTTTGAAGTCGCTGCGACTTGAAGCCGCACAGATATGAACAGTACTCGTTGGAAATCATGGGGTACAACTTGTCATGCGGCTTTGCAGGACAAGTCGCACAAGTGTGAAAGGGGCCTAAGCGGGTTATTTTCCTATATAAAGTTCACTGTTAAAAGTCCAACACAATTTAAACTGTTAAAAACTTGTACTTGATGCTGAATTGATGTGCCTGCGTATAAGTTAAGACAGACAAAGAAAAAATGTATTATTGCTGTTGCCAAGTGTCTCCATATACCTCTGTGAATATTAAAAAAAATAGAATTGCTGACTCAAGGCCATAGTAAAGTGTTCTAAGTCAGGAGGCATTAAACTCAAACCCACAACTTTAACCTCTTGCCGACTGCCCACAGTAAATATACGTCATTACTTTGATGTTAAATACTGGGGTTATGGCAGCAGCTAGCTGCCATAACCGCAGTATCAGTTTTAACTGTGGGTGATTCGGCGTCGGACAAAAGTGGTCCTTTGTTTTTAAAGCTAAATGAGAGATCCTTTTTGATCCCAGATCTCTCAGTACAGAGGACCTTTCATGCTTATTTCTATTAAGGGATGTTTACATTTCTTGTAATAGGAATAAAAGTGATAAAAATAAAGGGACCATGTAAAAATAAAAAGTAAAATAAATAAGAAAAAAAAAAATTCAAAGCTCCCCATTTCTCCATGCTTGCACGTCGAAGCGAACGCATGCATAAGTCACGCCCACATTTGTAAACGATGTTTAAACCACATATGCGGTATCGCCACGATTGTAAGAGCGAGAGCAATAATTCTAGCGCAGGACCTCCTCTGTAAGTTTAAACGGGTAACCTGTAAAATGTTTTAAACGTCGCCTATGGAGATTTGTAAATACTGTAATTTGTCGCCATTCCACGAGCATGCACAATTTTAAAGCATGACAGGTTAGGAAACTGATTTGCTTGGCGTAACACCATCTTTCACATTATACAAAGAAAATTGGGGTAAGTATTGTGGGTTTTTTTTTTTTTTTTTTATTAAAGTGTATTTTTTCTCAAAAAAATTGCGTTTGAAAGACCTCTGCGCAAATACAGTGTGACATAAAATATTGCAACAATCGCAATTTTTCTAGGGTCTCTGCTAAAAAAAAAAAAAAAAAAAAAAAAAAAAGTGTATGTGTAAATATTTTTTTATATATATATATATATATATATATATATATATATATATATATATATATATATATGTGTGTGTGTGTATGTGTGTATATATATATATATATATATATATATATATATATATATATATATATATATATATATATATATATATATATATATATATATATATATATATATATATATGTGTGTGTGTGTGTATACACACAGTGGGGACGGAAAGTATTCAGACCCCCTTAAATGTTTCACTCTTTGTTATAGTGCAGCCATTTGCTAAAATCATTTAAGTTAATTTTTTTCCTCATTAATGTACACACAGCACCCCATATTGACAGAAAAACACAGAATTGTTGACATTTTTGCAGATTTATTAAAAAAGAAAAACTGAAATATCACACGGTCCTAAGTATTCAGACCCTTTGCTCAGTATTTAGTAGAATCACCCTTTTGATCTAATACAGCCATGAGTCTTTTTGGGAAAGATGCAACAAGTTTTTCACACCTGGATTTGGGGATCCTCTGCCATTCCTGCTTGCAGATCCTCTCCAGTTCTGTCAGGTTGGATGGTAAATGTTGGTGGACAGCCATTTTTAGGTCTCTCCAGAGATGCTCAATTGGGTTTAAGTCAGGGCTCTGGCTTGGCCATTCATGAACAGTCACGGAGTTGTTGTGAAGCCACTCCTTCATTGTTTTAGCTGTGTGCTTGGGGTCATTGTTTTGTTGGAAGGTAAACCTTCGGCCCAATCTGAGGTCCTGAGCACTCTGGAAAATTTTTTCGTCCAGGGTATCCCTGTACTTGGCCACATTCATCTTTCCCTCCATTACAACCAGTCGTTCTGTCCCTGCAGCTGAAAAACACCCCCACGGCATTATGCTGCCACCACCATACTTCACTGTTGGGACTGTATTGGACAGGTGATGAGCAGTGCCTGGTTTTCTCTACACATACCGCTTAGAATTAAGGCCAAAAAGTTCTATCTTGGTCTCATCAGACCTGATAATCTTATTTCTCACCATCTTGGAGTCCTTCAGGTGTTTTTTAGCAAACTCCATGCAGGCTTTCATGTGTCTGCACTGAGGAGAGGCTTCCGTCAGGCCACTCTGACAGGTGTGTGGCTTTCCTAATCAAGTCCAATCAGTATAATCAAACACAGCTGGACTCAAATGAAGGTGTAGAACCATCTCAAGGATGATCAGGAGAAATGGACAGCACCTGAGTTAAATATATGTCACAGCAAAGGGTCTGAATACTTAGGACCATGTGATATTTTTCTTTTTTAATAAATCTGCAAAAATGTCAACAATTCTGTGCTTTTCTGTCAATGTGGGGTGCTGTGTGTACATTAATGAGGAAAAAAAATGAACTTAAATGATTTTAGCAAATGGCTGCAATTTAACAAAGAGTGAAAAATTTAAGGGGGTCTGAATACTTTCCGTCCCCATGTATTATACATACATACACACACAGTATCTCACAAAAGTGAGTAAGCCCCACTCAATTTTGAAAATATTTTATTATATCTTTTCATGTGACAACACTGAAGAAATTACACTTTGCTACAATGTAAAGTAGTGAGTGTACAGCTTGTATAACAGTGTAAATTTGCTGTCCCCTCAAAATAACTCAACACACAGCCATTAATGTCTAAACCGCTGGCAACAAAAGTGAGTACACCCCTAAGTGAAAATGTAAAATTGGGCTAAATTGGCCATTTTCCCTCCCTGGTGTCACGTGACTCGTTAGTGTTACAAGGTCTCAGGTGTGAATAAGGAGCAGGTGTGTTAAATTTGGTGTTATTGCTCTCACTCTCTCACACTGGTCACTGGAAATTCAACATGGTACCTCATGGCAAATAACTCTGAGGATCTGAAAAAAAGAATTGTTGCTCTACATAAAGATGGCCTAGGCTATAAGAAGATTGCCAAGACCCTGAAACTGAGCTGCAGAATGGTGGCCAAGACCATACAGCAGTTTGACAGGACAGGTTCCACTCAGAACAGGCCTTACCATGGTCGACCAAAGAAGCTGAGTGCACATGCTCAGCGTCATATTCAGAGGTTGTCTTTGGGAAGTAGACGTATGAGTGCTGCCAGCATTGCTGCAGAGGTTGAAGGGGTGGGGGGGTAAGCCTGTCAGTGCTCAGACCATACGCCGCACACTGCATCAAATTGGTCTGCATGGCTGTCATCTCAGAAGGAAGCCTCTTCTAAAGATGATGCACAAGAAAGCCTGCAAACAGTTTTCTGAAGACAAGCCGACTAAGGACTTGCATTACTGGAACCATGTCCTGTGGTCTGATGAGACCAAGATAAACTTATTTGGTTCAGATGTTGTCAAGCGTGTGTGGCGGCAGCCAGATGAGGAGTACAAAGACAAGTGTGTCTTGCCTACAGTCAAGCATGGTGGTGGGAGTGTCATTGTCTGGGGCTGCATGAGTGCTGTCGGCACTGGGGTGCTACAGTTCTTTGAGGGAACCATGAATGCCAACATGTACTGTGACATACTGAAGCAAAGCATGATCCCTCCCTTCAGAGACTGGGCCGCAGGGCAGTATTCCAACATGATAACGACCCCAAACACACCTACAAGATGACCACTGCTTTGCTAAAGAAGCTGAGGGTAAAAGTGATGGACTGGACAAGCATGTCTCCAGACTTTAACCCTAATAAACATCTGTGGGGCATCCTCAACCGGAAGGTGGAGGAGCGCAAGGTCTCTAACATCCACCAGCTCCGTGATGTCATTGTGGAGGAGTGGAAGAGGACGCCAGTGGCAACCTGTGAAGCTCTGGTGAACTCCATACCCAAGAGGGTTAATGCAGTGCTGGAAAATAATGGTGACCACACAAAATATTGACACTTTGCACCCAATTTGGACATTTTCACTTAGGGGTGTACTCACTTTTTGTTGCCAGCGGTTTAGACATTAATGGCCGTGTGATGAGTTAATTTGAGGGGACAGCAAATTTACACTGTTATACAAGCTGTACACTCTCACTACTGTTGTCACATGAAAAGATATAATAAAATATTTACAAAAATGTGAGGGGTGTACTCACTTTGTGAGATACTGTGTGTGTGTGTGTGTGTGTGTATATGTATGTAATATATGTATGTTTTATTGTTTTATTTATATATATATATATATGTGTATGTGTGTGTGTGTGTGTATATATATATATATATATATATATATATATATATATATATATATATATATATATAATGTGTGTGTATATAAATAAATGTTTAGGGGTTCTAAGTAATTTTCTAGCAAAAAATGCTAATTTTAACTTGAAAACAAAAAGTTCCAGAAAAGGCCTGGTCAGCAAATTAAACCAAAATCGTAGTCTTAATGAACATATGCATGCATAGATAGATAGATATATATATATATATATATCTATATCTCTATCTCAAAAAAACTCAATATTTTTATTTAAATACTCAAAATTTTTTATTATACAAAAATACAGAACTAGGAATGCCCACACTAAAAACCAAGTTAAAATGTCCTGCAAGTTTGTTCTAGTGTACCCTCTACATAATCATTTACCACCAAAGTCTATAACACACATCCTTTAATAAAGACATATAAACATAGTGCCTGATAACCCAATGAAAATAAACAAAAACAATAAATAATATTAACTAAAACCGTAACCAAGCATGCAGATCCTGATTGGCCAAAGGAGTCCAAGATCAAGCTCCTGTATATCAAAAAATATCCTAATTTGTGCTCCTAGGTCAAATCAGCTAGTAAGTAGGGCTGTTGTGTTGTCTTACTGTAAATCCCAGAGGTAAAGTGCACTATAATCAGAGTATAGTGATAAATCCATTCCTATACACCGAGAGTCTGATAAACCCAACCCAATTCTAACCAATCATTTCCTGCACCTAGGCGGCGGTAAAGCGGCGCTGTTTTTAGCGGTGCTTTATTATCGTTTTTGAGACGCTTTGCGGTGCTTTTAACCCCTAACCTAACAGCCGAAAAAGGGTTAAAAGAGCCGCTGCTCATTGATTTCCTTGGGCAGGGGCACTTTAGGAGCGGTGTATACACCACTCCTACAGTGCCTCAAAGATGCTGTTTGCAGGACTTGTGGATGACCTTATCCTGTGTGTATCTGAATACTCAGTCCAGCCTAGACAGAAAATATATAATACTTATAATGTGACATTCAGTCAGAATACCAAAAAAGGAATGAACTGCTGTAGGACCTGTATAACCCTCCCCTCATCATTAAAAGTTCAACACAATGCAAACTGTGTTAAAAACCTGTACCTGAATCCGTATTGATGTTCTTGCATATAAGTAAAGTAGATACAAAGAAAATAGTTTTTGGATTTCCATAGGTGTTACCAGGTGTCTCCATATATTTCCTGTTTGTTGTGGTTGCATAAACATACAGTACAAGTACAGACCATAGACCTATTTTAACTGACAATTCACAGGAGCCCCCTCTATCCATACGCAAATTTTGACTTTTTAGAATGCAGAGGCTCTGACATGGCTGCTGTATTCAGCAGTGCAAAGTCGGTACCATTGACAGGTGTTTCCATTGCATAATGCCATGTGACAAGATTGTATTGAAGCTCCAGCTTTACATTTCTGAGCTCAGAGAGGAATATTAAGCTAACAGTGGTACATGCAAGCAACTGCTGATGCCCGTTTTTACACCAGAAGCTTATGGCAATACACGATATTGACCAACCCCTTAATTCTAATAAAACCTCTTATAACAACTTTGGAATAGCCCATTGATTTTAAGGCAATATACAGTACTGTAGTACAACTGTGTTAAAAATATGTCAAACTTTATTTTTATTTTGTACAATTGATTTTCTTTGCATACACGCTTAAAGTTTTACAGCATATTGTTACATCGAAACCACCAAACCCTGGTTAACTTGCATTAGTCCTGTATCTTGTCTTGACATTTTTAATGCAGAATCGCCCAACATGTTTCAGAATATTATATTTCCTTCTTCAGGGAGTACAGTATGGAATATGTATGTTATCTATAATGAGAACACCCTATTAAGTACTTGCGTCAAAAAAACACATGTCCATAAAAAAAGCTTTCTCAAAAAACAATGTTAACTCATGCTAGAAGTAATGCAGAGATACAATGTACAGCTATCACATAAAAATTAAGCATCATGTTTGCTGCCCCCACCTTAGCCGGCATGGAGTCAGACTCCAATGTATGCAGAGAAAATCAGCCATAATTTGGTTTTATGTGAATTGTAATACTTTGTACAAATAAAGTATGACATATTGTTAACTATATGTACTATATTGCCTTAAAAGTCCCATCAAAGGGGTATTCCAAAGTTGTTACTAGTGCAAGGGATTTTGGCAATTTTCAGAGCACCCACTATTATCTTGAATAAAAACTCTTGAATTAAACAAACGTTTTATATAGGCTTCAGCTTTATTAGGGAGAATCGATTTTTAGAAAACCACTGTTCTGAGACCTGAAAAAAATTTTTCCTTTTTGTTCCAGGGTTCAGACCGGATCTTAATTCTGACAATGATGCTGATAATTCTGAAGTTGTGATTTCTGAAGGATCGGATTCCTGTGAGTCTATCCAGCAGACGCTCATAATTCCATGCTCTATTTTAGCCAGTTTTCTCTTGTGTCATCCTCAAAAGGCTAATTAAAATTTCTGTCTGAAGTCTCCTGCCATTCACGAGTAGGCTCATTGGAGAGGAGCTAAATTCATAGTTGTTTTGCCATTTCTTGATTCAGCTATATTTAGACTTCACAGCAATGTCTACTTAGAATGGAACTTTTACGTCTATCACACTTGTAGAAGTGGTAGGTTCCAAAGGTAATGTTGATATACAGGAGGAAGGGGGTATACACTAGTGCAAGTCCTGTAGTTAAAGAAAATCTAGTAGATGGGTTGCTTAGGCTTTGGCTCCCTCATAATCAGACATGCTGGGTATTTGTGACAGCTAGTGAAGGGGTACTGGCGGTGGGCTGGTGATATTGTCTTTAACAAGGTGGATATAAGTATGTATATCCAATACACTTTAACAGTCCCTATCCCTTCAGAAGATTGTGCAGTATTACCCCACATGGTATAATGAATTCCCTCTATAGTGTGTACTTGTCTCAGTTAGGAGTACGAAGTGTCGTTTCTGTCTGCTGCTTCGTTCCTCTGCCATCAGCATGAATCACTTCTGACAAGTTTTCCTGACACCAAGAGAGAAAAGGTGATAGGGGAGGGATATCGAGCTGATTGACAGCCCCGGTTCTGTTTGGCTCAGTTCACATATGTCCGGGTACGGTTTCATTGTGATTTTTCAAAGGAGTCCGGTGAGGTTTCGTTCATCGATTCAGGTGCGAATTTGTTAGGTGTATGACACTTGAAATCGCACCTGAAATGGACCTAAAATCGTACAGTACTCTGAAAAACGCAGTGTGGCCAGCCCGCAGATATGTGAACTGGCTCCACAGAAAGCCAGGTTCATATGTCATGCAAATTGGATGCGATTCAGAATGCATACAATTTGCATACAATATATGTGAACCAAGCCTTCCTGTGTGCTGTGTGATGGGAGACATGTCTCTTTCCTCCAATCAGCTCTCAGAACTCTCCTGACTGAGCTCTGCAGAGCGTAACTTCAATTCTATGCCCCCTTTTGCTGAACTCTCAGACACGTTTATAAATTCAGCACTTTGAAGGGATGTAGAAAAGACAGGTACAACTTATGTAGGAGGATTTGTTTATTCTCTGTGTATCGCCTGAAGATAGTCCCTTCACTGGGTTTGTGTAAGGGTTTACAACCACTTTAAAATATATTTTTATGGCTTTCTCATTTTATTTTTTCAAGTTTGCTCTTCCATATTTTTTGAATTTTGTTAAAAATAGCCGACTAGAGGGAGCTATCAGTAGCTCTTTGCAGTTACTCTTTCTCTTAACTTGAGAAGATATTAGACACACACGGAGGACATTGTTTTCAGTGTGTCAGTTGCCTTGTATACACTTGCATTGTGAGAATGAGCAGCATGAGGCAAGGTTTGGAAGTCTAGGTGGGATTTAATGTTTTTCTCTTTGGAAAGTTTCAGAGCATATATAAGAAATGATCAGGACGATCATTGCTATAGATAGATAGATACACACTGCTCAAAAAAATAAAGGAACACTTTTTAATCAGAGTATAGCATCAAGTCAATTAAACTCCTGGGATATTGATCTGGTCAAGTAGCTAAGGGGGTTGTTAATAAGTTTAAGCTGCTTTGGTATTAATGCCTAGATGGGCAACAATGAGTCAACCTCCAAAACAGGAATGGTTTTACAGGTGGAGGCCAATTAATTTCTTTTTTCCCCTACTCATCTTTTCTGACCATTTTTCACTAGTTTTGCTTTTGGCTAGGGTCAGTGTCACTACTGGTAGCATGAGGCAATACCTGGACCCTATAGAGGTTGCACAGGCAGTCCAATTCCTCCAGGATGGCACATCAATACATGCCATTGCCAGAAGCTTTGCTGTGTCTCCCAGCACAGTCTCAAGACATGTAGGAAATTCCAGGAGACAGGCAGTTGCTCTAGGAGAGCTGGACGGGGCCGTAGACGGTCTTTAACCTATCAGCACGACCGGTATCTGCTTCTTTGTGCAAGGAGGAACAGGATAAGAAATGCCAGAGCCCTACAAAATGACTTCCAGCAGGCCAATGGTGTGAATGTCTCTGACCAATCAGAAACAGACTTCATGAGGATGGCCTGAGGGCCTGACATCCTCTAATGTGCCCTGTGCTCACTGCCTGGCACCGTGGAGCTCGATTGGCATTTGCTATTGAACACCAGGATTGGCAGGTCGGCCACTGGTGCCCTGTGCTTTTCACAGATGAGTGCAGGTTCACCCTAAGCACATGGGACAGATGTGAAATGGTCTGAAGAAGCCATGGAGAACGTTATGCTGCCTGTAACATTGTTCGGCATGACCGGTTTGGTGGTGGGTCAGTGATGGTCTGAGGAGGCATATCCATGGAGGGACACGCAGACCTCTACAGGCTAGACAATGACACTCTGACTGCTGTTGGGTATCGGGATGAAATCCATGGACCCATTGTCATACCCTACACTGGTGCAGTGGGTCCTGGGTTCCTCCTGGTGCACGACAATGCCCGGCCTCATGTGGCGAGAGTATGCAGCCAGGTTTTGGAGGATGAACTAATTGATACCATTGAATGGCCCCCCACGCTCGCCTGACCTAAAAAGAATAGAACACATCTGGGACATTCTGTTTCGATCCATCTGACACTGCCAGGTTGCACCTCCCCCCGGACACCACCTGGACCACCACCTCATTAGGAGCATACCCCGACGTTGTCAGGCATGCATACAAAATGGACTAGCCTGCTGCATCATTTTTTCACTTTGATTTTTGATGTGTCTTTGAATTCAGCCCTTTTTTAGGTTGATAATTTTAATTTTCATCAAACCATGTGGCATCCTTTCGTTCCTAACACATTACCCAGTCCGGATCAGTATAGCTATCCAGCATGATATTTTTCCCCATTGAGATCTGATGTGTTTTAAAAGCGTTCCTTTAATTTTTTTGAGCAGTGTTCTATATATATAATTAATTGCTACATAGCATTTATCACTAATTTATCAAAGATGAAGTTTGATGGACTGTAAGGCTGGATTCACACTATAGCATTTTGAATTGCGGGCAGATCTGCCACGGATCTGCCCGCGATTTCACAGCGCTGAAGTGTGAATGACAAAATGCGGAACTCGCATTTCAGATGCCATTCATTTGAATGCCACCTCAAATCGCGATGCGGATTGCCGCGATTGCGGCACTATTTATCACTCCGCAAATTCAAAGCGCTGTAGTGGGAATGCAGCCTAAGTATAGGCCAAAGACAAGTGGTGTTGGTGTATTTTAACACTCAGCCGTAGTGTGACTTTTGTTTTTCAGATCTGTTTTGGTCTTCTAATTTACAACATATGTAGTTGCAGAGCAGACATCCCCGGGGACTCTGTCTCCCTTTAGATATCCGTGTACAAACATAAACACTGCACTTTATTTTTCTGTATCCAAGGTACTGGTACACATGCAAGCAAAAAACACATTTGTTTGTTTAAGAAAACATTATATAACCCTTAAAGTAGAACTATAGGCAAAACTTTTTTTTTTTTTCATTTTGGATGGAGCAAGGGAGGGTTATTACCCCTGTCAGACTTTTTTTCCCCATCTGTGTCCCATTGGGGAAATTTATCTTCATTTCCTGTCCCATAGCCACATAGCAAGGAATTGCAAGGAAATCCCTGCAATTAAGGGAATCCCATGAGGACCCCCAGGTCACCAGAACTAGTGTCCCCATTGGAAGATTTCCCCTCTTACTTTTCTGGGGACAACCCAAAATTTGCGATATTCTTTACTTTCAGTTTCAATGATAATGGTAAACAGGACACACAAAGAGGGTGAATCTCCCTAAGGAGGGAACAGACAGTAATAAAAACTGACAGGTGTTCAAATACCTCTCCACTCTATCCAAAAAATGTTTTGCCTTTAGTTATTATCATTATTATTATACATCTTCAAAACTAAGCTGTAATGAGAAAAATGATGGCTGCCATCACTGAACTCCTTTTAAAAAATGCTATCTGTCCCGGCTGTCATGTTCCAATACAGTAGTATGCAGATTTCAAACTATAGGCTTTCTTCTCTTGACTTCCCAAATCTGCTTACTTTTCGGTATAGAAAGTATTGAATATCCTGGGTTAGCGTAACAGCCTGTCAAATAGTATTTCAGAATTAAATCAGCATTTTATTGATTTATTACAAATATTTGTATAGCAACAACAATATACACAGCACTTTATATGTATTATATATTCACATTAGTTTCTACCCTCAAGTAGCTTACAATCTGAGTTCCCTTTTCCACATGCTGGGTACACACATACCGAAAATCACTGGATCAGCAGGAAGTGGATTGGACTTTGGGTACTTTCTGTTGAACAGAAGCCAGACCTAACAGTTGGCTTCTGTCGAACGGGCATGCTGGAAAAACAGCATTCGATCAGCACCTGCAGCCAATGGCTCCAAGAGCTGATCAGTATATTATGGTGGGGGCAAAGTCCCCCTGTCAGAATACATTAGCTCAGTGGGAGAGATCCCTTCATCCAAATTACTTGTGTTGATGCGGAGATCTGTCCAGTGTTTTTTTTTTTTTTTTTTTTTTAGTGGGTTGAAAAAAAAAAAAAAAACTGTGTCGCTATACTAGGGCCAATTAACTTATCAGCTTGTCTTTAGAATATACCGCAGTACTTGGAAGAAACTTGCAAACTCCATTTGGAATTGAGCCGATGACCCAAAAGTGCACAGGCAGAAATGCTAAGCATTAATCAACAGTGCTGCCCGTGTCAGGGTCAGTGTTTCTTTTATGCCAGTTTTACGTTGAAGTATTGCTACCATTTTCTAAAGTCCAGAATTTAAAAAGCTTGTCTGAGCTCTATGAACCTCCCTCCTCACACAGCAAAAAGAAACAAAGCTGGGGCTGTCAATCACAGGCTGTGGTCTGGAGATCCCTCCCCTGTCACCATGTTTCACTTGGTGTCAGGAAAACTTTTCATACGTGACTCATGTAGATGGCAGAGGAACCAGGCAGCAGACAGAAATTACACTTATATAGTGCTAACCTTGTGCCAATACCCTAGATATTGAATATTATAAAACAAAGGATGAATTCCCAATGTATATATTAACACAGAATGTTGTATTGCTGGAGGTTAGGAATGTTAAGGTTATAAAATAGTCACTGGCTGACACTAACAGTACATGCAAGGCTGCCTTCTCACAATGGGCTGGGAATTCTCAAGCTGCAAAAGAAGAGGAGAAGGAAAGAGGCGCCAAGCAGGCATGGTGTAGCACAGTTTATAAAAAAATGTATAAACAATTGAGGGGCGTGGCCTGACACAGCCCTAAGATAAAAGGCCTATGTGTATCCAGAGCTCCGTCCATTACTCCTTTTTCTTCATTAATCCTGGACTGCTTGTACTGTATTGCTGGCTGGATCACCTCCCTGGGATGCCTAGGATCACATGAACTAACTTTTGGAGCGACTGGACGCACGGAGACCCGAGCGGAGCGGCGATCTCCCGCGCAGCGGCCAAAATCAGGCAAGTCAGTGGCTGCGGCCTACAACCGGAGGTCCGCGGCCATCTTGGTCCTCCTTCACTCCAGCCCTGCCTTGAGATAGCTACACAGCACAGATACCCAGTTGCTAGAAAACCTTCTAGGGGAGCTGAACTGCATTAATCCTCCTATAGCCCCCCTGGCCCTCAGTAGCCTAGGAAAACTGACGTTAATACTCGGGCTAGATTGCGGCCTAGGCCTGCATGTGGTGACCAGCGGCCATTTTGGCACACCTGCTCCTCCTGCCTGTACTGTATTCATGGGCTGCGGCCCTCTCGTCCTCATCTGAACAGCTTCTATTGGGGTTCTTCTATATTCATATTACAGCCTCAGATTGCCAGCACCTCAGAAGATGGGGTGGCATCTCACACACCTGCTCTGTGGGAGCAGTCCCTGTCCCCAGGCACTTTGGTGACTTCAAGACCCCAGACAGCACTTTCCTCTGATCAACAGGCAAGCAAGTTCGCTAACTTAAGCTCGGGAACTTGTTGGGTGATACCCTGGACCCCCACAGTATGTCACCAACCAAAGCACAGAAAGCAGCGGCGGCAAAACTCGATCAGTACCGCCGACAAGAAAAGGAGGACATGGAGGAAGATGGAACCACTGAGAAAGCTGGAGGGGGAGAACGAACAGCATGTGACACTGACAAACTCCTTGAAGCAATCACCTTTTGCAGAACTTCTCTCACAGCACAAATTGAGGAAGTCATGATGGATTTTTCCCTTATCACATTTTTGGAACAACTCCTGATTAATACCTATGGGAGAGAAGCCTTCTCCCCTATGTTTGCGGTGGAGCGGGCACATCACATGCCAGCAAGACCCCCCCCCGCAGGGAGCTCCTCCTCGCACGTTCATAGCTAAACTCCTTAACTACAAGGACCAAGATACTGCTTTAAGAATGGCAAGGGAGAAAGGCAATATCCCAGTAGGGAATGTTAAAGTGGCTATTTTCCCAGATTTCTCGGCAGAGGTGTAACGTCGCCTTCAGAGCTTTACGGAGGCCAAACGTAGGCTAAGGAACCTGCAATACAAGTATTCCATGCTCTTTCCTGCCCGCCTCAGAGTAGAACATGACGGTCGTGCGGTCTTCTTTGAAGATCCAGAGGAGGTGATCTCCTGGATGGAACGACGAGCTAATCCTCAACGAGCTGATTAATTAAGTCCTACTAATTACGTGGCTGTGACCAGGAACTGTTCCCAACCAGCGCAAGTTTAAAACACAAATCCTGGATATCCACAGTACAAGAGTCAACTTACCCTTCGGGGCTCCGGAGAGACAAAAGTCCTACAGTCAACATGGATCGTGCAGCAAGACTTTACCCCACACAGTTCTGGGAAACAGCACCATGAAAACTGGAACTTTCTCTGGAACTTAGTCGTTGCAGTCAAATGGAGGCAAGAGGATCGGGGGACCACACTGCACGTTTTGCAAGTGATATGGCTGATACCCCTCATTCTACTTAGTCTCCGGGGACTTAACCAGTTGTTCTACATTCTATTGGCAACCAAGAAGTTGGAATGTTTCCCAGTTCGTTCACAATCAGTTGAGGGATTATGCCCGCACCAGTTTGGGTCAGTGTAGGGCAGGGAGGGGGGTGGGGGTTCATATGTTTATGGTTCGATTAAACTTGAGTGTGCATACTTATCACAGAAAACAGGTAACATTTCAAATGCCAGATCTATGGAAACGTACATATGTGTCGTGTGATACACGATTGAGGCAGCTATGTCTGAATACTAGAAACCTGTGTGCCTTATGCATAGAGAGCAAATTGTTTTATATAAATGTTTTATTAATGATTAAAAAGTTTTGCCTATGGCATCTCTGAAGTTTCTCACATGGAATGTGAGAGGCCTGCGCGAGAAATTTAAACGTGCGGCAGTCTTCACATTCCTTAAGAGACTGAGACATGCTGATATAGTAGCATTAGTGGAGACGCATATTGAGGGGAGTGTACAGATGGCGCTTCGCCGGCCATGGGTTGGGTGGGCGTATCATTCTACCCACACATCCCATTCCAGGGGAGTTTCCATATTAATAGTCAAATCGGTACATTTTGAATTGTGTGAGTTATCCACTGACCCACTAGGCCGCTATGTCTTTATCCATGCTAAAGTATATGGAGAACCTTTACTCATAATGGCTTTTTATATACCACCTCCATTTAATGTTTCCATAGTCAAGGAGGGTATATCATTCATGACCCTTTCTTTCGAATATAGCTACGGTTTGGCTAGGTGACTTCAATGTCACTTTAAATCCGAACCTAGACAGGCTACAACTGGCTTCACCGGCCCATAATACTCCCACTGAGACTAGGTTCTCTAAACTTATCTCCACCTTCCACTTAATAGACACATGGAGACACAAGTTTCCACAGGCTAGGTCATATTCATGCTTCTCGTCCTCTCATGGTTCCATGTCCCGTATAGACTTTATACTTATCTCCCGCAGGTTGACACCGAGACTATCGGAGATAATGTTTTGCCCTAGAATACTTTCAGACCATAGTCCTTATTGGATTACATTAAGTATTCCAGTAGCAAAACCACCACGGTCATGGCGCCTGAACCCATTTTGGCTCTCTTCTACCTGAAGATGGCGAGCTTATGGATAAATGGAGAATGTACTTTGTGGAAAATGATGGGTCAGCATCACCATCCGTAGTATGGGATTCCTTCAAGTTATTCGCTAGGCATACGTTAATAACTATTATTAATAAAATTAAGATGGACTCCTCGGGTGCCCTCGGTAAGGCGCTGGAGGATTTGTCCTCTACTGAAAGAATGTATGCCAACACTCCGACACCCGCAAATGCAGATCAACTTAAACTACAGACCAGAGTGGTTAACCAGTTACAGTACCAGAAAGCCAGACAAAAAATGTTTTTCTCCAAACAGAAAATGTTTGAACATGGGGAAAAGGCAGGAAAGTTGTTGGCATACTTGGTACATAGCGAGGATAGACCCCCGGTGGTTATCACATTACATGGCCCCGGAGGACAACAAGTCACAGACCCACCTAAAGTAACCTCAATGTTCAGGGATTTTTTTGCTGACTTATACACAACGACATCCCCCACCGAGACCCAATCCATGTCTCTTTTTCTGGAAAAGGTGATTTTTCCACAGCTGACAGAAGAACAGATAGGATTACTAGAAGCACCACTTACTACAGACGAAATAACAACTGCTATAGCTAGCTTTGCTAGGTCTAAATCTCCCGGATCGGACAGACTCCCAATTGAGTTTTATTCCCAATTCAGTGAAATACTAACCCCTAAACTATTAAAACTATATAATCATCTCTTTGAAACTGGGACTCTACCCCCATCTATGACAGAGGCCACAATAGTCCTCATCCCTAAACCCGGAAAAGACCTGGGATTCCCAGAATCCTATCGTCTAATATCACTCCTACAGGTTGATATTAAAATATTAGCCAAAGTACTATCCATCAGGCTCAATCAGGTAATATTAACATTAATACATGCAGATCAAGCTGGTTTCATGCCTGGACGCAACACCTCGTTTAACCTTTGGAAACTATTTATTAACCTACAGGCTACACATGAGGAGGTTGGTTCACGGGTTGTTGTGACCTTAGACACAGCAAAAGCCTTCGACTCGGTGGAGTGGAGGTATCTCTGGAGATGCTTGGAGGGCTATGGATTTGGCCCGAAATTTATTAAATGGGTCCAACTATTATACCAGGCACCTAGGGCCAGAGTGGTAGCTAATGGGTGGTCGTCTCAGCTGTTTGACCTCAGCAGAGGCACGAGACAGGGCTGCCCCTTGTCCCCATTGCTCTATGCCCTGGCGGCAGAACCCCTGGCGATATCCATTCGAGCGAACCCGGAGATTAAGGGACTCAGAATGGGCTCTTTGATTGAAAAAATTAGCATGTATGCAGATGACACACTATTATACTTAGCAGATTCAGGCCCATCATTATGTACTGCACTCCACACGATAGAACAATTTGAAATATTTTCAGGACTGAAAATTAATTGGGACAAATCCCAAATCCTACCAAATGACAGCTTCCCACCCCCAGAATCCCAAACCAGGCTTCTGCTTCAGAGAGTAGATGTTATTAAATATTTAGGGATCCATATAACCACATCCCCTGCAGATTATGTATTCCTAAATATAGATCCTCTCATCTCCACGGTTAAAAATAAAATACGGGTTTGGTCCAAATTACCATAGGGAGTCTGGGGTTGTATAAATTTAAGCAAAATGATCTTACTACCCAAAATACTTTGTTATATGGCACACCCCAGTTTACTTACCCTTGAAACATTTCAAATCTTTAGAGTCTCTCCTGAAGTCATTTGTGTGGGGCAATAATAGACACAAATTAGCATGGCAGGCCCTCAAGAATCCGACTGATCTAGGTGGCACTGCTCTCCCTGATTTTAATCTATACTACATTGCAGCACAGCTGTCCCAGCTTTTCCACCTAGATAAAACGGACAGCGATAGATTTCTCATGCTCCTATGTCCGAAGTGGGCGCAGTACACAAAGGACCCGGTATACGCAATAGCAGCGGGCTTGGCTGGGATGGATCTAGGAGAAAGAAGGCACACCATGCTATACCACTACAGGAAAATATGGAATTTAGCTGTCTCTAGACTTGAAATTCCACAGTTCAATGATTACACGCCGTTATGGCATAACAGTAATCTTCCTACATGACACATTCATATGGTCCATACAGGGAGTATTTTACCTACACCATATATTAAAAGATGGACAGCTTAAAACCTTTGAATTACTTAAAGAAGAATTTACAATCCAGAACCAGATGTTCTTTCGATTTTTACAAATCCGTCATGCGATGCAATCACAATTCCCTGACTCCTGCCCAGGCCCTGCACCTAATGTTCTTATAGCTATAATTAAGAGCACAGACTCTCATAAATTGATCTCTGCTTTTTATAATTTGCTTGTAACCCCTGTAGCTACCAAAATAGCATATGATCTCAAACCGAGATGGGAGAGAGAGGTGGGACCGATGGAGGACGAGGAGTGGGGGGAGGCATTGGAGTCATGCAAAATTGTGTCTCCTAAACTATCAGACCGACTGACGCAACTCTACATTCTCCACAGGGCATATCTTACACCCCTTAGAGTGGCAAGATATAAGCGTACACAAACCACCACATGTCAGATGTGTGGGAGAGAGACAGGCACTTTTTTCCATTCACTCTGGACATGCCCTAAGATAAAAGGCCTATGGGAGCAAATTGTGACATTTTTGCATGACACAATGGGCTCACCTCTAGCTCTGGACCCCAAACAATGCCTTCTGGGTATAGTTCCAGACACAACTGACAAATATACCAAAACTTTTTTATATGAAACACTCTTTGCAGCAAGAAAGATTATAGCCAAAAAATGGATGAGGAAAGAGTCTCCTAAAGTAGTGGAATGGAAGGTGGAGATAAATAATACATTACCGTATAAGAAATGTTTATATATTAACAGAGGATGCCCAGCCAAGTACAATAAGATCTGGGATAGATGGCTTCAGGAATCTTCTACCTGTGTCTAATGTAATCATATGGGTACAGAGTGATTTATTGGATATAGGTATGAATGTGCAGTTTATATAAACCAAATATATACACCCTGAATATCATTACACGTCAAGTATGTTTGTACTCAATATCATCTTTATTCAAGTTACAATAATTGTTGTATTGTTACAGTGTCAAAATGCTAACGTAATCATATTATGTATGCACCAGTTACTCAATAAAACTTTGATTAAAAAAAAAAATGTATAAACAATTGCAGACAGATGAAGGCCAGTGGTGGATGTATTCTGGTATGGTCCAATGGAAGCTGTGGCCAAAACTCTGGGGAAATGTATTATCCTGCAATCCTGGGAGAGCCAACAGAGCGAGGGATCTGTCCAGGGAGAGCCAATGCCGGAGAGTCCAGGGACCGCACATGTGATGGGTCAAAAGCTTGGATGGACACCAGGGGAAAGTTCCTCCAGCCGGTGTGAATGAGCATTCAGCCTGACGATCGTGGTAGCCAATAGGGACCTGTTTCAGAGGCAAGCCACGCCTCCTTAATCATTGACACTTAGTTCTCTGGATTGAGACAAGTACACACTAGAGAGATAAGCTTTGTTCATATTTCATGTCTGAGGTTTACAATCACTTTAATCATCTCCAGCTATCCTCCTAAACCGTGAATGCAGGTCATTGATCCTCTAGAATAAAATCTACTATAAGAAATAGAAATACATTTTATTCTGCTTTATATAAAAAAAAAAAAAAAAACTTCTGTTTTAATATTTTTGCAGCCCAACAATATAACAGTGCAGTATCAACACTCTCCCAGGAGCCCATGGATGATGCTTGTAACGGTCAGCCAGTAAATCCCTGGGACAACTTGCCATCCCTTTGTGCCAGTGAATCAATAAGTTCTCGTAAGTAAATACATAGAACTAGGAACAACATAGTGATTCTTCTATGGATAAATATTAATTTGATATTTGGAGTCATTTAAAAAAAAGTTTTTAATCTTTTGTATTATGTCTTTTTACTATGTGTATAACATACTCTACTACTCCACTAAAGCATTTTTATTTCTGCCTGTGTTGCTGCTGGAGAGTCCCCCTCATTTCCAGGGTGGTAAAACAATGTCAGCAGGACAGGCAGTTAGGGAAAATCTCTCTAATGGAGCCCAGGTAGCAGTAAAAACTTGACAAGGGTTCTAACCCTTTACATCACTCTATCCCAATTGAAGAAAACATTTTTTTTTGCCAGACATTCATTTAAACCTTTTTGCTGCAAATGATGTGTTCTAAAATATATCAAGAAATACTGCTATGTTAAAATTATAAAGTAAAATATATAAGTGAATCGCACACACCTAAACATACTCTCAATATGTGTATAAAATATATCAAACTAATAGTGCCACGCTGCACTTTCAAAACATCAGAGTTCCATCAGGATGTGAGTACTGTCCCTTTAAATGTGTCTAATGTAAAAACGTACTATACCTCAAGCAAATGATTTTAACAAAAGCAGTAAATGAGATATATAAACAATAACACATATAGTGCAAGAAATGTGAATGTGAAAATTGCAAAATGGTCCACTTACAGCTGTGCTTATAAGTTTACATACCCTGGCAGAATCTATGATTTCTTGGCCATTTTTCAGAGACTATGAATGATAACACAAAAAAACATTTCTTTCACTCATGGTTAGTGATTGGCTGAAGTCATTTATTATCAATCAACTGCGTTTACCCTTTTTAGCTCATGACAACAGAAAGTATGCAAATGACCCTGATCAAAAGTGTACATACCCTGGTAATTTTGGCCTGATAACATGCACACAAGTTGACACAAAGGGGTTTGAATGGCTATTAAAGGTAACCATCCTCCCCTGTGATCTGTTTGCTTGTACTGTAATTAGTGTGTGTGTGTGTGTGTGTGTGTGTATATAAAAGGTCAATGCATTTCTGGACTCCTGACAGACCCTTGAATCTTTCATCCAGTGCTGCACTGACGTTTCTGGATTCTGAATCATGGGGAAAGCAAAAGAATTGTCAAAGGATCTGCGGAAAAAGGTAGTTGAACTGTATAAAACAGGAAAAGGATATAAAAAGATATCCAAGGAATTGAGAATGCCAATCAGCAGTGTTCAAACTCTAATTAACCACTTAAGGACCGCCTCACGCCGATTTACGTCCGCAAGGCGGCACGGGCGGGCAAAATCACGTACATGTACGTGATTTGCCTCCCGCGGGTGGGGGGTCCGATCGGACCCCCCCCCCGGTGCCCGAGGTGGTCCCGTTTTGTCCCCCGGCGATCGGAGGTGAGGGGGAGGCCATCCGTTCGTGGCCCGCCCCCCCTCGCGATCGCCGCCGGCCAATCAGATTACTTCCTTTGCTGCTGTATGCTAAACAGCAGCAAAGGAAATGATGTCATCTCTCCTCGGCTCGGTATTCCGTTGCAGCGCCGAGGAGAGAAGACTGGTATGTGAGTGCACCAACACTACACAACACAGTAGAACATGCCAGGCACACAAAACACCCCGATCCCCCCCCCCCCGATCACCCCCCAATCACCCCCTCCCCTCCCTGTCACAAACTGACACCAGCAGTTTTTTTTTTTTTTTTTTTTCTGATTACTGCATTGGTGTCAGTTTGTGACAGTTACAGTGTTGGGACAGTGAGTATTACCCCCCTTTAGGTCTAGGGTACCCCCCTAACCCCCCCTAATAAAGTTTTAACCCCTTGATCACCCCCTGTCACCAGTGTCACTAAGCGATCATTTTTCTGATCGCTGTATTAGTGTCGCTGGTGACGCTAGTTAGTGAGGTAAATATTTAGGTTCGCCGTCAGCGTTTTATAGCGACAGGGACCACCATATACTACCTAATAAATGTTTTAACCCCTTGATTGCCCCCTAGTTAACCCTTTCACCACTGATCACCGTATAACTGTTACGGGTGACGCTGGTTAGTTTGTTTATTTTTTATAGTGTCAGGGCACCCGCCGTTTATTACCGAATAAAGGTTTAGCCCCCCGGTCGCCCGGCGGTGATATGTGTCGCCCCAGGCAGCGTCAGATTAACGCCAGTACCGCTAACACCCACGCACGCAGCATACGCCTCCCTTAGTGGTATAGTATCTGTACGGATCAATATCTGATCCGATCAGATCTATACTAGCGTCCCCAGCAGTTTAGGGTTCCCAAAAACGCAGTGTTAGCGGGATCAGCCCAGATACCTGCTAGCACCTGCGTTTTGTCCCTCCGCCCGGCCCACCCAAGTGCAGTATCGATTGATCACTGTCACTTACAAAACACTAAACGCATAACTAACTGCAGCATTCACAGAGTCAGGCCTGATCCCTGCGATCGCTAACAGTTTTTTTGGTAGCATTTTGGTGAGCTGGCAAGCACCAGCCCCAGGCAGCGTCAGGTTAGCGCCAGTACCACTGACACCCACGCACGTACCATACGCCTCCTTTAGTGGTATAGTATCTGAACGGATCAATATCTGATCCGATCAGATCTATACTAGCGTCCCCAGCAGTTTAGGGTTCCCAAAAACGCAGTGTTAGCGGGATCAGCCCAGATACCTGCTAGCACCTGCGTTTTGCCCCTCCGCCCGGCCCAGCCCACCCAAGTGAAGTATCGATCGATCACTGTCACTTACAAAACACTAACCGCATAACTGCAGCGTTTGCAGAGTCAGGCCTGATCCCTGCGATCGCTAACAGTTTTTTTGGAAGCTTTTTATTGAACTGGCAAGCACCAGCGGCCTAGTACACCCCGGTCGTAGTCAAACCAGCGCTGCAGTAACACTTGGTGACGTGGCGAGTCCCATAAGTGCAGTTCAAGCTGGTGAGGTGGCAAGCACAAGTAGTGTCCCGCTGCCACCAAAAAGACGAACACAGGCCCGTCGTGCCCATAGTGCCCTTCCTGCTGCATTCGCCAATCCTAATTGGGAACACACCGCTTCTGCAGCGCCCGTACTTCCCCCATTCACATCCCCAACCAAATGCAGTCGGCTGCATGAGAGGCATTTTTATGTCCTCCCGAGTACCCCTACCCAACGAACCCCCCCAAAAAGATGTCGTGTCTGCAGCAAGCGCGGATATAGGCGTGACACCCGCTATTATTGTCCCTCCTGTCCTGACAATCCTGGTCTTTGCATTGGTGAATGTTTTGAACGCTACCATGCACTAGTTGAGTATTAGCATAGGGTACAGCATTCCACAGACTAGGCACACTTTCACAGGGTCTCCCAAGATGCCATCGCATTTTGAGAGACCCGAACCTGGAACCGGTTACAGTTATAAAAGTTAGTTACAAAAAAAGTGTAAAAAAAAAAAAATATATATAAAATAAAAAAAAATAGTTGTCGTTTTATTGTTCTCTCTATTCTCTCTCTCTATTGTTCTGCTCTTTTTTTACTGTATTCTATTCTGCAATGTTTTATTGTTATTGTTATTATGTTTTATCATGTTTGTTTTTCAGGTATGTAATTATTTATACTTTACTGTTTACTGTGCTTTATTGTTAACCATTGTTAACCATTTTTTTGTCTTCAGGTACGCCATTCACAACTTTGAGTGGTTATACCAGAATGATGCCTGCAGGTTTAGGTATCATCTTGGTATCATTCTTTTCAGCCAGCGGTCGGCTTTCATGTAAAAGCAATCCTAGCGGCTAATTAGCCTCTAGACTGCCTTTACAAGCCGTGGGAGGGAATGCCAACCCCCCCCACCGTCTTCCGCATTTTTCTCTGGCTCTCCTGTCTCAACAGGGAACCTGAGAATGCAGCCGGTGATTCAGCCAGCTGACCATAGAGCTGATCAGAGACAAGAGTGGCTCCAAACATCTCTATGGCCTAAGAAACCGGAAGCTACGAGCATTTTATGACTTAGATTTCGGCGGATGTAAATAGCGCCATTGGGAAATTGGGGAAGCATTTTATCACACCGATCTTGGTGTCGTCAGATGCTTTGAGGGCAGAGGAGAGATCTAGGGTCTAATAGACCCCAATTTTTTCAAAAAAGAGTACCTGTCACTACCTATTGCTATCATAGGGGATATTTACATTCCCCGAGATAACAATAAAAATGATTTAAAAAAAAAAAAAAATGAAAGGAACAGTTTAAAAATAAGATAAAAAAGCAAAAAAATAATAAAGAAAAAAAAAAAAAAAAAAAAGCACCCCTGTCGCCCCCTGCTCTTGCGCTAAGGCGAACGCAAGCGGCGGTCTGTCGTCAAACGTAAACAGCAATTGCACCATGCATGTGAGGTATCACCGCGAAGGTCAGATCGAGGGCAGTAATTTTAGCAGTAGACCTCCTCTGCAAATCTAAAGTGGTAACCTGTAAAGGCTTTTAAAGGCTTTTAAAAATGTATTTATTTTGTTGCCACTGCACGTTTGTGCGCAATTGTAAAGCATGTCATGTTTGGTATCCATGTACTCGGCCTAAGATCATCTTTTTTATTTCATCAAACATTTGGGCAATATAGTGTGTTTTAGTGCATTAAAATTTAAAAAAGTGTGTTTTTTCCCCAAAAAATGCGTTTGAAAAATCGCTGCGCAAATACTGTGTGAAAAAAAAAATGAAACACCCACCATTTTAATCTGTAGGGCATTTGCTTTAAAAAAATATATATTGTTTGGGGGTTCAAAGTAATTTTCTTGCAAAAAAAAAAAAACTTTTTCATGTAAACAATAAGTGTCAGAAAGGGCTTTGTCTTCAAGTGGTTAGAAGAGTGGGTAATGTGTGACATAAGCTTCTAAATGTTGTGCATAAAATGCCAGGACAGTTCAAAACCCCCCCAAATGACCCCATTTTGGAAAGTAGACACCCCAAGCTATTTGCTGAGAGGCATGTCGAGTCCATGGAATATTTTATATTGCGACACAAGTTGCGGGAAAGAGACAAATTTTTTTTTTTTTTTTTTTTTTTGCACAAAGTTGTCACTAAATGATATATTGCTCAAACATGCCATGGGAATATGTGAAATTACACCCCAAAATACATTCTGCTGCTTCTCCTGAGTACGGGGATACCACATGTGTGAGACTTTTTGGGAGCCTAGCCGCGTACGGGACCCTGAAAACCAAGCACCGCCTTCAGGCTTTCTAAGGGCGTGAATTTTTGATTTCACTCTTCACTGCCTATCACAGTTTCGGAGGCCATGGAATGCCCAGGTGCCACAAAACCTCCCCAAATGACCCCATTTTGGAAAGTAGACACCCCAAGCTATTTGCTGAGAGGTATAGTGAGTATTTTGCAGACCTCACTTTTTGTCACAAAGTTTTGAAATTTGAAAAAAGAAAAAAAAAAAAAAGTTTTTTCTTGTCTTTCTTCATTTTCAAAAACAAATGAGAGCTGCAAAATACTCACCATGCCTCTCAGCAAATAGCTTGGGGTGTCTACTTTCCAAAATGGGGTCATTTGGGGGGGGGGGGGTTGTGCCACCTGGGCATTCCATGGCCTCCGAAACTGTGATAGGCAGTGAAGAGTGAAATCAAAAATTTACACCCTTAGAAATCCTGAAGGCGGTGATTGGTTTTCGGGGTCCCGTACGCGGCTAGGCTCCCAAAAAGTCCCACACGTGGTATCCCCGTACTCAGGAGAAGTAGCTGAATGTATTTTGGGGTGCAATTCCACATAGGCCCATGGCCTGTGTGAGCAATATATCATTTAGTGACAACTTTTTGTAAATTTTTTTTTTTTTTTTTTGTCATTATTCAATCACTTGGGACAAAAAAAATAAATATTCAATGGGTTCAACATGCCTATCAGCAATTTCCTTGGGGTGTCTACTTTCCAAAATGGGGTCATTTGGGGGGGTTTTGTACTGCCCTGCCATTTTAGCACCTCAAGAAATGACATAGGCAGTCATAAACTAAAAGCTGTGTAAATTCCAGAAAATGTACCCTAGTTTGTAGACACTATAACTTTTGCGCAAACCAATAAATATACGCTTATTGACATTTTTTTTACCAAAGACATGTGGCCGAATACATTTTGGCCTAAATGTATGACTAAAATTGAGTTTATTGGATTTTTTTTATAACAAAAAGTAGAAAATATCATTTTTTTTCAAAATTTTCGGTCTTTTTCCGTTTATAGCGCAAAAAATAAAAACTGCAGAGGTGATCAAATACCATCAAAAGAAAGCTCTATTTGTGGGAAGAAAAGGACGCAAATTTCGTTTGGGTACAGCATTGCATAACCGCGCAATTAGCAGTTAAAGCGACGCAGTGCCAAATTGGAAAAAGACCTCTGGTCCTTAGGCAGCATAATGGTCCGGGGCTCAAGTGGTTAAGAAGTGGAAAATGAGGGGTTCTGTTGAAACCAAACCACGATCAGGTAGAACAACTAAAATTTCAGCCACAACTGCCAGGAAAATTGTTTGGGATGCAAAGAAAAACCCACAAATAACTTTGTGAAATACAGGACTCTCTGAAAACATGTGGTGTGGCTGTTTCAAGATGCACAATAAGGAGGCACTTGAAGAAAGATGGGCTGCATGGTTGAGTCACCAGAAGAAAGCCATTACTATGCAAATGCCACAAAATATCCCGCTTACAATATGCCAAACAGCACAGAGACAAGCCTCAAACCTTCTGGCACAAAGTCATTTGGAGTGATGAGACCAAAATTTAGCTTTTTGGCCACAACCATAAAAGCTACATTTGCAGAGGAGTCAATAAGGCCTATGATGAAAGGTACACCATTCCTACTGTGAAACACGGAGGTGGATCGCTGATGTTTTGGGGATGTGTGAGCTACAAAGGCACAGGAAATTTGGTCAAAATTGATGGCAAGATAAATGCAGTATGTTATCAAAAAATACTGGAGGAACATTTGCATTCATCAGCCAGGAAGCTGCGCATGGGATGTACTTGGACATTCCAACGTGACAGTGATCCAAAACACAAGTCGACCTGTCATTGGCTACAGCAGAATAAAGTGAAGGTTCTGGAGTGGCCATCTCAGTCTGCTGACCTCAATATCATTGAGCCACTCTGGGGAGATCTCAAACATGCAGTTCATGCCAAAGAATTTACAGGAACTGGAGGCTTTTTGCCAAGAGGAATTGGCAGCTTTACCATCTGAGAAGATAAAGAGCCTCATCCATAAATACCACAAAAGACTTCATGCTGTCATTGATGTTAAAGGGGGCAATACACGGTATTAAGAAGTGGGGTGTGTAAACTTTTGATCAGGGTCATTTGGGTAGCTTCTGTTGTGATTATGATTTCAAAAGAGTAAACACAGTTGATTGATAATAAATGGCTTCATCCAAACACTAACCATGAGTGAAAGAAACGTTTTTGTGTTATCATTCATATTCTCTGAACAATGGCCTAGAAATCATAAATTCTGCCAGGGTATGTAAACTTATGAGCACAACTGTATATAGTCCCCAAAAAAGTATATATCATAATAATGAAAAAAAATTGGAAAAAATCCTCTTTATCTTCTATAGATAAATATTAATTAATGTTTGGAGTAATTTTTTTTTCCAATTTTTAAAAAATGTTTTTAATCTTTTGTATTATGTCTTTTTACTAATGTGTATAACATACTCTACTACTCCACTAAAGCATTTTTATTTCTGCCTGTGTTGCTGCTGGAGAGTCCCCCTCATTTCCAGGGTGGTAAAACAATGTCAGCAGGACAGCCAATTAGGGTAAATCTCTCTAATGGAGCCCAGGTAGCAGTAAAAACTTGACAAGGGTTCTAACCCTTTATATCACTCTATCCCAAATGAAGAAAAAAGTTGTCGCCAGACATTCACTTAAACCTTTTTGCTGCAAATGATGTGTTCTAAAATATATCAAGATATACTTGCGAGGAACTGCAAAGAGTGGTAGGTGGGATGAAACCCGGAAAAGCTCCGGGCCCTGATGGTTTCACCCTACAATACTGTATTACCAATTCTGCCACTTCTAGGCCCTTCTATGGTGAAGGTATTCAACGCCTTTACCGAGGAAGTGCACTTTCCTAGAGACACCCTGAAGGCCCACATATCCATTATACCTAAAGAAGGTAAAGACCCATCCCCATGCAGTAGCTATAGACCCATTTCCCTTCTAAATATAGATCTCAAGCTTTTTACGAAGATTCTGACCAACAGATTAGTTCAACACATGCAGGACATAGTTCATCTAGACCAGGTGGGTTTTATCCTCTCAAGAGAGGCTAGAGACAATACCACCAAAGTGCTCAACCTGATTCATGTTGCTTCTGTGACTAAGACACAGTGCATCTTTCTCCGCACGGATGCTGAGAAAGCTTTGGACCATGTCAATTGGGAGTTCATGTCCTCTGTACTTAAGCACATTGGTCTGGGGGCCAAAATGGTTCAGAGGATCTTAAATATTTACTCCACACCAACGGCTTAGGTTAAAGCTAATGGTGTTCTCTCGGATCCCTTCCCCATCACAAATGGCACCAGGCAGGGATTATCTACTTTTTTCCTTAACTAACCCTGTGGTGTCCCTCGCGAATTTTCTTAGAGAGTTTGATAGATATGGAGCACTTTCTAACCTAAAACTTAACTTTTGAATAATAACAAATCAGCAGCGATGGGGGTTAACGTAGCCCCAACTAGACTAAGCTCCTTACAAACCAAGTTTAACTTCAAGTGGTCGGACCGTGCTCTCAAATATTTAGGAACTCTTATTCCTGGTGACTTGACACGCACCGTTTGAACTTAATTTTCCACCTCTGTTGACCAAGACTCGATTGCTGCTAGAAGAATGGGTCAAAGGATTACACTCTTGGTTCGGTAGGTGTAACCTCCTTAAAATGTGTATACTCCCGAAGTTTCTATTATTTCAAGCACTGCCGGTCAAGATCCCGCTCCAATACTTCAAACAAGCACACTCACGTTTTATTAAATTCATCTGGGCTCACTCGAAACCTTGTTTACCCAGACGTTATCTTACATTGCCTAAACACTGTGGAGGTTTAGCTTTTCCAAAATGATACAATTATTATTTGGCGGTACACCTTGGGAGCATTATTGACTGGAATCGACACTGTAAGACCAAACTTTGGACGCAGATAGAACAAGCCCAGACCATTGTTCAGTTGAAAGGGGCTGTGTGGTGTTTTGACCGACTACCTTCTGCACTGAAATCCCACCCAATAATGGGCACTACCTTCTGTGTGGGTTCGACGACTATATTGACAACTTCCCTTTTTAGAGATTCCCCTCTTTTGCCAATACTGGGTAACCCATTGTCCCCCCCTCCCCTGGACTTGGACACTCAGAATATGTGACGCTTCTATCTGCAGGCCGAGACCATGCCTTGTATTTTTTTAGATGGGAATCGGTGGCCTTCCATCCAATCGTGATGAGTGACACTGGTCAATTTCAACTTCCTTTCTGGAAAGCAATACGAATACACCATTTCCTGCATTCTCTTACTAATCCTGCTCAATTTAACTGTACTCTGACGACCTTTGAGGATTACTGTAGGAATTGGGGGACTTTACCTCAAGTGTTATCCAAAACCTATGCTTTGCTTAACTCCCCCTCGGAGCAATCAGACTTGTCTTTCTTACAGAAATGGGAGATTGACTTACAACGCTCTTTTACAGACACCCAAAAACAAAATATAATCAGTTCTCCTTAAAAACATAAATTTGTATGAAAATGCAAGAACCTAATTATAAGATTTTGACCAGATGGTACTAGAAGCGGAACGCTTCTCCATATTTTTTGGTCCTGTCCTCGGCTGAAACATTTCTGGACAAAAGGTCGGACGGTTACTCAGAAATTTATGAATCATACGATTCCTGATGATCCAGCTTTCTTTCTGCTCCACGCAGAATCAATATTGCGACACTTGTTGAATGCCGCTAAATCCTGCATTACCCTATTGTGGAAAAAAAACACACCACCGTCTATTGGGACTTGGTTGTGCAGAGTGAAGGAAATCAAAAAATTTGAAGATTTAGTCCTTACGGCTCAAAATAAACAGGAAAAACATTCTAAGGCATGGAGGCTATGGAATATGTACAGTGGGGCAAAAAAGTATTTAGTCAGCCACCAATTGTGCAAGTTCTCCCATTAAAAAGATGAGAGGCCTGTAATTGTCATCATAGGTATATGGTGAAAAATAAGTATTTGGTCACCTACAAACAAGCAAGATTTCTGGCTCTCACAGACCTGTATCTTCTTCTTTAAGAGGCTCCTCTGTCCTCCACTCATTACCTGTATTAATGGCACCTGTTTGAACTTGTTGTCAGTATAAAAGACACCTGTCCACAACCTCAAACGGTCACACTCCAAACTCCACTATGGTGAAGACCAAAGAGCTGTCGAAGGACACCAGAAACAAAATTGTAGACCTGCACCAGGCTGGGAAGACTGAATCTGCAATAGTCAAGCAGCCTGGTGTGAAGAAATCAACTGTGGGAGCAATAATTGGAAAATGGAAGACATACAAGACCACCGATAATCTCCCTCGATCTGGGGCTCCACGCAAGATCTCGCTCCTCGCATAATCGGCTATTAAACCCGGCCACTGCTCTGGGGAGACCCCCCTCTATCCCTGCTACATTGTGAGCACACATATGCCCGGGCGGTATCCTCCACGATACCCCCCGCGGGAGAGACAGCGGCAGACACAGCCAAGGTGGCGGCCGCTCCAGGCATGCCAGAGCTGCTAAAGACGCAGCCACAGCCTCCCTCGGCTCCAGAACTGACAGGTACGGATCCTGCCTTCCCTGCTGGCATAGCACAAGCAGTGGTAACACTGTTGGGCCCCACACTAACATCCACTGTGGATGTAGCAGTTCACAGAGGACTGGAACAGCTCCAAATAGAACTACAAGCGCAGGCACAGAGAATCACTCATGTGGAGGAGAGGATATCATCCTTGGAAGATGAATTTACAGCTTCCTCTGCCTCGATCGCGCGCATTACTGCCACGAACAGGGACATATGGAATAAACTCAACGATTTGGAAAATCGTTTGAGAAGGAATAATTTGCGTAGAATTGGATTGCCAGAATCGGTATCCGCTACCCAGCTCACAAATATCTGCGCAAAAACCATCCCCGAGCAACTGGGCCTCCGCATACCCTGCACTATTGAACGTGCACACCGCATGGGTCAATACTCAGAAAGCCGCACCTAACCTCGTCACGTCATAGTCAAATATCTCAACTATGCTGACAAGAATGCCATAATGCAAAAATTTCGCCGCTCGCGCTCCTTAACTGTGGATGGCGGACTATTCCATGGAGGTGATGGAACAACATAAAGCGTTTTCGCCGATCTGCTCAAGTCTACACAACAACCAAATCCGGTTCTCCTTAGCTTACCCAGCTATCCTCCGCATCCAAACGCATGAAGGAGAATACCTCACTTTCACCACACCTGACCAGGCGGAAAACTACATAAATGCCCGGGGCACCGAGATGGAACATAGCAACTCTGCAGAGGGCTCACCATTGACATCAACGTCTTCTCCAACTGCACCGCCTAAACATCAACGCAGCCCAACCAAACCTCCATATAAACGCAGCCGCTTCACCCACCAGGAGGACCGCTCTGGGAATCGCTGAAGGACTTCAGAGACTCACCTTCTCCAGTCGTGCTTGCACAGACAGGTAATATTACCCCCCCCCCCCCCCTTATCTCTCTTTTTATTTACTTTTATTTTTATTTCACTTTTTCATGTATGAACTTTCTGACGCAGTACTTGTGTCAGCCTGTTGCTCGACGTTTATTTGCTTCTTAGTTTGCTATTCCAGTTACCAATAAGGCCGCATGCTGTTTGTTTAGAGGGTCACTCTAGAGGCTCATGAAATAGTCGCAGCCAATACCCCTCTGAAGATTAGGCCCATGAGCTGAACCCTCACTCATCTGAGCCTACCCCATTGTCCAGATATGGTATGCTCTTTCCCTGAACTTCTCCCCTCTGACTACCCTTCCCTGTTACCCACTACCCATCTCCCTCCTTCCTCCCCTCCCATCGTTTCCTTCCTTTCCTCCCTCCCTCCACTCCCCATAGCCCGCATCTTGCCCCTACTTGAGGAGCTAGCGACCGGCGGGGGATATGATAGGTAGTTTAACCTCATGTGGAAAAAAGTGTCCACCATGTGTATTTGGTTTTTCTTTAACCGAAAATCTGCTTTGTTACTGTTCTTTCTTTATTGTTGTTTAGAAGATTTGAAATTCATGTTTACCTGTTCTGTACCTACGCTCTCAGTAGACCTACAACACTTTGGTGACTCCCGGATGGTTGATACTGTACCCACAGAGAGGCTCCATTGCAAGCGTCTAACCCAATACATTGTTTATTTCCAGACATGTCATCTTCAACCGATGGGAGTCACCTAAAGTTTGTTTGGTGGAATGTTAAAGGGCTTCGCTCGCCAAATAAACGCATGTCAATCCTTAGACACTTACGACGTCTCCGGGCAGATGTGGCTCTGCTTCAGGAGACACACCTGTCCTCAGACGATTTAACACGCCTTCGAAAACTGTGGGTGGGCTCTGTATATGGCTCACCGGCAGTAGGCCGTAAGGCAGGAGTTGCTATATTATTGCACAAAGACCTACGACATACTGTCAGGGATGTCAGGGCTGATTCGACAGGCCGCAAAATAACCCTACATATGACCTTAGGCGACAAAACAGTTGCTATCACCAACATTTATGCTCCTAACTCGCTTGATACTTCCTTTTTTCAAGATATGGTGCAGTGGGTACTCACTGCTCCTGAGAAGCTACACTTAGTGGGTGGAGACTTTAACTCTGTTATGTCCACACTGGCAGATCGCACGTGTGACCCAACACGTAGGTCACGTACCTATCCCCCCCCCCCCCTACACCGGACTCTACTCTCCTAGCACAATCCATCGCTTCCATGCAGTTCATCGACATTTGACGTTTAATGCACCCTACGGATCGAGAATATACCTTTTTTTTTTCACCCCCACATAACACTTTTTCTCGCATAGATTACTTTTTTGCCTCCCCAGCTTTAATCTCCGCAATAAGTGCTCCAGACATAAATGACACCAGAATTTCGGACCACAGCCCTATTGCTGTACACATAACTCAGGCTAAACCTTCATCTCCCTCCCCCACATGGCGCTTCCCTTCATACCTGGCGGATAGTGAAGACTTCCGACACGTACTATATGAAGCATGGGAAGAATACATTTCCACAAACGGAGCTCACATTTCTGACCCGAACCTCTTTTGGGAAACTGGCAAAGCTTTTTTACGGGGGAAAATCATCTCATATACCGCCCAATTTAAAAAACGGGCCAGACAACTATATAGGCAGGCCAGCGAAGCTTTACGCTTGGCTCGTGAGCGGCTAACACTAAACCGTGCCTCTGATAACATACAAGAGTGGCGGCAAGCTAAAGGTACTTTTGATCTTTGAACAACATGAAGCGGCCAAAACATCATACTCTACTCTTTATTTCCACAAGTTTGGTAACAAGGCGGGCAAGTTACTGGCTAAATTATGTTCAGGACCAAGCCGTCCTACTCATATCTCTACCCTGAGAAATGCGGCCGGCTCCCTGGTTACCTCGCCTGCTGAAATTAGCAAATTACTTACAGAGTACTACACAAATTTTATATAGAGCTGACCCAACTGACCAACCTACGTCAGAAGCTCTGCTAGCCAAGATACGTCTGCCCAAACTTCAAAATACACAATTGGAGGCACTTAATGCTCCTATTACCACGGACGACATCCGGCTTAGGATTAAATCCATGGCGTCTGCCAAAGCCCCAGGCCCGGACAGTTACACGGCGGAAATTTTCAAATTAACAAGCAACTTTATCCCTGACACCCTGAAACATGTATACGCAGCCATGTGGGATGGGGGCCCCTATCTTCCCACAGGGACACAGGCACACATCAAACTGATTTCCAAGAAAGGCAAAGATCCCCTATTGCCAGGATCATACCGTCCAATTTCATTAATTAACGTTGATGTAAAAATCCTGTCTAAAATATCACGCTTGGCTCTCCTACTTCCATCTTTACTACACTCAGCCCAGTCCAGCTTTGTTTCAGGACGTTCAGCTACCCTGAACATTTGCAAGGTTTTAATGGCTTTAGAATACGCTAAAACCCACCCTGACCAAGACGTCGTTATTATGTCTTCTGACGCTGAAAAAGCCTTTGATAACATTCGTTTCTCCTGGCTTTTCAGAGTAATGGAACAATTCGGCTTTTCGGGTCAAATTATGCGATTCTTATTACAAATGTATGCCTCCCCAACAGCGCGTCTGGTCACCCCTGACTTTGTCTCCGACAAAATCCCCTTAGCAAAGGGAACAAGGCAGGGATGCCCCCTGTCCCCGTTGTTATTCAACATTGCGATTGAATCCTTATCTAAAGTACTCAATTCGTCTAATGGGGTTAGTGGCATCACGTTGGGTAACCAAATTCTCCACTCCGTCCTGTTCGCGGACGACATACTCTTATTCTCTACCGATCCCATATCAGACTTTGACAGACTCAAACAACTCTTTGCGGCCTTCCGACTTTGCTCTGGCTTCCGCATAAATTTTGACAAAAGTGAAGTTTTAGCACTACACGCACGCCTATCTATTAAATGGAGACATTTATCTCCACTCGCCCTAGCAACTCAGCATATCACATACTCGGGTATTCGTATAGGTCGTGAGCCATCTTCTTTATATTTACTCAACTATCCCCCCTTAATAACCAAAATTGTGAAGGAGTTGGAAGCTTGGGGGGCCCTCCCTCTCTCGCTTTTTGGGAGATGCCACCTTTTTAAAATGGTGTCATTTGCGCGCCTGCTTTATCCAATGCAGACCATACCTCTCTTATTGAGACACTCTGATGTACAAAAAATTCAGAGAGCGTTAACTGTTTTTATATGGTCTCGCAAGAAACCATGCATTGCGCTACAAAAATGATGTCTCCCGAAGGGCGATGGCGGCACAAGACTACCCAATATACATTTCTATAACCTAGCTTGTTTACTTAGACAGGGCCTAGATTGATTGACTGGAAGGTCTAAACACTCCAATTCTGCACTTGAAGGCGCTATGACTTCCCCCTATGACCTTTCAGCCATCCTTCATTCTAATACTTTGCCTCCCCACCTCAAGACAAGTGTACTTTTCAGAGATAAAGTCGTCACCTGGAGAGAGGTCAGAAAATTACTCGGCCTGCCCTCTAGCATCTCCCGCCACCTAAAGATCCAAGGAAACCCTATATTCCTCCCATCCACTCTGCACAAAGCTTTTAGTCAATGAAACTCAGGGGCCTTACGAGCATAACATCCATTTACCACGACAAACCAGGTGAATTTAAACCTTTTCAAACCTTGATGCGGGAATTCTCACTGCCGCTAACACACATCTTTTTTTATCACCAACTCACCGATTATTTAAGGTCTTGCTGTGGGCCTGAGTCCGATCCCCTTCAAATGTTCTTCATCGACACTGTACTTCAAAGCAATGATTATTCTATCTCCAATATCTACTCCTACCTCATCCAACACCAATCACGGAAATACTGCCTCAAGCCATTCCAAAAATGGTCTCACATAATGGGTGACAACGATCTGCCGGAAAAATCCTTGAGGGATACAGGCATATCCGCAAACTTACGGCATCAGTAACATGGCGTGAGACACAATTTAAAATCATTCACAGGGCCTACTTTCCGTTCCGTTTTAACAAAGCAGACCCAACTCAAGCGCAATGTCCCTGGTGTTCCATGCCTCGCCCCACACTGCTCCACCGACTTTGGGACTGCACGACTGTCACTAACTATTCAAACGCTGTGATAGCCTAGATCAACAGAATCAATAAAACGCAGATACCAAAAGACTGTCTCTTATGCTTGTTCAGTATACCACCATCATCCTCCTCATCATCGATGGACCTACAGAATATTCCACAATGGGCTCATCTATGTCTCTTAGTTGCCTGCAGGACTATTATGTCTCACTGGATCACATCAACACCACCTAATCTGACGGCGGTTAAAAAAGCCATGACTTCACTCTTTTACTTGGAGAGATTAGACACCATAACATTGAACTTTCGTTCTGCCTCACGCTTTTTCAAGAGATGGAGAAGCTATATGGAAGCCACATTCACTCAACAAACAATGCAAGATATAATGCAACCATTCCATTTTACAGATTGGTACCACAAGAAAGATCTTACCAATTCACTTGGCAACCTCAAAATATCTCATGCTTCTGACCCCTCTACTTTTAAGCTGCCGTAAGATCATCGCAACCTCATGATGCTTTTTGACTTCCAGTACTCTCTTCTATCCAGCCTCAGTATTATCATTTAGTTTCACTGTTTTAACTAGACCAATCTATCTGTTCACTAGTTAGTTATGTCCAAACGTTGCTTCCACTCCTGAAGGTACAGAGGTGTAAGGTACAGCCTCTCAGGCACTGTATTGCTTAATAACACTGCTACGATGGTAAATGTGAATTACTGACCCCCCCACCTGTGTTTAGGTATAAAACTATCTTACTGATTAGAGAAGCTACGTGTACATGCTTTATAGCTATTATGTACTCTGTGTTTTATACTACTGTATTTTGTAAAACTCAAATATTTTTCAAAAAAAAAAAAAAAAAAAACTCCAACAGAAACAGCAAACAATCCTCACTGTATGGTTACCGATACTGAACTCTCCTCGTATCTCGGTGCGTCGTGATGTCAGCAAGCCCCTCCCCTACGCATTACGCCACAAGGTCACGTGGCTTCCTCAGGGGAAGTGTCATTCATTTGCTTGAGGTATAGTATGTTTTCACATTAGATACATTTAACTGCTTGCCGACCAGCCGCCGCAGTTTTACTGCGGCAAAATGGCATGGCTGGGTGAAACAACGTTACCTTGCGTCACTTCGCCTTTTGGCCACTAGGGGTGAGCACGCCTGCACCGTGTGCCCAGAGCCGATGCGAGTGCCCAGGGGGCACGATGATCGCCGGCCCCCTGCAATCACTTGTGACAGAGTGAGAACCGGGATATGTGTGTGTAAACACACAAATCCGGTTCTTTCAGGGGAATAGAGACAGATCATGTGTTCATACTAAGTACGAACCCCGATCTCTCTCTCCTCCTAGACAGTCCCATTCCCCTACAGTTAGAACACGCCTAGGGAACACAGTTAACCCCTTGATCGCCCCCTAGTGTTAACCTCTTCTTTGCCCATGACATTTATACAGTAATTGGTGCATATTTTTTTTTAGCACTGATCGCTGTATAATTGTCAATGGTCCCAAAAATGTGTCAAAAGTGTCCAATCTGTCCGCCGCAATATCGCAGTCCTGCTAAAAATCGCAGATCGCCGCCATTACTAGTAAAAAAAAATAATAAACATGCCATAAATCTATCCCCTATTTTGTAGACGCTATTACTTTTGCGCAAATCAATCAATATACGCTTATTGCGGGTTTTTTTACCAAAAATATGTAGAAGAATACATATCGGCCTAAACTGAGGAAAAAATTAGTTTTTTTTTACAAAAAATGTGGGATAATTATTATAGCAAAAAGTAAAAGATATTGTGTTTTTTGTTTTTTTGTGTTTTTTTTTTCAAAATTATCACTCTTCTTTTGTTTATAGCGCAAAAAATAAAAACCGCAGAGGTTATCAAATACCACCAAAAGAAAGCTCTATTTGTGGGAAAAAAAGGACGTAAATTTTGTTTGGGTACAGCGTCGCATGACCACGCAATTGCCAGTTAAAGTGACGCAGTGCTGTATCGCAAAAATTGGCCTGGCCATTGAGCAGCCAAATCTTCCGGGGCTGAAGTGGTTAAAGGGACAGTACTCACGTCCTGATGGAACACTGATGTTTTGAATGTGGAGTGAAGCACTATTAGTTTGATAAATGATGTGTTCTACACCTGTGCCATAGTCAAAACAGGAAGTGAGAGGAAATCCCTGCAAATTAAGGGAATTAATTCCTAGAGTAAATTGGGCAGGTCCTCACTCCTGGCAGATATAAAAGACACAAATGAATACAGCTAGGTGTACATTATTATGTTTGTTTTTTTAACCACCTCTCACCCAGCCCGACCAGACAAACAATCTGTGGCTTTCAACTGGTTGCCTTAAGAATGTAAAGCGATGTTCAGTCAGATCCTGTGCCAGTTCCAGCTTTCATACAAACCTTGTTCCTGGTCCAGATCAACCTGCTACTGCACTAGCCGCTGACTAATCTGAAAGCCACAGATTGTTTCTGTCTGCCCTCCTACCTTCCTGCGAGGAAATTGCAACCAAAGCCTCTCAACAAATCAAATTGTGGATGCAAGCTGTATACAGGGGATGCTTCATTTAAGCGGGGCTAGGAGCTGGAAATATACTGAGGAGACACCAGACGAGGGGAGTCACATTGGGAGCTTGAGGATATCTGATAAGTGTGTTTGACCCTCCTTAATAGAGGGTCAACAGTATCTGGTAAGAGGCTGTGAGTGGTGGTGTCCAAGGTGGCGGTCTCCAGTCTGGATTTGTACCTTCTGTCTGAGCTATCATTGCCTTTTAGGCAAAGAATTTCTTCTATATGTGAATATATTCCAATTTATCCGAGGCAGCACTTTCACTTAGAGTTAAAGTACTTATGTTCATATATGTCATTTCATCTTGCTACAAATCTGTTTTGATTTTTTCAATCATTTTTATGCTACTGGACTTTTATTATCGAATGGTAGAAGCGCTGCAATCCATGTTTTATATTGTTTGGTTGTGACCAATAAATGTGCTTACAAGAATACATTTTGGTCTAAGTTTATGAAGAAAGATTAATTATTTGAAAAATATTAGGATAGAAACTAAAAAAAAAATAGTTTGTTTTTTTAATTTTCTGTATTTTTTCGTTTATATAGCAAAAAAAAATAAACCCAAGAGTGATTAAATACCACCAAATACCAAATACCACAGCTCTATCTGTCTCAAAATTGTTTATAAAAATGTAATTTGGGTACAGTGTTGCATGACTGAGTAATTGTCATTCAAAGTGTGACGGTGCAAAAATCTGAAAATTTGCCCGGGCAGGAAGGGGTTGAAAGTGTCCAGTATTGAAATGGTTAATGCAAGCAGTGTAAGTTCCTGAATTTGACTTGGTATCAGCCTCTTGCATTCTACTGTACAGCAGAACTCAGGCTGGTGAGGGTGAAGCCGCACAAGGAGCCAATCAGATGTGCTGCATAGCTCATTTTCTAACGAGGATCATCCTGATAGCATGGTGGTGGGAGTGTCATGGTCAGGGGCTGCATGAGTACTGCCTACACTAGGGAACCATGAATGCCAACATGTACTGTGACATACTGAAGCTAAGAGTGATCCCCTCCCTTCGGAGATTGGGCCGCAGGGCAGTATTCCAACATAACGACCCCAAACACACTCCCATGATGACCACTGCCTTGCTAAAGAAGCTGAGGGTAAAGGTGATGGAGCATGTCTCCAGACCTAAACCCTATTGAGCATCTGTGGGGCATCCTCAAACGGAAGGTGAAGGAGCACAAAGTCTCTAACATCCACCAGCTCCGTGATGTCCTCATGGAGGAGTGGAAGAGGACTCCAGTGGCAACCTGTGAAGCTCTGGTGAACGCTATTGCCCAAGAGGGTTAAGGCAGTGCTGGAAAATAATGGTAGCCACACAAAATATTGACACTTTGGGCCCAATTTGGACATTTTCACTTAGGGGTGTACTCACTTTTGTTGCCAGCGGTTTAGACATCAATGGCTGTGTGTTAAGTTATTCTGAGCGGACAGCAAATTTACATTGTTATACAAGCTGTACACTCACTGCTTTACAGTGTAGCAAAGTGTAATTTCTTCAGTGTTGTCACATGAAAAGATATAATAAAATACAAAATTACAAAAATGTGAGGGGTGTACTCACTTTTGTGACATACTGCAACTTACAGTCACTAGGATATATCCCTTGTTCTCATTTTTCTGTCTGTGATTTTGGCTGCACTTAGGTTTATTATTGTATGGTAATAGTGAGCTTTTTCTGCTATGGACCTTTTCCAGCACTAGGAAACCTACAAATTACAGGGCAGTATTGCCAACACATTACTTTACAGACTGAAACTAACACACAGGTAAAAAGACAACAGACAAGGGCTAGTAGGGATATTTTTAAAAGACTGACAATCCTTTTTCAGTAAATGGTTTATATATGCATATTTTTTTTATTTTGTTGCTAGACACATCTTAACAATACTGAATGTATAGAACTAGCATTAGTGCATTAGAAGTTGGAGCTTTTTGCAGTCTAGAAAATATTGTTATATTTACTACATTATAATCCTTCACAAAGTTTAAGAGCTGAAGATGATGAAATATTGTATGTGAATAAGCAAAAGGTTTACCATTCTTGTACAAAAATGTGCTGTCAGTTAGCGGTCTGTTTTTATTATTGACCTATTTTTTTTTTTTCCTTGTATTATTTTTAGCTGCCTCAGACCCTTCTATCGCTCAGCAGAACAGTGAGAAAGACCCAGCTACTGATTCAGACACCACACCAGATATACTTCACTACCATCAAGATAAGTCTATGCTTCGCTCCTCTGAAAGTCAGGATGAGATCCCCCCACTGAAGCTTTGTAAACTACCATCTGAACAGGCAGAGCCTGAAGCAAAAATCTCTTCAAGCTCAAATCAGACAGGAGCTCCGCAATCTGATTCTGCTCTTTCCTCCAGTCAGAGGAGACTTTCAGACTGTAGCCAAAGCTTGCTTGGCTTGATACCTCTTGTCCAAGATTCCTCAAGTTTGATACACACTTCTCCACAAGGAAAAGTAGCCTTGGAAAGAAAACTGCCTATAAGTCCCATTTTATCTCATGGTTCAGAAAGCAAACGTGATTCTAACATTATTAGAAACATTTTCCCAGAAACCAGTAAGAGGAATAATGAGACCTGTCATAGCCCCAGGGAGTGGAGGGCAGTGAAGAGGAAGCAAGCTCCAGAAGATCTAGATACCATACTCCCTGCCGCAGCTCAACGAGCACCTGTACATAGAGAAATGCCAGATTGGGCAGTTGCTGTGATTTCTTCTGTGCCTACTACAAACAATGGAGCCCAGACTGAAACTAACTGCAATGTTGAAGAAAGAAGCAAGACCACTAATGGCTCCTGTATGGATAAAAAGCAAACAAGGACAGAACAGGTAAATAAAATGGCAAGCATTGAAACTGCAGTAGCATCTGGGACAGCTCCACTCAGAGACAAAAAACTGCCTAATAAACCCTGTCTAGAATTTGTGAGTAAATCAAAAATGAAGATTGTAGAAAACTCTGAGAATGAATTGCCTGCGGCAAACCTGCCATCAACCAGCAGAATTGTCTCGAAAGGTCCTTCTAGCATATCTCAGGGACAGACCTCTAACTTGCAAGCACCTGTTCTAGAAATGAAGAAGACTAAAATGGTGAGGAATGCTATTATTTTTTTCTGCAAACTATTGCAGTCATCATATTTTGTACCATATTGAAGAACACAAGAAATCTTTAAAGTGATATTAAGGAATTTTTTAAACGGAAAACATGTTTATACTTACCTACCATTGGTTTTGCACAGATCAGCCTTGGTGCTCCTCTTCTGGGGTCCCCTGACATTGCTCCTAGCTCCTTTTGCCTTAGATTACCCTGCTAGCAAGCCACTTGCTAGGCAGGAACTCGTGCCGCCTCACTCCCAAACCACACTGTATGTGTCTATTGACACACTCAGTGCTTCCTCGTCACTGGATTTAATTGACAGCAACAGTGAGGAGAGAGAGAGCAGCGCTGGACCGAAATTGGTCTCAGGTGAGTATGCAAACATCCCCCAACTCTGAAAAGTGGGAGGGATGCATTAAGGTAAAAAAGCTTTTGCCTTTACAACCACTTTAACCTTCAGGTTATACTGCTGCTTACAGGAGCATTGGACAGAGCAAGCAAAAAACTGCAGGCCAACCCAGAATAACCCCTCCTACTACCAGCGTACCTCAATTTTTTCCTACTGTGCTGGGAGGATGGAATTCTTTTCTTTTGGCTCTGCTGTGTTTAAAACTAACTTGGGTATTTTTTCTTTTTTTGTGTTTAATTGAGACTCTTCTCTAAATCACTGCTAGAACTTTGTGTCTTTTGATTGCGGCGCCCTAGCATGGCCTTTGTTAACCTGGGTTTTAAAGTATTCGTCCATACTCTGGGTGCTGGTAAAGTTGGCTGCGGAGCACTTTCCTGGTTTAGAGCTGCTGGCATTGCCTTAGTCCTTGTCCTGTCTCTAAAGACAGTGAGTAGGCTGGTCGGAGAGAGCACTGGGATCTACCATATCTAGTTAGGGCACAGGGCTCCATTATTTCCCATTCTTACCAGGTTTGATGTGGAATGGGTTAATGTCATGGAATTGAGCGCTGATGTCATCCACTGGTAGGAGTGTCATGTGTGTGCACTCCATGCTCTTTCCCCACCATACAGCATAGAGGAAGGATATTTCTGCTGGTGCTCATGCTTGCAAAGAGCCATGTGGCACTTAGAATTCGAATCCGTTCCTGCTGCCCGCCCACTGGGAATAGTGTCAACCTAGGCCATCCAACTCTCACCTGCTACCAGTTGTTTGGGTTTCATGGGTATGTGAGGCCCTGCCTCTTACACTGAGCCTATATGTTGCCTTACTATGTGGTTGCAAAATATTTGATTCTAGAGTGGATGGAGGGGGGTGGGGGACAGCCAGTCCCACTGTACTGGGTGCCCCTAGCCCACACTCTAACAGCTTCTGGGCTTCTTGCAACACAACTACTGATGGTGCTGACGTCTGCAGCCTGGAATCATGTTATCTCCATCTCTTAGAGTCTGGCCTGTACTAGAAGTCCTCTTTGGCTCTGACGAGTGTGGCTTGATATTCTCCCCTTTTACAATGGTCATGCAAGACTTTGACCTAAATTACCCAGTTATTTGCTGCCTCTGACCACTTTAGCATACTCTGAGCCATAAGCTGCAGAGGCTGTCTGATTCTGAGTTGTGCCAGTCCTTTGACTGATTAGTTTACCGCTGCGTTGGCTACTGCTATTAGGTCCAAATTAAAGTAGACCATTTCAGCTCTGATTGATGCAGTTCACACCACTCCTAAACTAGAGGATCAGCCTGTTGCTTTTAGTACTACTGTTTCCAGTCTTGAGCTGTTAAACACACCTAAGGCCACAAAGACCAAAGACCTTCCCAATACACCCGCTTTTCCAACTGTTTTTTCTATTGAAATTGGAAGCATCAAAATAACCTGTTTGCTCCTAGTAAGCACTTTTTAGCCTTGTATTATTTTGGTGAGGATTTTTTAAATAATAGGTCTATTCCCACTGTGAATCTGGGAGTTTCCTACCTTAACAATGCACTTACTATTCTGGTGGAGCACATGCCTGTCTATAATCATCTATCTAATAAGTGATTAAAAGCCCTTTCTATAACTCTGTACTTCTGGTTGGCCCTGCCCTTCATCCAATTCTGGCTGTGACCATACTTTGCCAAATATTGTCTGACTGGTCAAAATTCCTCAAAAAGAGATCTGACCGCTGCTGCTGTTGATCCCTCGCATGTAGAATGTGTGGAGCAAATGACTGTAGTGTTAAATTTCAGCTGTGACAGCTTGCTGGAAACCTTCCATCTAATTTCTTAATATGTCTCATGTCAGTACATATGCATAGGGCACTTTAACTAAAGGGGTGGACTGCGGAACCCCTATGTAAAAAGCGTTTGATTGGCAAAGCCTTCAAGGGAAAGCTGACCAGATCCTGACAACATCATCATGGATGGCACTGTTGGCATGAGCACCCATCTTCCTTAGCGGGAAAAGCCTTAGGGACAGAGTGCAGTTTTCTCCTTCTCTCTAACTGTTAAGAAGAATACTCCCTCAATGCCATGTCCTGGCATTCAAAGTCTGCCAAATCCTTAGGTAAGCCTTCCTCTGCATGAGGGTGCGTCCCCACTTTTCAGAGTTGGGGGATGTTTGCTAACCTATGTGGATGCTTCAACAGCTTGCATCTCAGACGCTTGGGTACAGGAAACTGTATTCAAAGGCTACATAGTGGTGTTTCAATCCATGCCCTCTCCACAGTTTACTCCAACCTTCCCATGTCATGACATATGTTAGCAAATCTCTATCGGGCACTCTTGGGTCTTCTGGGTCAAGGTGGCATTGTCCAAGTTCCTGTGGCAGAATGGTTCCAGGGGTTTCTATCCAATTTGTTCATCCCTCCAAGACCCAAAGTGTGCATTTGCTCCATTCTGGATCTCAAAACACTCAATGTCTTCTTTCAGGTTCATAAATTCCACATGAAATCTACCAAATCTGGCTTCTGTGGACATCAGAGATACTTGCCTACATGCTCCATCTTTCCAGCATACCAGCGAGTCCTGTACTTTGTGTGGGACCCCTGCACTACCGATTAGTGTCCTTGCAGTGTGGCCTCTTCTCTGCACCTTGGGTTTTCATCAAGTACTAGCCCTGCTGCACTGCTCTAGTGGCATCTCCTTGGTAGGGTAGTTAAGCCACCTCCTGTTGAAAGAACAGAAAGTGTGGGCTGTGTCAGAAAACATGGTGCTGATTACCTGGTTGTTACAACAAATTGGATAGATCCTGAACTTTTAGAAATTGTCCCTGGAACCGACTTATCATTTGGAGTATCTGGGTCTAGTCCAGGTGTTCCTTCCACAGAAGAAATTCCAGTCTCCATTCTCCACTTATGCATTTCTAGGTCTGATGGCAGCGTCCTTCAGTGTACTTCCATATGTCCAGTTTCACTCACATCTCTAAAACATAACATTCTGTTGACATTGGACACAGTGATCTGGTTTCTAGACAGATCTATTTGTCTATTACCGAGAATCATTTTGTCCCAGAACTGCTGGCCCAGGTTTCTCGGCCTGGAGTTCTTCTCTGTTGGTGCTTGGGAAATGGTCGTCAGAGGAGCTTCTTCTCCCGGTCAACATCCTGGAATTTCAGGTGATAAGGCTGTGTCTTCGTAGGAGAGTCATCCAATGCAAATTCATTCATGCACTGTCATGGCAGTGGTGTACATCAATCATCAGCGAAGGACCAGAAGTCTCACTGCCACGAAAGAGGTAGATCAAATCCTGTCTTGAGCAGAACTTTGTTTACCATCTTTGTCAAACATGTATTCTTCAGGTGTCAGGTAGACTTCTCAGGTAACCTGGGGCAGTGGTTCCTGCAACCAAGGGTGTTCAGGACCTGTGCTGCAGGTATAAGGAGCTGGACAATGACCTCCAGGCTCAACAACAAACTGGATGAGTTTGTCTCCAGGTACAGGGATCCTCTAACATAAGCAGTGGATGCTCTGGTGGTTCCGTTGGATCAGTTTTCCTTGTTTTATGCCTTTTCTCCTCTGAAATATCTTCCTCTTCTTCTTAACTGGATCAAGAATGGGGCATAAGTCCTCATTGCTCCAGATTGGCCCACCTGGATGTGGTACATTGACCTGGCAAGACTCCTTGTGGATGCTCCATGGGCTCTGCCAGATTGTCAGGACCTTCTGTCCTAAGGACTGATTTGCCATCCTGCTCCATGGTCACTGGCTGGCTGTCATGGTTGTTAAAATTCAAGTTCTCAGGTACAAGGGTATCTCTGAGCTTGTGATTCCTGTGATACTTAAAGCTAGGTAGTCTACTTTTCGCAAGCTCTGTTATCAGATATGGAATGCATAACTCGGTGTGATTCTCAGGTCTTCCACCCTAGGTTTTTCTTCATGAGACAAAACCTCTTCTTCCTGCATCTGGCTCTGGACCAGCATTTGGCTCTGGACCAGCATTTGGCTCTCAGGTTAAGGGTCCCATGCATTACATATTAGTCATCTTGACTAGCAGATCCGGTCCTGGGTCAACAGTTAGAATACAAAAAAGAGCCTTATTATTCTCATCAGCAGAAATTGATCAAAAAAGCAGTAATTACTAAAAACCAAGCTACTGAATTTGCTCAGAGCAGGAAGACAAATAAATCTGTTTAAATAAAATGAGAAATGTGATAAACTTAAGTCGCAAGTGGGTGGAGAGTCTGAAATACTGACAAAGGTATTTTACATTTTCAAAAAAGCAGAGAAAAGAATAAAGATGAGTGAAAGGAGTTGAAAAAAGGAGAGGGGGGGGGGGTATATTAAAACACGTATCTGTATTTCTATTTATATATACATATTTCAGAAAACAAAGTATGTGGTTAAAACTATGGAACCGATAAATGTTTTGTCCAGGCATGCCTTGGATGGATTGTCCACTTCAGTAGGTGCTCATTTGCTAGTCGTTTACTGTGTAAGCCTTTTATCTGGCCTGATCTACAGTTCCAAATACTTAGAACTAATGTTTTCTTTCTCTAATCATTAATCTTTCATGTAGCAGCACTGAAAAGTCACACTGATCACACGATCATTCCTTTTAAAACACATGATGCAATACAACCCAGAATGTTCCTCTGTGTTTGGATAGCTTTACTTTCAGGTGTGCTGATTCTGTTCCATGTTCCAATAACATTCTGGTAGGTTTTTTGGCTCCTGCCTAAAAATTAGCCTTTGACGAATAGGTACATGACTCAGCTTTGCCGTGGACTGGTGTTTATGATTCCATATACTTTGAGAATTATCAAAAATAATCCACACTCCTTTCTGCCTTAACATTACAGAAAGTAGTCCATTCTGGTATTTATAATATTGTACCGACGTTCAGTCAGGCAATAGTGAAGACCTGTTGTTTTATGTGCATCTTTTACATAGAACTGTACAGGGAATTTACCCTCTTTTCCAGGAAATAAATACTGAAAATGTGTTAAAAATGTACTCAAGCACATAAAAATGCTACACAGTGCATTTGCACATTAAAATGCATGTGTTTTCATTATCAGACGTGTAAAACCTCAAGGTTTACACTGAAATGTTGTAAAAGCCCCATGTGTAATAGCAAGCTCATCTGAATGCTACAAGCACCCTTTACAGCCCCTAGAAAACAAGCAGATTGTCATTTATGGCCACTTTAAACATTTTTGAACAGATACTATGAATTTGAATAGCTGGTTGCTGTACTGGTGCAGTTCTAAATTATTACCTGAATTCAATTTTAAGCAGTTGTGGACGTTGGGCACTATACTCACAGGCAAAAATACCTTGTTAAAGTACACAGGCATATGTATCATGCTTTGTCCTTCTGCCCTGTTGTGGCTCCCTTCTGCTACATTTGTCAGCTATTCCCTGCTGTCAAATTGACAGCCAGGATTTGCTGTGTTATACAGAAACTATTGCAGCCACTGCTGTCAAAAAATGGTCTTTCTAAGCAGCATTTTAAAAGATTTCATACATTTATTTACTTCCATTCATCTGCAGATTGAAAGGGTCATCTTTGACCTGCATATTATTCCTGTTAAAGCAACTTGACAAGTTAAAAAAAACAAGTGTATGTGTTTTTGTTTTTTTTTTTTATGAAATGCTATTTTACTTTTTATTAACCTTTCACCCAGTTACCTATTTCACCTTCTCCCTAAGGCTGGGTTCACATCTCTGTGCAGAGCAGCTCACAGCAGGGGTCCGGAGCGTCCCTGTTCACCGTTTCAGGTTTGATTTCGGTCTGAATTTTTGGCTAAATTTGGACTTGAAATGGACCAGAAGACACATAGGACTCCTGTGCAATTCGCTCCTCAGCTCCCCCAGGGCTGTGTGAACCGCCTCCATTGAGAGCCAGTCCTGACATACGAATTGGATGCAAGGAAACCGCATCCAATTCGCAATAGTGTGAACCCAGCCTTAAGGGCTGTTTCCCACTGCTGCACTGTTAACCTGTAGTTCCCCAATAGACTTTCTATTAGATTGCCCGTTTTTGGTGCATTTTCTGAAAGCGCATCAAAAGTCCTGCATGCTGCGCCTTTGATGTGCTTTCAGAATACGCACCAAACACATGCTCTGATAGAAAGTCTATGGGAAACAGAGGGTGCACCCCGTTTGGCCACAGCAGTGTAAAATGGCCCTTGGCTACAATTTTCCTTCAGTTTTTTGTTATTTTTATTTTATTTCTATTAACATTTGAACTTTTTTTTTCTGTTTTGTTTATTCATTTTTTAGTACCATTAAAAAATGCAGGTACAGCCCGTTTGGCCACAGCACAGCAGTGTGGAATGGCTCTTGGCTATCATTTTCATTCTGTTTTTTGTTTGTTTATTTTTTTTATTTGCTTGTTTTCATTTTATTAACCATTTAATATTTAAACTTTTTTTTTTTTTGTTTTGTTAATTTTTTTAGTACCATTAAAAAAAAAAAGCACAATATTAGAAAAAATGTTTATTTCCTTTGTAAATAACCTTTTTTCTAGCCAAACAAACTGTAAAAATTGCTGTGGTCCAAGTTTTTAAAAATGATCTGCCTACATTTTAAGTATTCGTACAATATTGACCAGATAGCTTGCTGTATCTGCAGGCCTTACAGACAATATAAGCAACTATTTTTTGTTCTTAGACACACTATGACAACAAGTCTTTCCAGTATAAGTACAAGAATCCATCAACTGATCTCTGTACTCGTGTGAAGGCAGTGAGGTAAGTGTCATGCTATAAACTTTCATATATTTTGTGTGGGTAATTCACAAATTGTCCCCCTTATGTCTATGACAGAAGGAAAATTCGGTCATCAAATTTGCACAGTTGAGGTTTTTATTTAGCCAGTTTGGACCTCTATGGAAGCAGTCTCTGGGATATAGAAGTGCAGTGTTTGTTGATTGTACATAATTTGGGTCAGATATCAGTTGTTCTTTCACCCCGCTTTTCATGTACTTTTTTTTTTTTTTAAATCAGATTTTATTTTTCATTTTTTTGATACCACAACAACATGTACACAAAAAGCATTGAAATCAAAACACAAATATTCATAACCTCACAGAAACATACACACAGCCCCAATCAATGTTTCAAGTGGCGGTACAATTTTCGCTTCACATTTCAAAACATTGATAATCTTATTGTGACAACAGTACCGTGTACAATTTTTTTATAAGGTCAATAAACAATTGAAAAAGAAAACTATGCTATGCATCTAAAACTTTACAAGTTTCTTCCCATTCAAAATGATTTTTTACTATGCAAAGTACATAAAGTGTATATCTAGCCAAGTTTTAGATAAAGTGGATAATAGTAAAAATCCGTCTTAAAAACACAATAGAAAGAAGTAAGGCTGGCCCTATTTTAAAAGAGAAGTATATAGGTTTTTGTTTGTTTTCTTGCAGAATCATACTTATACTGGTGACTGTCGGTCACTGCTCTCTGCTCTGCACCCCCCCCAAATTGCTCCCTAGAGAGCTGGGCTTTGGAGGGGGCTGGAGCGGCTGGCTAAACCTGTTAGTTGCCAGTCCAGGCATGTGGGCAGATCCCCACTTCATTGTCACGATCTTGCCGGAGCCTGGATTGGTTCTGTGATGTCAGCCAACAGCGGGCTTTAGCCAGCAGAGCAGTCTGCTGATACCTAGTTACAGTAGTGCAAGCTGAACTGCACTCCTGTGATCAACAGGAGAAGTACAGCCAAACGAGTTTTGGCTGTACTTCTTTAATATTTTTTTTTTTTCGTTCAACCAAGGGGTTGAATAAAAAAAATGACCCCATCCACATCAAATCCTTCCCACCATCAGAATACACTGATCAGTGCTGCCAGCTATAGCCAACAGCACTAATCGATTGTGAAAAACCTGACTGGTTGGTTGTACAGAAGTCGGTAGATCGACTTCTGTACAACCAGCCTGCCAATGCATAAGTCAAAATTTAGCCAGTCCCTGCTAAACCAGACAAATTTCAATCCATGTATGGCTGGCTTAATTCTCTGTAAAAGCAAGGCGAAATTCCCTCTTAAACAATTGGCACAGACAGACAAACAGATGTACCCATTGCAAGATTTCCTCTTAACTCCTGTTCCAGTTAAAATGACAACATTTTGTATATTGTATGTAAGTGTCCCCAGTGGGGACACATACAGGAATATAAAAAACCTGGCAGGGATCCATTCCTTCCTTATTCAATACCCAGACAACAAAAAAACTTTGAACTATGGATGCACTTCAAAATGTATTTTCTGTCTGTTGTCTTTGAAGCACTTTTTAATTTTTTTCTTAACGCTAACATCAAGACTGATATCCTGCATAGTAATATTAAACATGGTCTGTCGTCAAAATGCTTATTATTTTTCTGTAATACTGTTTCAGTTTTTGCATGATTCAGATATTTTAAAAAAGTAGACTATTTAACTTAACTTCTTTCCTCTCAAATGACCAATGTATCACAGATGCTGCTGTCTCATCAATCCAATCACATTGTTTGGGGGGAAAAAAACGGACCTACGCACAGCATGTAGTTATTTTGCCAAGCAGTTGTGATCTCCAGGCTATGGCAGATGTCAGCTGTCTAGCTTGTCGCCTGTCAGCTATTATATTCAGCTGCCACTGCTCCAGTTCCTGAATACCTAAACAGAGCTTGCATTTGATTGGATGCAAGAGCTGCATGACCGAGAATTTGTGAACCAGCTCCTTCGACAGAAGGGAGGAAGTTTGTCGACAGGGTTGCAGACAGTTAAAATTTTGACCAATTAGCAGGATTCGAACAAAATTTGAGCAGTGTATGACAAGCTTTAGATTCTAATGTATTGTAAATTTCATAAAGAAATAAAAAATGGGATCTTGCTGAAGATCAAAGAATACTGGTTAGAAGCCATGGCTCAAATATAAATAATGTAAAAGACTGGAAACGGAACCTGATATAGTGAACCCTGAAGAAGCCATATACAGTGCCCAATTTCAATAGAGAAAGCAGCTGAACAGAACAGCTTTAGATCTATATATGTTGCTTAAAGGATGAGTCCTTCCAAAGGGATGTCTCATGGGGAAGGATAAGACCCTCTCTCTAAAGGCAGTGGTTTAAATGCATATTTTTTCCACTGGTCTCCCTAAAAGAAACAGTAATGTGGTTTAACTTTACAGCATCTACCAAAACTAACCTATCACTTTTGAATAAAAGTGGTTGTAAACCTAAATCATAATTTTTATGTAGAGTATGGGATGGACTCCCAAATCAAGTAATAAATGAAAGTATTTTTAAAAAAATCACTTCCACGGTACCTTTTATTCCTTCTTTTAGGTAGGGATCACACAGCTGCTTCTATGTATTTTCAGCCAAAAGGCCTGGGCGGTAAGTGGGTAAGTGTGTTTGACTTCGCCCCCTCCCACCCATCGCCCAGGGTGTTTGGATCTAATGAGGAAAGGCAGAGTAAACCGTATACACAGCTTTTAGGCATGCGCACGTGATGTGGCAACCTTGCAGAGCGTAGATGACCCTGCAGATTGTTGCCACCACTAACAGCTATTATTGGTCACTGGCAGAATCAACAGGTATTTTTTATCCAAAATGAATTTATTAAAAACAAAAAAAAAAAGAACAGGCGCAGAATTATTTAGATTTTTTTACAGAGACTATACACTCTCTTTTTTTTATTAGGTTTAATGACACTTTAATTGATGCTAACGTAAACAACAGAATATGGGGAGTGATAGCACATTGTAGCTAGTAGCGGAAGCATTGAAGAAAGGAACACCAGAAAAATTATACCTGCAATCTTGTTGATGGGTTGAGACCTGTTTTTACACAGTTCGTAGCAAAAGGTGATATTTGTTTTCTTCCTCCTAAACAGGATCCCTGCAGACCTGCATGAGTGGGCAGTTAAGATTCTTTCTGAAGCCAGTGAAATGGACCCATAAGCTTTATCCTGCTGTTTCTGAAACTGAGAACCCCTTCACCTGCCAAGGAGTAAACAGAAGAGTGAATTAGGCTGGCCTTAGATGGACAGACATCACACAGAGAATGATGGGCAGCCCATAAAAGCATCATCTCTCCCACTCTGCTGTTGAATGAATAAAACCTAAGTGCAGTAAAAATGTTGTTCCTCTTTCTACAGAGACTACACGCTTGTTGTAGAGATTTTCCAGCAAGTTGGAAAGTTGTTTTGTTCCATTAATTACTGTTTTTGTCAGTCTGAGCATTTTTTTTGCCTCTTGGGGTATCCAGATACAACTTATCCCCTCACCTGATTGTCACAAGCAGTAACTGAATCAGATACATGGCTTGGATACATCAGGTCATATAAGGCCACCCTTATTTACCTCTGGTTCTTTTAATATATTTTTATAGAGTACAACAATTTAAATGTATATATTATACCACTTTATGAAGACGTGTCTGCTAGATATTTTTTATAGCAAAAAAGAAAATGGGTCTACATCTTCCAAAAAAGTTAAATACATTCTAATAAAACACTTGCAATACTCCTTTGTCTTATGATTACTTGCCTTGTATTGAAAAGAATAAATAGTGAGTTATTTGACTCAGTGAGGTTGATTTACTAAAACTAGAGAGTGCAAAATCTGGTGCAGCCGTGCATGGTAGCCAATCAGCTTCTAACTTCAGCTTGTTCAATTAGGCTTTGACAATAAAACCTGGAAGCCAATGGGTTTCTTTGCAGAGCTGCACCAGATTTTGGACTTTTCAGCTTTAGTAAATGAACTCTAGTAAGTCCTTTGTGGATATTCAAATAATTTATGACAGATGTGTTAGTCACTTGATGCTATTTCAGAGCAGTGTACTGCATGGTTCAAAACTGGATACATGATGTAGAATGTAGAAGTCAAACAATGACCATGACATGGATTACATCCAATGTGCTGCATAACATTTTTGGATCATTTTGTTTTGTGTATGAAGACTGGTTCTACTTGATTGCATTGGCTCACCATGTGGATTAAAGCATAAGTTCCTACAACTACATTTTACTTGCGTGTGAAGCTGCAGTCATGTGACCACTCCAGCCTCAATTATCCCTTTACAGCAGGAGGCTCAAACTGGAAGCCCTCCAGCTGTTGTGGAACTACAAGTCCCATTATGCCTCTGCCTGTGGGAGTCATGCTTGTTACTGTCAGCCTTGCAATGCCTCATGGGACTTGTAGTTTCACAACAGCTAGAGGGCTGCCAGTTTGAGACCCCTGCTTTACAGCATTTGAATGGTAGGTGAGGAGCATGGGTGTACCTCAGCCTCAGCTTTTTAAGGTGCACAGCAGTTCAGGGACTAAATATCCTAGTAGACCTTATGCATTGAGCATTGTTGCATAAGGAGCAAAGTCATTATGTCACCCCCATATTCCTACAGGAGGGCATACAAATAGATATGTATAGGGTGCTCTAGCAAGAAGACCCACTATTGGCCCGGGAACTCCAAAGGACAGCCTGTATGCGGACAAGGAATCAGTAGGCAAAGGATCTGTAATGCACTTCAGCAGCATTCCATAAGAAAGAAGCAGGCTCTGACAAAGTATAAAACAAAGAAGGTGCTTCTAAGTGCAGTATGACAAGGATTTAATATAAGAAAAGATTAAAAACACTTACAGGAAGCATGAAGTAAATAAGCTCATCAATCCCAAAAGCAGACGTCTGGCCGGTCTCCTGTCACGGTCCTTTGGCACGTCTCACAGCCGACCGGCTTGCGTTCCACGCTGGCTCCGGGGGTGCGGAGGTCCCCTTGTCTTCCGGAATCATTGCTCCACACCGCTGGTCACCTGTGAGACGTGTCACAGGACTGTGCCAGATGAGCTTATTTACTTCATGCTTCCTGTAAGTGGTTTTTAACTGTTTTTCTTATATTAAATCCTTGTCATACTGCACTATATTGCCTTCTTTGTTTTATCACACACTCACATTTGGTGGATTTAGGCTCTTTCTTGAAATATATATACAGTCATATGCATAAAAATTATTAGGGCGCTGAAAAGTTCAAAAATGAAATTGAAGAGTGGGAGGAATCCAATCACCAAATATATTGTGCAGATGTAGAAAGAGTCACTCGTCACCACGTGGTAATGTAGTCTGCTTACCAGAAGGTGTTAAGGATTAGGCATAGATGATAAATTCTCAATAGCATCCAGCAAATCCAGCCCACTGGAACCCCTCATCAGACCACAACATCCGTGGGATTTCCTTCACATATAAACATCTCCCAATGGTCACTTCAGAATTAGGCATTCAGGCATGTAGTCATCATATATCCGAGAAAAGAAAATGAAGGACCCATGGTGAAGCCCGTAATGATAGATAAAAAAACTTTTATTGTAGTAACTTACAGTTGAAGCTTAAAACAGCATGCATCAATGATAGGAACAAACGGCTGCAGCAATCTGTTACGATGAAACATGTCAGGCAGGCTGACATCCGTACGCTGATTGCTGCAGCCGTTTGTTCCTATCATTGATGCATGCTGTTTTAAGCTTCAACTGTAAGTTACTACAATAAAAGTTTTTTTAACTATCATTACGGGCTTCACCATGGGTCCTTCATTTTCTTTTCTCAGATATATGATGACTACATGCCTGAATGCCTAATTCTGAAGTGACCATTGGGAGATGTTTATATGTGAAGGAAATCCCACGGATGTGGTGGTCTGATGAGGGGTTCCAGTGGGCTGGATTTGCTGGATGCTATTGAGAATTTATCATCTATGCCTAATCCTTAACACCTTCTGGTAAGCAGACTACATTACCACGTGGTGACAAGTGACTCTTTCTACATCTGCACAATATATTTGGTGATTGGATTCCTCCCACTCTTCAATTTCATTTTTGAACTTTTCAGCGCCGCAATAATTTTTATGCATGTGACTTTGTTTGTTATCTACGAACTTTGCTGGCCGCTTGCTTTTTTCAGTTCAGCGCAAATTTTTACTTGTTATATATAGTCATGGCTAAACATATTGGCACCCCTGCATTTCTGTCAGGTAATGCACCACTTTGCCCAGAAAATTGTTGCAATTCCAAATGTTTAGGCATTCTAATGTTTATTTCTTTTGTTTGTATTAGTATGTGTCAGATTTGGCTTTTTGTTTCTCCACTTTTTTGTGTCATACCAATACAAACGAAAGAAATAAACACGAGAATGCCTAAACATTTGTAATTGCAACAATTTTCTGGACAAAGTGCAGGGGTGCCAATATTTTTGGCCATGACTGTGTATGTATGTATGTATGTATGTATGTATGTATATATATATATATATATATATATGTGTGTGTGTGTGTGTGTGTGTGTGTGTGTGTGTGTGTGTGTTTTTTTGGCACTTGCAGCTGTTTTCTTACTCGAACACTAACATTAAAGGCTTAAGTTTTCTTTGTTTTGGCCCTTAATATTTTTGAACTAGAAATCTTAAAGAGGTTGTAAACCTCCCTTTCCAAGTTGAAGTTATAGGTAAGCCTTGTTTGCAGGTAAGTGTCACATAATGTGCTAGTATGTGATGCATACTAGCACATTATGCTTTTATATTGCAGGGTCAAAGAAAGGATGTAAAACCCATCAGGGTTTATTTCCTCTTTAAATAGTGTGTTAGATCCATTACAAAGTGTATACACTTGTTTAAAAGCTCCTAACTGCCTTAGCATACAGTATTGTACCATTAATATTCAGGCAGGCTATTACCATAAATCTATACCAGTATGTCCTGCCAAATGAAAGGCAACAGCTTAACCTTCTGAAGCAGCTGGCGACTGAAATGCATATTTGTAAGTGGGCCTTGCTCCGTCTGCTGCTCATCAGAGTCTTTTCCCAATGGGAAGCTTTATCTCAACACCTTCCCTGATACAGCAGTGTACTAGAGCTGCTGATGAGTTTGCAATTGTATGTGTAATATAGTATGTAATACAAATGAAAAAATATCTTGATGAATAAGAGTGTGGAGTTCTACGATCACTGCTCTGTATAATACACAAATGGTTAAAGGGAGGAGTGTGAACTTCCTGCTGTTGTGTCATTATTATTAAAGTGACTTTACAGCGCTTGATGAGGGAAATGACAACTGTGTCACTGTCATCATTGACTTTAGAGCCTGAGGACAAAAGGGACACATTAGTATTATTGGGGTCTAGACATCTGGTCTTTTTCATTGAACACGGCAAACCCAGCCTCATGCCAGTTAATCAATACATCTGTATCATTGCCTCCTTTTTTGGGGGAATATGCTCATTAAATACAGTATGAATTACAAGAGGAAATAACAATCATTTACTGTATAAATAAACAACATTTATCTCATTACATTGAACAAAGAGCATGCAGATGTTCTATGCTGGTCATCTTGGTGAACATCAAAAGTGAACTCTGAAATGGAAAAAGCATCCATTATCCATATACAAGAAACGTGCATTCTTTTTTTAAACATGTTTTGAGTTTTCAAGGTTTTATACAAAAAAAAAGGGGTTACAAAAAAAAAAAGCCTTAATAAAGAAACAACAACAAACTCACAGCGGGGTACTAGGCAAATCTACTTTGCACTACAAGTGCACTTGGAAGTACAGTCACTGTAGATCTGAGGGGAAGATCTGAAATGAAGTGAAGCTCTGCTGATTTTATCACCCAATCATTAACAAGCTAAAATGCTGTTTTTTATTGTCCTTGCATATCATCCCCAGATCTACAGTGAATGCACTTGTAGTGCAAAGTGGATTTGCCTTTAGTAAATAACCCCCAGTGTCTCTTGTGACTCACTAGATACCATGCACCAGAAGAAGAGTTAACAAATATTACAGGTATCACCATATAAAAGATCAAATAAGAGTAACAGATTCTGTATAGCGGATTTAACATCCTTGAGTCAGAGGTTTACATAAGCGGGCTGGAAACCTACTTACCTCAGAGTTTATCAGAAAGGTTTTGTTTTTTTCCTGAGTTCAAAAGGTAGTCTGTACAAAGGTAGCATATCATTAATTGGCTTTAGCGTAGGGAGGGTCGTCCCTTTCCAGGACAATAACATTGTTTTTTTTGGCAAAGAAATACCAAATTTGTAGCAATCATTTAGCATATTTAGAAATCACTAGGTTGTCAACTATTCCTAGGAGACTTTTTTTTTTTTTTTAGGTGTAATATACCAGGAAGGCCCAAAACCAATAAAATAAATGAACCAATATCTCCCAGAATATTTGGACTAGAGGGCAAGTCTAAAAAACAACTTTAGAAATCACTGGTATGCCCACAGCCTCAGAAAAACTTGGGTGTAGTATGTAGGCCCATTTTATGCAACCAGGTAGGAGTTAAATGATTATAATTAAATATTTTCAATTGCCTGATTCTATCTTTCTATCTTTGGAGGGAATTACCGAGGTCTTAAGTATCGCTGAATTCAGACCAATCTGACTCTTCAAAGTGTACAGTGGGGACGGAAAGTATTCAGACCCCCTTAAATTTTTCTCTCTTTGTTATATTGCAGCCATTTGCTAAAATCATTTAAGTTCATTTTTTTCCTCATTAATGTACACACAGCACCCCATAATGACAGAAAAACACAGAATTGCTGACATTTTTGCAGATTTATTAAAAAAGAAAAACTGAAATATCACATGGTCCTAAGTATTCAGACCTTTTGCTGTGACACTCATATATTTAACTCAGGTGCTGTCCATTTCTTCTGATCATCCTTGAGATGGTTCTACACCTTCGAGTTAAGCTGTGTTTGATTATACTGATTGGACTTGATTAGGAAAGCCGCACACCTGTCTATATAAGACCTTACAGCTCACAGTGCATGTCAGAGCAAATGAGAATCATGAGGTCAAGGGAACTGCCTGAAGAGCTCAGAGACAGAATTGTGGCAGGGCACAGATCTGGCCAAGTTTACAAAAAAATTTCTGCTGCACTTAAGATTCCTAAGAGCACAGTGGCCTCCATAATCCTAAAATGGAAAACGTTTGGGACGACCAGAACCCTTCCTAGAGCTGGCCGTCTGGCCAAACCGAGCTATCGGGGAGAAGAGCCTTGGTAAGAGAGGTAAAGAAGAACCCAAAGATCACTGTGGCTGAGCTCCAGAGATGCAGTCGGGAGATGGGAGAAAGTTGTAGAAAGTCAACCATCACTGCAGTCCTCCACCAGTCGGGGCTTAAAGCCTCTCCTCAGTGCAAGACGCATGAAAGCCTGCATGGAGTTTGCTAAAAAACACCTGAAGGACTCCAAGATGGTGAGAAATAAGATTCTCTGGTCTGATGAGACCAAGATAGAACTTTTTGGCCTTCATTCTAAGCAGTATGTGTGGAGAAAACCAGGCACTGCTCATCACCTGTCCAATACAGTCCCAACAGTGAAGCATGGTTGTGGTAGCATCATGCTGTGGGGGTGTTTTTCAGCTGCAGGGACAGGACGACTGGTTGCAATCGAGAGAAAGATGAATGCGGCCAAATACAGGGATATCCTGGAGGAAAACCTTCTCCAGAGTGCTCAGGACCTCAGACTGGGCCGAAGGTTTACCTTCCAACAAGACACTTACCCTAAGCACACAGCTAAAATAACGAAGGAGTGGCTTCACAACAACTTCGTGACTGTTCTTGAATGGCCTAGCCAGAACCCTGACTTAAACCCAATTGAGCATCTCTGGAGAGACCTAAAAATGGCTGTCCACCGTTTACCATCCAACTTGACAGAACTGGACAGGATCTGCAAGGAGGAATGGCAGAGGATCCCCAAATCCAGGTGTTAAAAACTTGTTGCATCTTTCCCAAAAAGACTCATGGCTGTATTAGATCAAAAGGGTGCTTCTACTAAATACTGAGCAAAGCGTCTGGTTACTTAGGACCATGTGATATTTCAGTTTTTCTTTTTTTAATTAATCTGCAAAAATGTCAACAATTCTGTTTTTCTGTCAATATGAGATGCTCAATTGGGTTTAAGTCAGCGCTCTGGCTGGACCATTCAAGAACAGTCATGGAGTAGTTGTAAAGCCACTCCTTCGTTATTTTAGCTGTGTGCTTAGGGTCATTGTCTTGTTGGAAGGTAAACCTTTGGCCCAGTCTGAGGTCCTGAGCACTCTGGAGAAGGTTTTCGTCCAGGATATCCCTGTACTTGACCGCATTCATCTTTCCCTCAATTGCAACCAGTCGTCCTGCAGCTGAAATACACACCCACAGCATGATGCTGCCACCACCATGCTTCACTGTTGGGACTGCATTTGACAGGTGATGAGCAGTGCCTGGTTTTCTCCACACATACCGCTTAGAATTAAGGCCAAAAAGTTCTATTTTGGTCTCCTCAGACCAGAGAATCTTATTTCTCACCATCTTGGAGTCCTTCAGGTGTTTTTTTTTAGCAATCTCCATGCGGCCTTTCATGTGTCTTGCACTGAGGAGAGGCTTCCGTCGGGCCACTTTGCCATAAAGCCCCGACTGGTGGAGGGCTATAGTGATTATTGACTTTCTACATCTTTCTCCCATCTCCCGACTGCATCTCTGGAGCTCAGCCACAGTGATCTTTGGGTTCTTCTTTACCTCTCTCACCAAGGCTCTTCTCCCCCGATAGCTCAGTTTGGCCGGACGGCCAGCTCTAGGAAGGGTTCTGGTCATCCCAAACGTCTTCCATTTAAGGATTATGGAGGACACTGTGCTCTTAGGAACCTTAAGTGCAGCAGAAATTTTTTTCGTAACCTTGGCCAGATCTGTGCCTTGCCACAATTCTGAATATTTAGAACTAAGTGAAGAGTTCCCCTTTAGTGTATACATAATATACAAAACACATGTCAAATGAATAATCAATCCAAAAATAAAATGTTCAAAGTGATAATAAAAAGTCCATGTATAAAAAATAAATCACCCAAGTGATATAAATGTATCTTAAAAAAAGTTCCAAAAAACATAAATTCTTGCTGTAAGAAGAAAAAACGTGCTTGCTCCACCACCGTGAAATCAGACAGGCCGCTTACCAGAAACTCATGATCCCCCGTTACAGAGGATCAGAGAAAGCTGTTTGTTAATACTGCTTCGAACCACGACCAATGGATCAGAGACCCTATACCGAGATGGGACATCAAAGACTGCAGGGTCAGGCTAAAGGTGTTCACACTGATAGGTACTCAGACATCACTCCACAGCATTGCAGATATGGTCATAGAAGGAAAAAAAGGCTCCATATAGTGTAAAATCATTGACTTTATTGGATAAGTAAAAGGTTACACTCACATGTTAGTAGACAATAGTAGGCATGTAGTGTAGTCTGGAACGCCGGGCGGAAGCTCACAGACAGCCCGTCCTACTGGAAACAACAGCAGCAATGAGAGGTGACGAGAATACGTCGCTCTGCCCTACATGGCGTTTCGTGATAGAGTCACATCATCCAGGAGCCCCTGGACATGCACTGTGAGCTGTAAGGTCTTATATAGACAGGTGTGCGGCTCTCCTAATCAAGTCCAATCAGTATAATCAAACACAGCTGGACTCAAATGAAGGTGTAGAACCATCTCAAGGATGATCAGAAGAAATGGACAGCACCTGAGTTAAATATATGAGTGTCATAGCAAAGGGTCTGAATACTTAGGACCATGTGATATTTCAGTTGTTCTTTTTTAATAAATCTGCAAAAACGTCAACAATTCTGTGATTTTCTGTCAATATGGGGTGCTGTGTGTACATTAATGAGGAAAAAAATGAACTTAAATGATTTTAGCAAATGGCTGCAATATAACAAAGAGTGAAAAATTTAAGGGGGTCTGAATACTTTCCGTCCCCACTGTATGTCCAATGAAGGCCATCTGGTCTGAGCAATGGAGAACCTAGGTTTGAAACCTACCATCAGGGCAGAATAATAATCATTAATTTTGTTCATGTCACCGCAACAGATTCTCAAGAGGTGTGACATCAGGGAGATGTCAATCACAGACAGCTGATGGGTGGATCAAGTCTCAGCCAACATGCAGAGAAGTACTGTAATAAGAGCTCTCTCATAGCGCGATCCTTCCCCCGGCCCCTCCTTTCCTCCCGTCCACCCCAGGTAATGTCATATACAAGCACCTGGGGTGGACGGGAGGAAAGGAGGGGCCAGCGGGTAGGAACGCGATATGAGAGGTCTTATTACAGCCGCTTCCCACACTGCTCTGCATTTAAAAAAACTGCTGTACTCTGCTGTGTGTCCCGTGCCTTGTACCCTGCCATGTGCTCTATTCCCTGCACCCTCCTGTACCGTGCCGTGTGCTCCATTCCCTGCACCCTCCTGTACCCTGCCATGTGCTCCATTCCCTGCACCCTCCTGTACCCTGCCGTGTGCTCCATTCCCTGCTATGTGACATTTACCATGTTGTGTGACCTGTAACCGATTATGTGGCCTGTACCATGCTATGTGACATGTACCCTACTATGTGAGCTGTACCATGTTGTGTGCCCTGTAACCGATTATGTGACATGTACCCTGCTATGTGACATGTACCCTGCTATGTGACCTGTACCATGTTGTGTGCCCTGTAACTGGCTATGTGACCTGTATCATGTTGTGTGCCCTGTAACCAGCTATTTGACCTGTTCCATGTTATGTGACCTGTAACCGATTATGTGACATGTACCCTGCTACGTGACATGTACCCTACTATGTGACCTGTACCAATTTGTGTGCCCAGTAACTAGCTATGTGACCTGTAACTGGCTATGTGACCTGTACCATGTTGTGTGACCTAGATCAGGAAAGGAAAGGAAACACACTAGATCAGTGATGGCTAACCTTGGCACCCCAGATGTTTTGGAACTACATTTCTCATGATGCTCAACTACACTGCAGAGTGCATGAGCATCATGGAAAATGTAGTTCCAAAACATCTGAGGTGCCAAGGTTTGCCATTACTGCGCTAGATGAACACAGGACACAACTAACAGCTGAAGACCAGCCAGCACTTGAGTAGGGGCAGCAGCATTCTTAAATAGTCTGTCTGGCACCAACATGCATTGTGCGTGCCTGGTTACCATTCTGCGGAGAATGCCGTGTGCATGCACATTTCTGTGAGCCAGACATCTTACAGGAATTCCCTGACAGATTCACCCTCTCTATTTGTCATGTTTAGTGTTAAAACTGAGAGTAAAAGCAAAAGAAAATGCCAAATTTTGGGTTATCACCAGAACAGGGATAGAGTGGAAACCTTTAAATGGGGACACTAGTTCTGGTGATCCTGGCGACAACCAGAAATGCCCTCCCTTTGGAGGGATTTCCTCTCTATTCCTGTTTTGACTATGGGACAGGAAGGTAAACCTCCCCAATAGTACACAGATGGCAAAAAACAGAGAGGGATACTAATTCTCCCTTGCTCTATTGAAAAAAAATTCCTGCCTTTAGTTTTAATTTAACATTCACTAAGTTTTGGGTTTTTGACAGGAACAGAAGCATGAATGACAATAATTCCGCGCTTAGGAAGATAGAAACAGGAAAGGACTGCAGCCCCCCTAGAATTGAAAATCACCTGGGTGAAATCCGATAAACCTGATTATTTTAAACAGGGGAATTGGCGCTGTCCGGCTATATGTGCATTACTAGTGATTCATATAAGTGTGCAAAAAAATTTTTTATATGCGCAAGGAACATATATATATAAAAAAAGGATTAATGAAATAAAATAAAATTATTAATAATATTATTTATGCGTGTAATCAATGTGTTGTGAGGGCTGAAGCATATCCACGTGCAGACAACACACCCAACAATATAATATAATAAAGTGCAACGTGCTCCTGAAATATGTATACATGTGCCAAAATCTCTGTATATACCGAATGCCTATATATGTATATAGGAATGTACCTAAGGTTGAGAAAACAAAAAACAAAAAATATAAAAAAAATAGCAAAAAATCTTAAATGCAAAAAATCTAGAATGCAACCAATTTTAACATTAAAGAATCCCCAACATGTGTGCATAAAAAATCCAATAAAAACACAGTTATGTTGAAAAAATATAAAAAATAAAAATGTGAGAAAAGATGTGTATAGAAAAAACACACAAAAAAAACAATAAGTGTCCAGAGTAAAGGTCCTAATGTGTATCCTTCTGGTGAAGAAAAACGTAGTCTCAGCATAAACTGGTGTTACCCCCATCCTTCACTGCACCCCCACTCGTGTTTACACTCACCGGACTGCCCAACCCCTGCAGGGGTAAAAGGCATGTGTAGAAAATCCTGCGATGGTGAATCCAGGAAGCGATCCTCCGTCCGGGGGTGTTCTATCCTTCTCTGGTATTGTAGTGTTCCCAATATTAAACATCCATATGAGGTAAGGAAAGAAAAAACCTCATAGCGTGAATCCAAAAAACTTGAGTTTATTGATAAAATCCATAAGAATATGGTAAAATGGTTAAAACTGTTTAAACACAGGAGCTAACCGCGCTCCAATAGCCGGCTCACAACTGATGGGCAGCGTTGAGTAGCGTGCGTTCCACCGCCCGCCTACTAGAAACCGGAACAGAGCAGAGAGAAACTGACGTGTGCGTATCGGCGTGGCCTCGTATTTTTTTTGTTTTTTGTTTTCTCAACCTTAGGTACATTCCTATATACATATATAGGCATTCGGTATATACTGAGATTTTGGCACATGTATACATATTTCAGGAGCACGTTGCACTTTATTATATTATATTGTTGGGTGTGTTGTCTGCACGTGGATATGCTTCAGCCCTCACAACACATTGATTACACGCATAAATAATATTATTAATAATTTTATTTTATTTCATTAATCCTTTTTTTATATATATGTTCCTTCCGCATATAAAAAATTTTTTTGCACACCTATATGAATCACTAGTAATGCACATATAGCCAGACAGCGCCAATTCCCCTGTTTAAAATAATCAGGAACAGAAGCATGCAACAAAGTCTTCCGTGTGGTGTACAGAGCTGTTAAAGCTAAAATCCAGGCAGATATAAGCTCTGTATCATTAATACATCATTAAATGTAATTTTTAATGTCAGCAGTAAGGATGGGCTCAGGCGTGTTTGCAGCTCCACGTGCCTGCACCCACCAGGAAGCTTACACTGTGCAGCGCTAATCACAGGCAGTGAGACATTACCCAATCCGCAGCTGAACAGATCGGGAAATATCTCACTGCCTGTGATTAGCACTGCACTGTGTAAGCTTTCTGGCGTGCGTGGCCATGTGGAGCTGCAAACCTGCCTGAGCCCATCCTTAGTCAGCAGTGTAATAAGCCCCCCAAGTTCATCACTGTTCTGCTTCTCTTTTCGCTGTCCAGTCACAGGCCAGGCATGTCTAGGATGAGCTTGGTTTAGAGGAAGTGGGTTGAATGATGCTGGCCTTCAGCTTGAGGACATCTGCTGGCAGAAAAAAAGTACCGTGGGGGAGTCTGGATTGAAGCTGATTTTCAAAAAGCTCCACCAAAAGATAATGTTGTTATTTTATCGTTTAATGTGCTATTTATCTTTTGGCTGGATTTCTGCTTCAGAATTTCTAACTCCACTTTTTTAAATGGTTAACTATGGTACCACAAATGTTATCAGATAGCTTACATTTACTTAACCTCTTCAGCTTTCATACCTGTGGACAAGAGCAATTTTTACAACTCCTGCTATGGGCCTGTTTATTTGGTCAAAATGTTGCCATTACTTAAGATAATAAAGTATTTTCATTCATCAAAGCTCAGAGAAAGGTATCATTAAAATAGACTATTTCAAATAAATTCATAGAAAATATATTACATCTAATCTAAGCGATAAACTCACAACATCAAAATTCATATGCAACAGCTGTCTCTTTGTATGGAATATTCCTAGATATTGTTTCAATGTATGACCTCTGATTACAAAGTTATACAACATATCTGTTTTATTATCATTTTTGAAAAAGGTACAACAAATAATTCAATGTAACAATCATAGAGTCACTCAGGCCCTGTTCACACATACTGCAGTGACCTGCATTTGACAGCACTGGAAGAATGCAGGTCAGTGTGTGTGTGTGTGTGTGTGTGTGTGTGTGTGTGTGTGTGTGTGTGTGTGTGTGTGTGTGTGTGTGTGTGTGTGTGTGTGTGTGTGTGTCACCACTCTGTGCTATGAATATGTGACTCCTGTTTACATGCACGGGAGTGACATAACTGGCCATTCAAGCAGCCGAACAGACCAAACCCAGGTAGGAAGACTGGGAGAAGATGGAAGCACCTGTGACCAGTGAGAGTGCCCGTTATGGCTAACAACTCTTGGGGGCCCATTGAAAAAAAAAATAGCAGAATTCAATTTCGCTTTAAATTTTTCCTGCAAAAGAATAGTGTAAATTCTTACTTTTCCTGCTTCCCACACTTTCAAATGCTTCTCTGTAGATTGGGGAATTGCCTCCAAAGTTTACTGGGAGACCAATACTTCTGGGAGTGTCCATCTCCTGTGTCCCCGCACTGCTCAGTAGCCCTTCCCATCAACTTCTTCATTACTACCTTGTCCTGTAGTGGAACTCAACTAGCTACTATTCTATCCATTCCTTTAGCATAAAATCAAAAACAAATCCAGCTTTGTACTTGTATTCTATAATAGTTTCACAATTGATTTTTAAAAATAACTACATGGGGTTAATTCTCAGCTGCTTTACATTGTACTTAATTCTCTAATGAAGATGGAAGGATCCCTTTTCCCTCAGCTGCTGCTCTGTTGAAATATTCAGCATGCTTTAGATGCTGAGTTTCTGACTTAAGGCCCGTATACACGATCAGATTTTTCAACGAGAAATGTTCGATGACAGGCTGTTGATGGAAAATCCGACTGTCTGTATGCTCCAAATACACAAATACGTGCTCACAAATGTTGGATAGCATGTCTTCAAATTTTCTGCCAACAAATGTGTGTTGTCGGATTTTCCGAGCGTGTGTACACAAGTCAGTTGGACAAAAGTCCAAAGTACAAACACGAATGCTCGGAAGCAAGGACGAGCCAGAAGCAGTCGGTCTTGTAAACTAGCGTTTGTAATGGAGAATTAACATTCATGACGTGGCAAATTATGAAATCTCAAAATGCATTCTCTTCTTCTTTAATGGGATAATAATGAAGCTGCTTTGCTGGTGATACTGATGGAGTTATTGCAAACAAATTTTCAAAGGCTTTTTTTTCTAGTGATATCAAGAATAATATTATTATGCTTTTTTTTTTTTTTTTTTTTGAGCAAGTTACCACAATACCATTATCCCGTAGTTTTTAAAATCAAAGATACAAATATGTTGGTGTCCCTTGTCAATTTTACACTGTATTTTTTTTTAATGTAACTGCCTACTCCCAAACTGTCATTTGAAGTAAAACACATAGCCAAGTATTATTCTACACAATTTTTTTTATTGTGCATTAAAAAAAATAAAACAAATAAAATTAGACATATAATAATAATATAGAAAATAAAAAATCAAATCATTATTCAACCAAAAAAATAATGTCAAAGCAATAACTCCAAGGCCAATAATAAATAACACATTATCTCCTCCGATTCCTCAACATGGCTGGTTGACGAACGGCCATTCAGAAACGAACTGAAAAGCGCAAAATGAAAAGTGCAAAATGAAAAGCGTGAATCAACACTCACCAAACTTCTACTAACATGAAATTAGCAGAAGGAGCCCAAAGGGTGGAGCTAAAGAGCTGAAAAACCACGTACTACGTCTAGTACGTCACTACGTTCGTAATTGTTGGTCAACAATTGTGTGACCGTGTGTATGCAAGACAAGTTTGGGCCAACGCCCTTCGGACAAAATTCCACAGTTTTGTTGGCAGAAAGTCCGATCGTGTGTACGAGGCGTCCTAATAGCTGTCTTTGTCCTTTGTTTAGAATGACACCCCTTTTACACTGAGGCGCTTTACACGCGATATAGCGCAAAAATAGCGCCTGCAAAGCACCTGTAAAGCCCCTGTCCTCTCAATCCAGTGTGAAAGCCCGAGGGCTTTCACACTGGAGCGATGCGCTGGCAGGATGCTCAAAAAAGTCCTGCAAGCAGCATCTTGGAGGCGCTGTAGGAATGCTGTATACACCTGCTAGCGGCCGGTAAAGCGCCGCTAAAAGTAGCAGCGCTTTACCGCCGACGCCCGGGGCAGCTTAGTGTGAAAGTGCCCTTAGGGAATACACTGTAGTAGTACTGCAAAATCAAGCAAGAGTTGATTATTTTTTCCTAATACGTACATGGGTAATTTTACCTATTTTTTTCTGGTAGATTTAAGATACTAATAAAGGCTGTCACAGATGGGATTCTGTATCCACTAGGAAAATGACTGACCAGGAATTAGCCTGGCCATATACGGAATGAATTTTGGCTGGTTCCTGTTGAACTGGCCAAAATTCAAGCTGTAGTTGGCCCTGGCAGCATCCTCCTGCCCAGCATCCCTCAATCTGAAAATCAAGCTAGCCAGATAGAACAGCAGCTGCATTTAATCAGATTCAGTCACTGTTCAGGTATTCCGTCAGCTGTGGGTGCTGGCTGTCAGAATACAGTAGCTGGCAGAGGAGATGCAACTATCCATGCTGGGAATTGAATGATTTCTCTTGTTCCGAACTGGGAGGACAGGAGGGCAAGAACTCTGTGAGTAATGGGTTGCTGGGAGGACAGGAGTGCAAGAGTCATTAGAAGCACTGGGGTGCTGGCAAGACCGGAGTGCTTGGGAGCACTGGGGTGCTGGGAGGACAGGAGTGCAAGAGTCCATGGGATCACTGGGATGTTGGGAGGACAGGAGAGCAAAAGTCCCTAGGGGCGCTGGGAGGAGAGGAGTGCAAGAGTCCCTGGGAGCACTGGGGTGATGGGGGGACAGGAGTGCAAGAGTCACTGGAAGCACTGGGGTGCTGGGAGGGCAGGAGTGCAAGAGTCCCTGGGAGCAATTGGGGTGCTAGGAGGACAGGGGTGCAAGAGTCCCTGGGAGCACTGGGGTGCTGGGAGGACAGAAGTTCAGGAGTCTCTGGGATCACTGGGGTGTTGGGAGGACAGGAGAGCAAAAGTCCCTAGGGGCGCTGGGAGGACAGGAGTGCAAGAGTCACTGGGAGCACTGGGGTGCTGGGAGGACAGGAGTAGAAGAGTCTCAGGTAGCACTGAGGTGCTGGGAAGACAGGAATGCAAGAGCCCCTGGGAGCACTGGGGTGCTGAGATCATTGAAAGTTCATAAGGACAGGAGTATACATGTGCATGAAACGCTGGAAGGTCTATTGGGTTACACAAGGCCCACAGGTGCAGGAAAGCTCAAAGCTTTATTGGAGTACACAGGGAATATGCCAAATCAATAGTGTACAATCAGCTGATTACACATTGTTGATATTTACATATTGGCCCTGAGCAGCGGCTTATAGGGCTGATAACAATTGTTTACATGGATACATCATTCATTACGGGTGAATATAAAAATCTAGATGGACTTGTGCTCCACTTTTTTTCTACACCCCTGAACATGCAAATGTATGCTGCAAGATGCAGCTGTGTGTGTACGGGCCCTTAGGCTTCATTAGTGCTGCATTCAGTTGCATACAAAATGATACACTGTACACATCTGAATGCAGTGTTTTCTCAGTCCATGTGAATGAGCCCTCACAGGTAGAACATATGAACGATTCACTCATTGATTTCACGTTTTGCCTTCAGTTGCTCTTTATTAGCTGTGCAGCCTTCAGTTCTGTTATTTGATTACTGTCCAGAACTTCTTGACAACTCACAATTTCCGCAATCATATTCCTGTAACAGAACATATTTGTTTTACATTGAGTTTTAATCAGGAATGACAATTGGAAATAATGACATCATTTATAGTTTTCAGATTCCTGTGAACTACATTAAAAGGACAAATAGTACCAGTATAGTGAAAATCCAGAGACCTACAATGCCCGCAATGTTTTCCAGAACGATATTCAGCTAGCTTATAGTGTCAGCTGAAAAAGATCTTACAATATGTGTGACTTTACTGCTTCCAGAAGGTGACATCATTCAGATACCAATTACACTGCCTATCATATGCACTCAGTAGAGCAGATGACATCATTTACTAAGTTTAAAGGAATACTCCAGGCAAAACTGGAAAAATAAATTGAGATTATTCTCTTTGTGATGGTCCTCCATAGACATTTGCTTCTGGTGGTTTGAGGTAGGAACAGGTATTATTGTTTTATGCCTTTTCTTACAAGTATTTGTACTTGCAATTTAAGTGGTGTATTTATAAAATATTTGCCAAGCTATTTGTCCTGCAAAACCACACGTACATTAATTCTGTGCGAATGCCAACAAAATCAAACGTTGCTAGTCTATTTTCTCTTCAGGGAGAATGTGTTATTAATTCATAAGAATAGTGTGAATCAGGAAAATATCACATTATGGCCATCAGATGGAGCTGACGATCATAGGAAATAAGAAAAAAAAAAAAGAAAAAAACTGCGCTAGAAACCTAAACGTGGAGCTGCAGCTATAAGTGAACTACACCAATAGTAAAGCAAATATATAAAAGCTGCGCATTCAAAAAATGATCAATCAAATTTGAATTATTATTGAATAGTCCTTGTGATTGAATGTCCAATAAAGAGAGCAAAAATAGTAAAAAATTAATAGTGAAAAAAACTTTAAAATAAAATTAAAAATTGTTTTCAATAGTCGGTGGTTGATAGTAGAAGTTCAGGTAACACAATTCCTGTTAGATGAAATGCTTACCAGATAGCAAGCCAACTAAAACAGGTGGCTATAAACCCAGCCTGGGCCTTTGGGGAACCTTTCCGGATACGTCCTGGACAAATTCCACTCATAAGCCAAATCGGATCCACGAAGGTTGTACCCAAAAAAAGTTTAGGATAACATAGCGTAATACTGACACCAATGTTGTATTAAGAAAGCTATTTAAATATGTATATATGTGACACTCCACCAGTGATAAATCATATGAATCATAAACCATCCAGTGTGTATAGGCACAAACGGGATAGTGAAGTGAGTGACATCAACCGTGCATAACAGCGAAAAACCTCCTATACGGAGAGCTGGTGCAGAAAACAATCCAAAAAAGCCGCTTACCAGAGTTAAAACCAAAGAGGCATGTGATTGACCACCAGATGACAGATGGAAAAAAGGAAGGAATCTAAGGCCGCTTACCAGAATTTATGTAAAAATGGACATAAAATTGACCACCAGAGGATAAATGGAAAGTAATACCAAGGTGCAGCAAACCACATGAAAGTCCTGCTTACCAGATAGCAGACTCTATAATGACAGAATGATTTGTTCACAGAACCAGCTTCCTGGTATGGTGCTGCGGCGATCCATTAGACCATCCATAACTCGGGCTCCACAGTACACATATGGTAAAGAATGATGGCAATAGTGTAATACGTAAAAACTATTTATTATATATAAAAGAGTAACACTTACAGTGTAGCAAAATAAAAGTGCAACGCCGGCCGGCATACAAACAACTCCCGTCCTCAAAATGGCAACGTGGTGACGTCAGCACGTCCCTCCCAGACGCGTTTCGTCATAGGCTGACGTTCTCAATGGGGAGAATGGTACCCTTAATCCAAATAACACCTAAGGGTCAAGTGACTCCATATAAAAGAAAATGAAAAATAAAGTGAAGAAATATATATGAATAAACAATATATAAAAATGAAGTGTCAGTAGATAATGAAATCAACCTTAATACATATTAACACAGTATAAAGTCTATCAATGATGAGTGTTATGATGCACTCCTCAGGACTGGTCCATGATGACATGAGAATCAAATGGATCTCAAAAACATAGATGGTAAAGTTCCAATATTCCTAAAACACCCAGGACTGTGCTTCCACCACCCAAAGAAGGGGTAGGTACTCTTACCATAAAATGAAAACACACGCCAGCGGCGGTGGGTCAAACAGGCATGTATGGAAACCCCGATCTCAGGCCACGATCTCCAATAGTTGAAAAGGTACTCTCAGCAATGGAATAAACAGGCGAACCGGAAGCAGGAAAGCGACCACAATCTCCTGATCTGTATGATATCTTTAAGGATTTCCTCCAGCAGTGGGTAAAAGGTGATCATAAAAGAAAAAAGGAAGGCTTCCACAAGGCGTAGATCAAACAACGTATGGCTTTAATGATTTATAAAAAGTACAAACATCCTTCAAGATGTGTGCATTTAAAACGTGATCACAAAAAATTCATAAAACCGGAGCAGTGTGCAGAGCTTAGCAGGCAAGAATCCAACGCGATTCGTCCTATGTGGCTTCAACTGGGGTATGAGCTTGCTCGCCCACACTGGGCTTTATATAGTAAATGCAAACAGTACACAAAATTTAGGTGGTCCTTCGTGACTGAGTTTTCTGTACAACACAAACAAATAAAAGATATTTTTAACCGTCATTGGAAGGTGCTAAAAAAACGATCGAGTGCTGGGCCCCACACTCCCAGATTGTGCTGCAGTAATTTATAGGGGAGCGCAGCCCTTGAATGGACAGATTGCCCCGAATGTTATTGATCCCCCGATAAGAGCTTCGTTTTTTGACAATCTTAAAGGGTATTATCCCTGTCGTAAATGTAATGTATGTATGCATAATACATGCGGCAGGAGGAAATCTGAGTCCTTTGTGTCTACTGCCACTTCTATAACATATGAGATGAAACACTTTACCACCTGTGCTACCTGATACATTGTTTATCTAATTACTTGCCCTTGCAAGAAGCAGTACGTTAGACAAACTTTCTCTGTGAGGGTGAATGAACACATTGCCAGCATCAAAAAAGGCTGCATCAATCATAGTGTGCCTAGACACTACCTTCACTATCACAACAAGAATCCACTAGGTACCACATTTCAAATTATAGACAAATTTGTCCCTCGTTGGAGAGGAGAGTCCTCCTTATGGGGGGAGTTACACGTCTGGAAACATTCTGGATTTACCTTCTCAAATCATATTCGCCTTTTGGGATGAATATTGATTGGGACATAAACGCCTTTATCAATAAGGCTTAGACTTTAGATGGTTGTTGCTAAGTCCTTGATTGTTTATTTTTTCAGTTTGTTCATGTTTACATATATGTTTTATTTCCAACCGCATTCATGTTCCTGCGTTATTGTGATTTGATGAATACTGTATCTGGTCTGCTTTTATCTGGCCTTGTGGTGTATGATTATTTGTACGGTTGCTGATGTTTATCATACCCACATTTGTTTTCAGTACAGTGGTATGTGTTGATTATTTGTGGCTGTGTGAACGGCCTTCCCGAGCCGTCATTGTGTTATAACTTACATGGGCAAGGCCCCCGATGTAGTGTGTTACGATGCTGCTGGCATTGTTGCGCTGTGTCTCACTATGTGTTCTATGACATGTGACGGGGTCATGTGATCACAGCCACAACGAGTCTTTGACGTCCATAACAACAACGATGAGGTAACGAAGCGTGCCTTGTGATCTCACGGCGGTGGTGGCGCCACTCTCATGCTTCCCTTCCGAGATTGGCTAGCGGAGATGAGGCGAGGGGCACACACCAGACATCTTGACGATGTGACTTCCATCACAACATCACCGAGGTAACGTAGCGTGCCTTGTGACCTCATGGCGGTGACAATGTGACTCTCACGCTACGCTTCCGCAATTGGTTAGCGGAGGCAAGGCGAGAGGCACACGCCAGCCGTTGTGATGATGTGATCCTGACGCTACTTTCCTGTGATTGGTGAGCCAAAGCCAGGGGAAACACGCACGCCATCCACCATAATGGTCCCTTACTCAATCTGTAATTGCTGTCTAATTTGTTTTTTTATTTAGTTTACTATATAAAGCATGGGCGAACAAGCTCATACTGGAAAAAAGGGAAAAGAAACTGTGCTTTGGTGAGGTGTGCAAAAAACAAAATTGAGCTGCAATTCCACTATGTAACATAAACACAGTAAAAATAAAATGGGAAAACAATTGGAATCGCGCTAGAAAGGACTTGTGTTCTGGCATATGGTCACCAATCCACAATAGTCCTTATACATATGTGAATAAACAATATAAAGTAAAACATAAGTGATGACAAAGTAATAGTCCATCAACTATAAATTGCTTGATAAATAATAAACTTAAGTCCATGTGCAAAGAATAAATCACCAGTGTGATATATACAACTTCATATCAACGAAAATTAATGCTATGTGAAGAAAAAGTGCTTGATCCACCACCACAGGTAAACAATGGCCGCTTACCAGAGACTCATGATCCCCCACTACAGAGGATCAGTGAGAGCTGTTAAAAGTATGGTATTCCAGATGACAACCGATGGACTGGGAGCCTTAGAATGTAGTGGAGCAACAAGGACCTTGATATCGTAGTGGAGAAGTTCAAGCTGGCAGGGGCTGGGACAGCAACTCACAGTGGAGTAGATAGACCATATAAAATAAAAGGCTCCAATAGTGTAAAACCATTAACCTTTATTATAAAATAAACAAAAAAGATTGCACTCACATGATGGTAGTAAAAGTAAGCGCCTAATGATGTCTGGAGCACCAGCCGGTAAACTCACAGACAAACCCGTCCTGCTGGTAACCGCAACAGCGATGAGAGGTGACGCAAGCACGTCGCTCTGCCCTACACGGCGTTTCGTAATAGAGTTACGTCGTCCAGGGGCACAAGGGAACAAGCTCATACCCCAGTTGAAGCCCCATAGGACGAAACGTGTCGTGTTCTTGCCTACTAAGCACTGTTTTATGAATTTTTTGTGATCACATTTTAAATGCACACATCTTGAAGGATGTTTGTACTTTTTATATATCATTAAATCCATACATTGTTTGATCCACGCCATGTGGAAGCCTTTTTTTTTCTTTTATTATCACCTTAAATCCTTAAATATATCATACAGATCAGGAGATTGTGGTCACTTTCCTGCTTCCGGTTCGCCTGTTTATTCCATTGCTGAGAGTACCTTTTCAATTATTGGAGATCGTGGCCTGAGATCCGGGTTTCCAAACATGCCTGTTTGACCCACCGCCGCTAGTGTGTGTGTGTCCGTGTTTTATGGTAAGTGTACCTATCCCTTCTTTGGGTGGTGGAAGCACAGCTCATCTATACTCTTTGTCATCTATGTTTTTGAGATCCACTTGATTCTCATGTCATCATGGGCCATTCCTGAGGAGTACATCATGACACTCATTATTGATGGACTTTATATTGTGTTAATATGTATTAAGGTTGATTTAATTATCTACTGACACTTAATTTTTATATATTGTTTATTCATATATATTTCTTCATTTTATTTTTCATTTTTTTTTTATATAGAGTCACTTGACCCTTAGGTGTTATTTGGATTAAGGTTACCATAATGCCGCGTACACACGAGTGGACTTTACGGCAGACTTGGTCCGGCGTACTGGATTTTGTCGGACAATTCGATCGTGTGTAGGCTCCAGCGGACTTTGTTTTCTCAAAAGTTGGACGGACTTAGATTTGAAACATGTTTTAAATCAATCCGTCGAAATCGAGTCCGGTCGAAAAGTCCGCTCGTCTGTATGCTAGTTCGACGGACAAAAAGCCACGCTAGGACAGCTATTGGCTACTGGCTATGAACTTCCTTATTTAAGTCCGGTCGTACGTCATCACGTACGAATTCGACAGACTTTGGTGGATTGTGTGTAGGCAAGTCCATTCATTCAGAAAGTCTGTCGTAAAGTCCGTCGAAAAGTCCGCTGGGCAATGTCTGCCGTAAAGTCCGCTCGTGTGTACGCGGCATTAATAGCACTGAATTTTCTTTTATATGGAGTCACATTTCTTATTTTATTTTCAATATAGTAAGTAAGTAGCTCAGGGACAGGACTCAGGAGGGCAAAAAATTATAATGGGTGGGCACACACACATGAAATGACTCTCACAGTGACAATGACATTCTTCCTTCTCACACATATCCCCCCATTCTTCCTCCTCACATATATCCCCCTCCTCAAATCCCCATTACATTTGCCAGATAGCCGGGAGGAGGTGCACTGTGTTTTGTTCTCCCCTCCTGTCAGAAGAGCGCAGGAGATGGCAGCTTGGAGGCTGGAGCGGTGAGAGAAGAAGAGCTAGTAGGAGGTGTGCTGTGTTTTGTTCTCCCCTCCTGTCAGAAGAGCGCTGGTCTATATACAGTACAGGAGACCGGATCGCTCTTACTGTAGATCGCATGGCACTGTACACACACTCCGCCCCCATCTCCTCCAAAGGCTGCTCACCTCTCGGCAGCAGCAAATGTGGATAGGGGGCGGAGTGTGTGCTCAGTGCCATGCGATCTACAGTAAGATAGGGTGACCAGACATCCCCGGTTTCTGGGGACAGTCCCCGGATTGAGGACACTGTCCCCGGACCAAGTCTATCCCCAGTTTTGTCCCTGGTTTGGATTTGAACAGGGGCTGGGGCAATTTCAAAGACAGCCCATGCAGAATAAAAAGAAAAAATCTGAATTGCACTCCCCCCTCTTCTGCCGCTCCTACTAGCTTATGGGGGTTTATTTTTTTCCATTATCTGTACCCCTTTCTGATGATCATGTGCTGGTCAGAGCGGAGGGACTATTTCTTGTTTCAGGCGCATGCCCATTCAGCTCCACTTGCATGTTCTTCTGCGTTGGCTCAAGTCCCGGCCAGCCGCCTGCCTGCTTATCTCCTTGCCTTCCCTGGTGGAGTGATCTTCCTCTGCTCCTCTGCTCCCCACCCAGTAGTAGCCGGGGCCCGAAGAATAAAGCCCCATACACACTATCAGATTTTCTGCTGATTTTTGTCTTTAGATTTACCAAAACCATGTAGTGCAAGGGCCTGCCTGATTGCATACTAATTGAAACTTCTAAGGTTTGACCTCATATTATATGGTTTTGGTAAATCTGAAGGAAAAAATCAGCAGAAAATCTGGTAGTGCGTATGGGGCTTTAGACTTGACAGGCTGTGAGGCGGGCGGCTGAGACGTGCAAAGAGTCGTCAATTGCTGCCATTACTAGTAAAAAAAAAAATATGTCCCCGGATTTCATTTTAAAAATCTGGTCACCTTACAGTAAGAGCGATCCGGTCTCCTGTACTGTATATAGACCAGCGTTCTTCTGACAGGAGGGGAGAACAAAACACAACACACCTCCTACTAGCTCTTCTTCTCTCACCGCTCCAGCCTCCAAGCTGCTGTCTCCTCGTCCCGGCTGTGAGTGCGGGCAGGAGCGGGGGGCGAGGGAAGGAGCTCAGAGGCACCCGGTGTCTTGCCGAGAAAGTTCCCCCGGCCGATAAGGACCCCCCTGTACTGCGCATGCGCTGCGCTTGCGGAGTACAAATGACTACAGGGCCACCGAAAATAGCCGAAGATGAACAGCTGATTGTCAGCTGTACACGGCGCCTGCGCACTACATTCTACCCTATGTCCACGTTAAAGCCCCACCATCCAAGTGGACATAGAGGTAGAATAATAATATGCCGAGCGCAGCGAGGACGTGCCCGAAGCGCGACGAGCACAGCGAGCCAGCGAGGGACCTGTTACAAATTCTTTTTTATTAAAATAGACTTGGCACGCAGGTGCCGTGTACATCTGACTCAGGTGTTCAGCTTCGGCTCTTTTCGGCGGCTCCCTTGTTGTTCATACTGTGCAAATGCTGCACCTGCGCAGTAGAGGGGGGTCCTTATCTGCTGAGGGGAACTTTCTCGGCAGAACACTGGCCAGGAGGGGGGGCAGAACTGAAATGTGGGTGGGCATAACAACCCACCCCAGCATCCCCTAAATCCCGCCCTGTGTCTCTCACCCAGCAGCTGAAAGCCGGTGGGAAGGAGAGGGAAAGAAACCAGCTTTCAGTTGCTGAGGGAGAGATGCTGTCATCCTTCATTCTGTGCTCCACCAATCCTCCTGCTATCCAGGCCCCCTGTGTACCCGAGCCCCCTACAGGAAGGCTGGTGGTCCCCCCCTGGCTGTACCACATACTTGTATGAAAAAGTATCCTGTTCTCTTTGTTCTATTGTTTCCTTTGTGTGAATCCCTAGTGATCCTGCCAGTCCCTCTGCTTTCCTATTAAAAACTGACCACATTAGGCATGAGAGCACAGCATGATCAGTTCTCTAGCTGTGCTGCAAATTTATTTATAAATTCGGGCCAACATGTATTCTACTACATGTCTTTGGTATGAGAAAAATCAAACGTTTTTGGGGACACTATACTATCGGGGACACTAGTGTAGGTCTTATCATGATCAAGATACTGATCCGTTCAGACAATATACTAGTAATAGTTGTGATCAGTGACTTACAGAGTGACTCTGATAGTGTGGCAGGCAGTCTGGCAACTGATACTGGCTAGGAGGGACACTGACTAACTGACACTGACTGGTGTCACTAGTGACACTAATACAGTAATCAGTGATAATACTATACGCTGTCACTGTACTAATGACACTGGCTGGGTGACAGGGCAACAGTGTTTTGCCATTTTGGCATCAAATTTTGCTTTAGTTTTAGTCATAGTCTTTTGACTAAAATGCCATTTTAGTTTTAGTCCCATTTTAGTCATCTGCAATTGTTTTAGTTTTATTTATTTAGTTGTACTTAGTTGACTAAAATCGAATAGGTTTAGTTTAATTGTAATGCATTATTCAGGCTGGGTTCACACTATTGTGAATTGGATGTGGGTTCCCCGCATCCAATTCAAATGTCAGGAGCCTGTGACCGCCTCTCAATGGAGCTGGTTCACACATCTCCGGAGTAGCTCAGTAGCACAGGAGTCCTGTGTGTCTTCTGGTCCATTTCAGGTCCAAATTCAGCCAAAAATTCAGACAGAAATTGTGAACAGGGATGCACCAGACCCCTGCTTTGAGTCTCTCCGTACGGTAGTGTGAACCCAGCCTTAGGCCCCTTTCACACTTATACGACTTGTCCCACGATTTTGTACTGCAAAATCGCATGACAAGTCATTCTCCATGATTTTCAATGACTACCATTCATATTGGCACGACTTTAAGTCGTGCCGACTTCAAAGTAGTCTCTGCACTATTTTGGTCCAACTTCCATGCGAGTTGATGTCCATAGACCTCAATGTTAAACGCTCAAGTAACATGCAAAGCTTACCTGAATAATATAAACACGATTTCAGTACGACTTTATAAGCACAAGCTGTAAGCACAAGCTGAGGGCCAAAGCATTTGTAAACCCCAACCCTGTAAAGTCGTACAAAGTAGTACTGATCCCAAATCGCTGCAAAATCGCGGTAAAATCGCTGTAAAATTGCGCGACTTTGAAGTTGCACAAGTGTGAAAGGGGTCTTAAGCATTTCTCTAGAATTTTCAAACTCATTATAGACTCGTGGAGTAACAAAAAAGGAATATCATGTTATTATTTATGGTATTAAGGTTTAAACAAACTCACAGATAAAGAATTAGCAGCTCTGGATGGTCTGAGGAGGCCTGTGATGCTGCACAGTGGTCTGGACAGTGGTCTGAGGAGGTCTGTAATGCTGCACAGTGGTCTGGACAGTGGTCTGAGGAGGTCTGTAATGCTGCACAGTGCTGTGGACACGGACAGTCTGAGGAGGCCTGTAATGCTGCACAGTGCTCTGGATGGTGGCCTGAGGGGAGGCCTGTAATGCACAGTGCTCTCACAGTGCTCTGGGACGGTGGTCTGAGAGGCCTGTAATGCTGCACAGTGCTCTGGATGGTGGTCTGAGGGGAGGCCTGTAATGCACAGTGCTCTAGGACGATGGTTTGAGAGGCTTGTAATGCACACAGTGCTCTGGGACGGTGGTCAGGAGGGTTAACGTCCCTCCCTCACATTTTCATTTGTCTTCATTCATTAATGAAAACAGAATTGATTTTCGTCATAGTTTTCGTCAGTGGATGAAAATGTGCTGTGCTTTTCATTTAGTTTTCGCCACAGTAAAAAACCGCTGTTGAAAATTTTGATGAAAATGTTTTTCTCAACAAAATTAACACTGCAGGGCTATCAAAAGGATAAATGTGCCTAACAAATGTATGCAAGTGTATACAGTGCACCCAGAAAGTATTCACAGCGCTTCACTTTTCCACATTTTGTTATGTTACAGCCATATTCCAAAATAGATTACATTTATTATTTTCCTCAAAATTCTACAAACTATACCCCATAATGACAACGTGAAAGAAGTTTGTTTGAAATCTTTGCAAATGTATTAAAAATAAAAAACAAAAAAAATCACATGTACATAAGTATTCACAGCCTTTGCCATGACACTCAAAATTGAAGGGCCTTAGTCAGGGAGGTGACCAAGAACCCGGTTGTCACTCTGACAGAGCTCCAGCATTTCTCTGTGGAGAGAGGAGAAACTTCCAGAAGAACAACCATCTCTGCAGCACTCCACCAATCAGGCTTGTATGGTAGAGTGGCCAGACAGAAGCCACTCTTCAGTAAAAGGCACATGATAGCCCACCTGGAGTTTGCCAAAAGGCACCCGGATTCTCAGACCATGAGAAACAGCATTCTCTGGTCTGATGGAACAAGGCTTGAACTCTTTGGCCTGAATGGCAAGCGTCATGTCTGGAGGAAACCAGGCACTGCTCATCGCCTGGCCAATACCATCCCTACAGTGAAGTATGGTGGTGGCAGCATCATGATGTGGGGATGTTTTTCAGCAGCAGGAACTGGGAAACTAGTCAGAATTGAGGGAAAGATGAACGCAGCAATGTACAGAGACATCCTTGATGAAAACCTGCTCCAGAGCACGCTGGACCTCAGACTGGAGCGAAGGTTCATCTTCCAACAGGACAACGACCCTAAACACACAGCCAAGATAACAAAGGAGTGGCTACGGGACAACTCTGTGAATACCCTTGAGTGGCCCAGCCAGACCCCAGACTTGAACCCAATTGAACATCTCTGGAGACATCTGAAAATGGCTGTACATCAACGCTCCCCACCAACCTGATGGAGCTTGAGAGGTCCTACAGAGAAGAATGGGAGAAAATGCAATAGGTGTGCCAAGATTGTAGCATCATACTCAAAAAGACTTGAGGCTGTAATTGGTGCCAAGGGTGCTTCAACAAAGTATTGAGCAAAGGCTGTACATACTTATGTAAATGTGATTTTTTTTAGGTTTTTATTTTTAATAAATTTGCAAAGATTTTCAACAAACTTTTTCCTGTTGTCATCATGGGGTATTGTTTGTAGAATTTTGAGGAAAATAATGAATTTATTCCATTTTGGAATAAGGCTGTAACATAACAAAATGTAGAAAAAAGTGAAGCGCTGTGAATACTTTCTGGATGCACTGTATGTGCTGCTTGTACTCACAGAATCTGGCTGGCTTCTCTCCCTGAAAGAAAATAGTTCAGGTGGGAAGAAATGGGCCAGGTCCAGTGTGTTCTGTGTACAACCATACAGAGGTCTGTTCTGTAAATGGCCACAGTCGATCAGCAGGTATACAGCCAGAATCATTGGCTGCAACCTGCTGACAAACTCATGCTGTGTCCAATCACAGCACAGATCAGCAGGAGGGTGTGCACAGTGCGCCTAAAAACCAGGAAGTAAGCTGCTACGTACCTGTATGTTGCTTTGCCTGGAGCTGCCGCCGTACTGTGGGCAGGCGGCAAGTGCTTAAAGGAGCAAGATGGAAATTTTTCTCTCTAAAGAACTAATTTCTAACAGCAAATGTAATTTTTGTTTGGGAATTTACATTCGATACAAAATTGAATAATAAAAGCAAACAAAATTTTGAAGTACCGGTACTTTTGAACAACATTTGTCAAGTCCTCGAATGTACTAATGAGAATTTTCATACGATTGTTCGTACATTTGTTCGTAAATCTACTAGTGTGTGGCCAGCTTCTTAACTGATAGAAAGTAGACTCTATGTACTTTGGGTTAATTGCAATGCACTAGACTTTCCGACAGCTGCAGTACTTCCTTGATAGCATTAGCAGTTCACTGCTAGCAAGAGATGAGTTGAGCTGTGACAAGATACTGTATGTTTTAGCCAGATCATCCAACAATATCATGTTTATGGGTCAGATCAGATGAAATGGATTTTGCACAGATTTCCAGCAGAGGTAGCGAGTCAATCCTCAGGAAGTGAATTTAAACATGCTTAGAAAGTAACTACCACATATACTCGAGTATAAGCCACATTTTTCAGCACATATTTTATGCTGAAACCCCCCCCCCCACCCCCTCCTCTCCCGCTGTCATGCAGTCTTAACTGTTCAGCAGCCGTCCACTGTAACAAAGCCCCGCCCCCCTCCTTGTCCACGATAGAAGGAACACTGATACAATGCTGGGAAACTGAATCAGTGTTCCGTCTATCACAGACGAGGAGGAGGCGGGGCTTTCTTACAGTGGACGGCTGCCGAACAGTTAAGACTACAGTTGCATGACACAGCGGGAGACACCCGCTGTTTGTAATCAAAGGTACAGGTGGGCACAGTGAGGCTGCAGATGGGCACAGTGAGGCTGCAGATGGGCACAGTGAGGCTGCAGATGGGCACAGTGAGGCTGCAGATGGGCACAGTGAGGCTGCAGATAGGCATTGTTTACCAGTAGCTGCTGCATTTCTCACCCTAGGCTTATACTCAAGTCAATACGTTTTCCCAGTTTTTTGTGGTCAAATTAGGTGCCTCTGCTTATATTCGGGTCGGCTTATACTTGAGTGTATACAGTATGTTAAAACCTCGTAAACAACAAACCATTTGAAAGTATACAATGCCTTTAAAGGTCCATAAAAAAAAATCATACATACTGGTTATTAATTAACTTTCTTACTCAAAAGCTGACAGTTAATTAAGATTTGGATCTGCACAAGTAGTTTGAGTCTGTTCTATTCAGTTAGTGTTTAACTTGGAATTCCTTGCAGGAATGCTTTCTATTGCTCTAATTCACTTAAAGTGGAGCTCCAACCAAAAGTGGAAGCTCTGCTTGTCTGTCCCCCCTCCGCTGCCACATTTGGCACCTTTTGGGGGATTGGGGAATAGGTTCCTAGTTTTGACCAGGTTCGCCCCCCCCCCCCCCCCCCCTTCCCTGCAGCCCATTCACATAGCGCAGCACTATTTGCGCAGTAGGAAACCAGCTGTGAAGCAGCAAGGCTTCCCTGCCGTTTTCCCTTAGTCAAGATGGCGGCGCCAGGACCCAATAGCCAATTGAAACATTAGCTCGGATGAGGACACTGCTGGATTCCTGGACAGGTAAGTGCCCTAATATTAAAATTCAGCAGCGACAGTATTTGCATAGCTCCCAACTCCCTGATTTTGAGGGACTATCCCTGATTTGGAGCAATATCCCTCTGTCCTTCTTCCCTCCTCATTTGTCCCTCATTTGGGTCTGATCTATAGAGTTGTATATAAAATGCACTATTTATCTTTCAAAAACTGTTTCCCAGTGCTAAACCTTTCATCCCATTTTTAAATTTCTGCATTTGAAAATTCCAGAAACCAATATAAAAGAATAGTAGTGGTAAAAAAGCACATATGGATTTAACTAATAGTTTTTTTTTTGTATAATTTTCCTTTAAGGAGGCATGGCAGGTGGGTGTGTCCTATATCTACATATTTTTGCTAATAGGTGTCCCTCATTCCCATCCCTAAAAGTTGGGAGGTATGTATTTGTAGCTGCTGACTTTAAAAAAAATTGGGGGGGGGGAGCCTGGAGGTCCACTTTATTGTTATCTTTTATAGCATTAATAAACTAGAATGACTGGTAGGTTTACAGCAGCTTATTCAATCTGGTCATTCATGTCCGGGGTGTACAATCCAATAAATTAATTGAGCCCTTAGCTAATAAAAATTGTATCTGATAGATATCTATAAAGAATAATGTTTTGGGGGGTCTGAGAACAATGGAAAATAAAAACGGTATTCCAGCTTGTTCATACTTAGGGATAGATAATAAAACATGTTGAGCATGCTTGGTTTATAGGACAGGCAATGTTAGACGATCCGTGTTACTCTAGACACAAGGGATTCAGAGCTGTAATGGATACTAGAGGAATATTCAGGGAGTCATTGAGATTAGATCATCATGATTCATGGATTAACCCTTTATCTAAAGAAATCCATGCCCTACTAGTTTTCTCTCTGTTATTTGTATCATAACACCCATAATAAGGCCTGCCATACACTGATTTGAAATTTTTGTATTCAGCCGGCAGCCTAGAGAACAAAAATATAGGGGCTTTATTTACATATGCGTTAGCCCTCTAAAGAGCTATCTGCAGTGGATCGCTCTTCAGAGGGTGTTTGACAGGAAGTGAGAAGATATTATGTCACCTCCTCTCCGGCTGTTTTAACCCCTAAAAGCCTGCACTAGAACCGTATACTGAATGGGTCGTGTGCAGTGGGTGGGACTGCCTGCTGAACGTGATGGAGGGATCATTTTTGCATCGTGGTCACAGCATGTGTAAACCCGCTGCTTTTACAGAATCAGGGGGAGCAGTTGGGGGGGGGGCAGTAAAAAAATGTCTCAACCTAGTGTTTTTACTGTTCTCCAATCTCAAATGTAAATGAGGCCTAACAGATTCCTGCAGCCATGCTATATAGCACAGGTAGACGAATCCCTGTTCTGGGCTATTGTGTTTTGACAGCCACTAGCAGTGGCTTCTGGAAAACTCAAACACATCTACATCTGGTTGGATGCAGACGCTGTTTGGCTGACAAATTTTCACTCAAAGAATGTTAGACAGGAGGGGGCCCACAGGGCCACCCACAAAGCAAATTGTGCCTGGCTCTTCTGGAAACTGACATAATTTGCATATTGCATTGCAGTTTATTCCATATTTATCTCTAGCTATCCAAAATAATGCTATGAAGCAGAGTAAATCAAACTGGACTATTCCTACTGCATTTAGCATCTACACTCACCGGCCACTTTAATAGGTACACCTTGCTACTACCGGGTTGGACCCCCTTTTGCCTTCAGAACTGCCTTAATCCTTCTTGGCATAGATTCAACAAGATGTTGGAAATATTCCTCAGAGATTTGAGTCCATATTGAAATGATAGCATCACACAGTTGCTGCAGATTTGCTGGCTGCACATCCATGATGCGAACCTCCTGTTCCACCACATCCCAAAGGTGCTCTATTGGATTGAGATCTGGTGAAACTGGAGGCCACTGGAGTACAGTGAACTTATTGTCATGTTCAAGAAACCAGTGGTGAGATGATTTGAGCTTTGTGACATGGTGCATTATCCTGCTGGAAGTAGCCATCAGAAGATGAGTACACTGTAGTCATAAAGGGATGGACATGGTCAGCAACAATACTCAGGTAGGCCATGACGTTTAAATAATGCTCAATTGGTACTAAGGGGCCCAAAGTGTGCCAAAAAAAATATCCCCCACACCATTACACTACCATCACCAGCCTGAACCATTGATACAAGGCAGGATGGATCCATCCTTTCATGTTGTTTACACCAAATTCTGACCCTACCATCTAAATGTTGCAGATGAATTCGAGACTCATCAGAGCAGGCAACGTTTTTTCAATCTTCTATTGTCTAATTTTGGTGAGCCTGTGGGAATTGTAGCTTCAGTTTCCTGTTCTTAGCTGACAGGAGTGGCACCCAGTGTGGTCTTCTGCTGCTGTAGCCCATCTGCTTTAAGGTTCGATGTGTTGTGCATTCAGAGATGGTATTCTGCATACCTTGGTTGTAACAAGTGGTTACTTGAGTTACTGTTACCTTTATATCATCTTGATCCAGTTTGCCCATTCTCCTCTGACCTCTGACATCAACAAGACATTTTCGTTCACACAACTGATCTCACTGGATATTTTCTCTTTTTCGGACCATTCTCTGTAAACCCTAGAGAAGTTTGTGTGTGAAAATCCCAGTAGATCAGCAGTTTTTGAAATGCTCAGACCAGCCCGTCTTGCACCAACAGCCATGCCACGTTCAAAGTCACATAAATCCCCTTTCTCCCACATTCTGATGCACGGTTTGAACTTCAGCAAGTTGTCTTCACCACGTCTAGATGCCTAAATGCATTGAGTTGTTGCCATGTGATTGGCTGATTAGCAATTTGTGTTACCAAGCAACTGAACGGGTGTACCTACTAAAGTGACCGGTGAGTGTAATGTGATTTCATGTTTTTTTAATGATTGCGTACACCAGGGTATGATTTTAGTACTGTTTTCCATGATGAGTAATGCTTGTTGTTATACAAATGATAGCACATGCTCTACCAAAAGCCCCACCTCAGATTTTCAGCCACACTTATCCAGCTCAGCAGATTCCATCGAGAGGCTGATAGCCGATGCTTCACAAAGTCTCACCCAGCCATTCCTTTTATTGGACAACCTCCTTATTCCTGGAGAGTGACATTACATTTCCAATGGCTGCTCTCAACAACAGCATCTTTTTTCTGTGAACAATCTAAGCGTCAGCATCTCATTATTACATCCAGCTTTGTGTGAGACTGTGTGCAGCCCCTCCTTTGCAGCAGCACAAGAAAGACACACAATCTATGGCCATGTCAGCGGAAACTGCATGCTTGAAAAGTGGCATTTCCCAGCACAAAGACTCCTGTCCAGTGTGGGGGGGGAGCAGTTTATTGCAGGAGAATAACATCCCTGTGAATGTCTACTGATCCCACAAGCTTGATTTCAAGCGGCTGTCTTTTTTTTTTTTTTTTTTTTTTTTCTTTTAACGTTTTTCTTGGCAGAGGAAAGCCATACATTGAGTGCTGCACTGGTTGATCACAATAGCCCTTTTTCTTAGATAACTATAGAAATAAGGTGACCATCAACTGACCCAGCTCGCAACAAGCTGAGAAAAGATTGCATATGTATGGGCTGCCACTGACCAGTGCAGACCCTGAGCCAAAATAAGAGAGGGCCACCATTGAGGGTGTCTGCAAGGTATCATACACATTGGACCAGTGTAAATGTGCATGTTTATACTGTGACCAATCTATATGGCAATCCAGCTTTAACATGCTCTAGGCCAGGGTTTCTCAACAAGGGTTCCATTGAACCCTAAGGTTCCTCCAGTGGTTGCTAGGGGTTCCTTGAGAAATGAGCAATTTCTGCCTCTCAGATAAGTTCCCACTGCCACCATTGATCTTTTTAGCTATTTGTAAGGGGGTAATTCTTCCCAGTGTCCACAATTGTAAGGAGAATTCTTCCCACTGGCAATCACACTAATGTATCATGAGTTGTAGATATAGTAATTTTTAGCAAGAGTTTCCTTGAGACATGAAAGTTATATCAAGGGTTCCTCTGTGTTTAAAAGTTTGAGACAGCTCCTAGAGAGACGCTTTCGGCTCTTTTTCGGGTCTTCGTGTCAATCCCTCCAAATCTAAGGCTCTCTCGGGCAACCACTCTTCTTCAGTATTGATGGACTTGAAAACAGCCTTCCCCTTTCAGTGGTATTCTTCGTTGCCTTACCTGGGAATCCCCCTTACTTCAACATATGCGGGATTGTACCAGGCCAATTTCCCATCCTTATTTAAAAAATTGTCCAACACGCTGTCTTCCTGGTCCTATTTACCATTGTCTTAGTTTGGCAGGACAACCGCAATTCGTATGTCCTATCTCCCAAAACTGCTTTATTTTTTCCAAGTCTTGCCTGTTTTAGTCCCTTCACATATTTTACAAATACACCAACGCAAGCTTTTGCAGTTTATATGGGGTTCTATTTGTCCTCGAATCAATAAACAAGTTTTGTACACTCAACTGATCACTGGCGGCCTTTCGGTCCCTAACTTGCAGTCCTACTACACTATGGCAAGCATGGCTACGCTCTCCCATGTTCATGACGCGCAGCAGATGCAGCCATGGGCCACAATTGACCTTGTTGATTCCAACCCCATACCTGTTTCTGCTTTACCCTGGCTCCCTCCCATTCATTGCCTGGCTGTAATAGGGCCATGTCTAGCCCACTCTCTACGATTATGGGACTCCTTTAAATATTCCGTGGGTTTGATCTACCCTCATCTCCCACTTTTACGACTTCTCCAGTGCCCATTGTTTCCTCCAGGCTGTGAAAATCCGGCCCAATTCTCATGGTGGACCACGAATAGGTTCACGGACATCCACTCCCTGGTAACTCCTACTAGGATATTGACGTTCGATGCCTTACGTTCTTATCATTATATCCCCTTGCTAGAACACTATAGCTACCTACAACTTAGGCACTTTCTCCAAGAACTCATTAAATCCCTCCCAACCCCATATATTCTGACTCCCTTTGCGAGTATACGTAGAACTAGACCCCATTCTCTGGGCATGATATCTCTGATATACTCATTATAAACTCTGCAAGAAAACCCCCGCATAGACCCTATCATGTCCAATAGGAAAATAAACTAGGGAGGCAGCTTGATCCAGGGGACTGGCAGGCTATGACCATAGCCATCTCCAAATGTTCAAAAAATGCCCTTATATTGGAGAATGCCTATAAAGTGCTGTATAGGTGGTACTACACGCCGGCTAGATTGGCCCGCTTTATCCCAACTTACTCTCCTCTCTGTTTTTGGGGATGCTCACAAGAAGGCTCCATGGCACATATCTCGTGGTCATGCCTGAGGGCGTGCAGGTTATGGGTCAGGGTCTACGCTCTTATTCGGAATGAATTACATGTTAATCTTAAAAGGTACCCCTATGAAGCCCTTCTAGGCAAACCTATTGCCGAATTACTACGACCAGAATGGCAACTGGCACACATCTTTTTACTGCAACTAAGCTGACAATTGCTAAGACATGGAAAACCCCCATGCTCAGTTTTGAGGCGGTCAAGTACAGTATGAACGATGTCATGGTGAATGAGAAATTGACAGCCATTTTGTTAGACACGCATGACAAGTTTCTTAGAGTTTGGCAGCCATGGATTACGTATACTCAGCCTTCCTGGTTCGACAGTACGTTTCTTTCGATTTAAGACTCCTCTGGCTCGCACCCCGTGGACACTCTTCTTCTTCTCTTCTCCTTTCCTATTCACCTTCTGCTTTTCAGACTCTCTCTCTTCTTATTGGTTGCTTCCTTCTTTTTAGTTCATAATGCTTTATGTATTATCGCATATGCCTGTCAGGTAGACAGGGATAGTCCTGATCGGATTGGGTATACTTTATAACTGCATTTTCAGTATTTTTTTTTTAATTCACTTCTAATTGTTGAGTTACATCCACATTGACAGGGAGACCTTTGATCAAAATTTTGTTTGGATATGCTGGGTTCCACATGTGGATAATTTTGTTTACAGGCGCCTTATGATCCCTGAGACAGCTCAGAACGCCTCTTCTGGACTTATAATGTTTTTTCCTTGCTCACCCCATGGAGCATTGAGGCTAGCGCCAGCATATTCCTAATGTTCATGTTCCTTTCTTCTCATTTCCCACATGTTTTTTTCTTTTTATTTTGTCCTTTGTTTATTGCATTATGTAACCATCTGCATGTTGACCTGATATGTTGGATCACATGCTAATAAATCTTTATGACAGAAAAGTTTGAGACAGGCTGCTCTAGGCATTATTTTCCAGTTTTGTATGGAATTGTGAAAAGTTAACATTTCTATCAGGTTTTTATTTCTGTTTGTGGACTATTTGGGGAGGTTTTTCCCACTCTTCTTGTTTCTTGGATACCCATACAAGACCTAGGAGGACAGGATGGCACAAAACAAGACTGCTGCAATGGTCTCTGGAAATAATGAGCCATCCTAAACGATTGTATTTCATTACCTGAGATCAATAACTGTTTCTAAAGGTCAATAAAAAATTCATGGTATCAGCTCCAGGGACAAGTCACATCTGCATCCAGATTAACAGTCACAACAAAAAATAGTCGAGGAGAAAGTCCCTTACTAAACCATATAGGACTTTTTAATATTTGAAGTTGTCAATGAGGTAACACAATGTAGACTTTTCATTAAAACAAGAACAGCTTTATTAGAAATGGATAAAACAGTAGTCGGGTCAAAATTACCACACAAACAGCAAAAGCATTACAAGTAGTCATAAGACACAAATCTTACTGAGTAGCTTGACATAAGTTGATATTCAAAATTCCAGATATTATGTTCCAACACATTTCGCAGAATAGATCTGCTTCCTCAGGGAACTTCTGTGTATATCAACTGTATGAGTAGATTAGAAATGTTAGTTCGCTGCAACTCAGAAAAAGGGAAGCTGCATATGAAGGCTACCTCGCCCCCGGCCAAAACACAGGGAGCAGTCAGATGGGCACTGGACCAGCCAGAAGGATAAAGGAGCGGCCCCAAGCAAGCCCACCGCGACCACCAAAGATGCAAAAGCAACCGTGCTTGGGGACATCCGCCGCAACAATTCCATTGTTTTTTTGATTAGTCTACATTGTGTCACCTCACTGACAACGCCACATTCTAAAAAGTGTGGCAGTGGTTGTCAACTTATGAGCTAAAGGGGGTCTCAAATGTGGCCCCTGACATGACCAAAGGGCCGCACATAATATATGTAATGCTTCAGAGGACTGTCAGAAACTGCAGACCTGATGGAGGAAATAAGGGTCAGAGAGTGTGGAAGTGCTACGCTTTGGTTGGGAATATGCTGCAGAAGACAATACGAAACTGGGAACATGTTACATGAGGCTAGTAAGGATCAATGCTATTACCCTAATCAGTGTTTTCACTACAGACTGCTGAGGTCCTACGGCCACACATTATATACCCAAGGGCTGTATGTGGCCCCCGAGCCGCAGGTTGGGCACCAGGAATGTAGGGTTCTAAGACTCATTAACAAGACAAGGAATTGGTCGCACACTGGAACTCTAAATTATCTCGATGTCATCTTTATTGTCAAAAAAGGGTCAGACAGATACAGGAAATGGTAGACATTTCACAAGCGATAGCTTGCTTGTTCACAACCAATGTAACACTAAACAGGCAGGTCTTTTAAGGGAGTCCACCCAAATTGGGATACACCCAAAAACACACCTGGCTCTAATAGTGCCACATACAAACAACATTTCAACCAACATTTTTAAAACATTGCAACGTTTAAAACGCATACATATGTCTAAACAAATGCACACAAAAACAATAACAGTCATAATAAAAATATATATAAGTAAGCTTGCTGTCATGTATCCAAAGTTAAATCACAAGTAAATCATGAAAAAGGAGAAAAGGTAAAGAAAAGGACAATAAAACCTAGAAAAAAAAAGACACAAAGTGTCCAAATCCAGGCTTGTAAATGCCCAAAAAGGGTTAACCAAAAACACACCTGTTCATCGAATATATGAAATGCAAAATATCTATGCACACATTATGAACATTCATAGGTGTGTATGTAAATAGATGTTTAGACATATGTATGCGTTTTAAACGTTGCAATGTTTTTAAAATGTTGGTTGAAATGTTGTTTGTATGTGGCACTATTAGAGCCAGGTGTGTTTTTGGGTGTATCCCAATTTGGGTGGACTCCCTTAAAAGACCTGCCTGTTTAGTGTTACATTGGTTGTGAACAAGCAAGCTATCGCTTGTGAAACGTCTACCATTGCCTGTATCTGTCTGACCCTTTTTTGACAATAAAGATGACATCGAGATAATTTGGAGTTCCAGTGTGCGACCAATTCCTTGTCTTGTTCGTCTTCCACTGTGGTGAGCCGAGGTCTGCACCTGTGATCGATCCTGCACCTGAGTTTGCCTGGAGCGGTGTGCTTCTCTCTGTTCTTATAAGACTCATTAACACTGGCTTCAAATGCTGCAATTATTGGGAAAGCAGTGGGTATTTTCAAGTCACAAAGTATCTCAATATACAGTAGTATAGGTGTTTACTTATCACAAGGTCTCAGTAAGATAACAACAGTGTCGATAGATACTAAATAATTTAAAGAGTTATACCATTTATATATTTATAATAAAGTAGGAAATGGTTGAGACACATCAGTTTTTTGTTTCACTGTAGCCTGTTGGGGAGATTTCCCTTTACTTCCAGTCCCAGAAACACAGCAAGAAGTAGGAGGAGATCTCTCCAAAAACAGAGGATATCCACCCCCTTAGTCACTAAAACAGGTGTCCCCATTAGAAGATTTCCTCTCACCTCCTGTTCCTATGACCACTCATAGTGACCCCGACCAATAGTTTTGGCTTTATACCCATTTTATACACATTTTAAATAAATGTATGAGGGAGCCAGATGTGGCCCTTCGCTTGCCTTTATCTGGCCCTCGGGGCACTATTCCACAAACCAACACCAATGATGGGACAACCTTCCTCCCACTGCCACCATTGATGGCACCATTCTTCCCATTGATACCAACAATGGGGCCTTATTCACCCCTTCAAAATCAATGATGGGGCATTGTGTATGCCCACTGATACCAAGGCATTTTCTACTCCCACTGGCCACAGTCCAAAAACTTTGGAGACCCCTGATTTAGGAGATTTTTTTTTTTTAAGTGACAGCGTTGGTGTATTTAAAAGCATAGTAATTGATAAGCTTGTTTGATACATTTTAATGTGTTATCAGTATTCTGAAACCCTGTTCACCTTTACCTTTTTTAACATCATACCTAAGTGGAACCCTTCATCTCTCATTTATCCTTTGTTCCTTTTTACTCTTATATGTACTTCATGCTCCAACACTTCACCTACATATGAAGAGACTCCTAAAATGAACCCCCTTCCCTCAAATTCACCCTTTATGAACTTACTTTAGCCAAAGTGATATTCCCACTCTCGTTTAAAGATTGCTTGTATGGCTGTAGATAGCCAAGATGAACCTCCATGCTTAAAATTTCTAGTGGTCTTTGTTAACACAGAGGACCCAAGCTTTGTGGTCATGGTCCCTACTCAAGAAAAAGGCCATGCTGCTTACCATGTTCTTGGCTGGTCTTGAAATGGACAGAACCTTCCAGCCCAGACGCAGGCTGTGACCTTTATTCATTACCCCATGCCCACAGCTTCCTGCTTCTCCTACTGCTCAGGTGACCGGGACCACATGTTTTGGTCTCTACTAGTTATCTTCGTTTATCAGACTGATGCCTGTTGAAGCCCCCAAGGAGTGCCTATTCCATCCTACTAATATTGGGTTTATTGGGGTGTATGACATTGCAGCTAGGCCCCTGGGCTTTAAGACTCATGTCACAATAATGCCAAACAGACTGAGCATCTTGCAGGAACGTGACATAAGATGGATCTGAAAAAATAAATGCAATAAAAAATCAAATGTTTCATCATTGCTTCCACAAAATTGATTTAAACTGTGTTGGAGAATTCAATTAAGTGGAGGTGTATATAAAAACAACTCCCAGAACCAATGTTCTGCAAAGACAGAAACAGGATCATTCTTAGGATAATGGGAACATATATTACATTGTAGACCAGGGGCCAGCCAGTGGAAAGCCTGAGATGTGCTCTGGGTACCAGGGGCTAGCAACACCCTGGAAATGTATCTGCTTAGAACTGTTGACACTAATTATGTAGCCATTACCTTTGTGGTTTTTACAGTTGCTAAACCTTTATATCTACACGTTGTCTAAAACCAACAAGCATTAGTATAGTTTTATAGACTATAGTTCTTGGTGTCCAAGTGTATTCCTATCAGAATGTACATGGCAATCTTCGCTGCCATGCATTCTGGTATGTTTTTTTTCTGTAGAGTTCAAGGATCCCATTCCATAGAACTATGCAGGAAAACACACAAAAGTGCAGCATTTTTTTTTTCACATTTTCAAATACAACAATAAAACAATTTCAGTTAGTTTGCTTGTGTGTTTTAGCTGGGGTCACCAAGCACTGCAAATGCACAGAAATGTAGCTGGTGTACAGATATGCTCAAAGGGAATGGCTAATCTAAAAAAAAACGGTCTAATGCCAGACAGTGGGAGAGCTCCCCTTTAAGTCTGATTGTATTACATGGGATGGGCGTCACCTCTTTGCTGACAACTTTCATCACATCTGTTCTGCTTAACCCCATTACTACTGTGGGCGGCCACTGCTGTTCATTGCTGTACATGTAAAATGTCATCCCTTTGCTGTCTTCAGTCACTACATATGATGGACTAACCCTTACATTGCTAAATACATGTTGGCCCCAACCTCTTCACTTCTGCTTACCATTGCATCTCTGTTCAGAGTTACCCCTTCCACTGCCACTATATATAATCACAGATGCCTGCTACATTTTACTTAAAGCGGTAGTAAAGTTTCCATAGAAAAATAAAAGAAATAGTCCCCCTGCAGGCTTAAGTCATAATGTACTAGTATGCACCGCTTATTTGTACATTATGACAGACTTACCTACAAGCGGAGCCCTCCAGCTATGCGCTGCCTGGTCCCCACTGCTTTCATCTTCACCCGGTCTTCCTTCTGGGTTTTGCATCTTTAGCCGGTTGATTGGCTGGGCCGATGTGACGTCACTTGCGGGAGTCCTAGCGCTGCGGCACAAAAAGCAGGCTGAAAATGTGGTCTGAGCTGCGCATGTGTGGCTCAGATCACATTACCCGCTGACAGGCAAGGGGGGAACTTATGACAGAAGAGACCTCTAGGATCTTATCTATTAAAAAAGGCCTGTTTGTCAGTGGATTTGTACATAACTGACCTTACTACCACTTTAACGGTCAGTTGTCACTGTATTTGCAGGAATGAACATATCCACTGACAAGCAATAATGCTATAAGAGATGCCTGAGATCAAACTCTGTTTTAAAAAAAAAAAAAAAACTATATTCAAATATGTATTCTTAAATAATCTTGTCTATTGTTCTCAGCATCCTCCAAACCCCCAGTTTGGGGGCGGGGGGGGGGGGTGACGGTCTGAACCACAGCAATCCAACCAGGAGTGAGGGAGTGGGTATCTGTCAAAACCAGGTACCCACTGCCCTCCAAAAAAAAGACAAAATTAAGTGACAAATGTAAAGGAGGAGGGAGGAGGAGGGGGGAGGAAGAGTGGAACTTTCCCTTTTGGGTGAAGTAATGCTGGCCATACACTATACAAAAAATCGGCCGAACACATTTTCGAAAAACGAACGTTCGACCGTGACCGCAAACGATCGTGCCATCATGTAATGACCGATAAATTGTTCAGTGGACATGAATAAATAATTTTTTGTTCGTTTTTTTACATATACCTAGTGCAGACAGTTCGGACGGGAAACACATTAACCTTGCAATTTATTGTACGTTCGGCAGAAATTTTCCAAACTTCCCGTTCGTTTTTTCTCCACAAAAACGTCACAAACGATTATCGATTTGTGCCCATTAACTTGCCGAAAAACGAACAAAATGTCTATACGAACGATTTTTCGGCCGATTTTTTGTATAGTGTATGGCCAGCATTACACTTTAAGTCATGAATGTGTATGGATTGTTTTTGAAGGATAAGGATATTGTTTAGTGTCACTTTCATAAAGATTTGAACCATGTGACTAAAATGTAACTATTGTAAGCTCCCCCAGGCAGTAAGTGTTGACCTCTGTCCTAAGGCCCCTTTCACACTGGGGCGGTAGGGGGCGTCGGCGGTAAAACAGCGCTATTTTTAGCACTGTTTTACCGCGGTATTCGGCCGCTAGCGGTGCGGTTTTAACCCCCCGCTGGCGGCCGAAAAAGGGTTAAAACCCCTCGTATAGCACGGCTATAGGTGAATACACCGCTCCTTCACCGCTCCAAAGATGCGGCTTGCAGGAGATTTTTTCTTCTCCTGCCAGCGCACCGCTTCAGTGTGAAAGCCCTCGGGCTTTCACACTGAACAAACAGCGGAGGCTGTTTAGGGGCGGTTTGCAGGCGCTATTTTTAGCGCAATAACGCCTGCAAACCGCCCCAGTGTGAAAGGGGCCTAAGAGACCTTTCACACTGAGGCAGTTTTCAGGCGTTTTAGCGCTAGAAATGGCGCCTGTAAACTGCCTCCTATGCTGCTCGAATGTGAAAGTCCGAGTACTTTCACACTGGGGCGGTGTGCTTGCAGGACGTTAGAAAAAGTCCCGCAAGCAGCATCTTTGGGGCGGTTTGGGAGCGGTGTATACACCGCTCCCAAACCGCTTTGCCCATTGAAATGAATAGGCAGTGCACCCAAAGTGCCTGAAAAGCGCTTCAGAAGTGCCGCAACACGGATGTTTTTAATACCTTCTTCGGCTGCTAGCGGGGGTTAAAAGTGCCCAGCTAGCGGCTGAAAAGCGCTGCTTAAACAGCGCTAAAGCAAGCAGCGCTTTAGTACTGATGCTCGGGCTGCCCCAGTGTAAAAGTCAAGTTTACCAGATTCCTAATGCTTTTCATTTGTAAGGTAGCGATATTGATCGAGCACTGAGTTAGAAAGTCAGTGAAGGCACAACTCCTGATCTGCTGTGAAGCCATTGGATCAGCATGACAGCCAGGTGACTAGCATTGTCTACAATGGTATATATCCATTCAGATACAGATTAGAACTGCTTAGTGTCATCAGAATAAAATCCTTTTCAGGACAGTGTCTCTGAGAGGCAGACATGAGATGATAAGACATTCTAGGCAGCAATCACAGTGTATCCATGGTCTCTCCTCCATCCCCCATAGACTGTCATGTGATTGCAGCCCCCTGATGTCTGATGATCTCTAATAATAAAGGGAGGAGGCTGGGAGTGGTTGTCTTTATATGGAATCACTGGAATAAAAACCCCCCCAGACACCATTCCCAATGTGTTCTGATCAGCCCTCTCCTCCTATTACTGTACATCACCTCTGCCCTATAATGGGGAGACAATGCAGACCTTTTCATCATCTCTCATTGGCTACAACCCCAGCTCTAGCCCCTCCCCATTACATCATCCAGCAGAGTGTCAGTGAATGGGATGAGGCTGTCTGATCCTAGGAGAGTAGTAGAGGGGAGGGCTCAGCACCCCCCATATATATAGAGAAGTCCGGGGAGGGGCGAGCTGGCAGCCAGACACCATCACAGGAGTGCACAGGAGCAGAGCAGGGAGAGGGATTTATCATCGACATCACATCGTCCGATCTTCCCTCTAATACCCACACACACTACAACCATGCGGGAGATCGTGCACCTCCAGGCTGGCCAGTGCGGCAACCAGATCGGGGCTAAGGTAATCCCATCACACACATCCCATCATAGATCGGCACCACCTGTCATCCCCTATCCATACATACTCAGCATGACAGGGACATCTGTCTGCCGTCAATTATTTACCCTCCACACAGCCGATCGCCCATCAATCAGCCTCTGATTTCTTATTTAACGTTCCTTATAGAATGAAGGGTGATCTTCTATGTGCCATGTACTAAGGAGTGCTAGGGAGAAGATCGCCTACATCTATAGAGAACAATCTACTCCTCCCTATGTACAATAGGCTGCCCCCCTCTTCATCTCTGATACATTACACGACTCAGACAATCATGCCATGTAATCCTATGTGTCCAGTATATATTTTATTGGGATGTGTGTGATCAGGGGTTCATTAGAATCAGACAATCATGTCATGTAATCCTATGTATCAGAGATGAAGGGAGAACCTATTGTATACAGTGCCCAGTATATATTGTATATATAGGGATCAGTACGCACATTAGAATCCGAGATCCATGTCATGTAATCCCATGTATCAGAGATGAAAAGGGGAGCACCCTATTGTACATAGGGAGGAGTAGATTGTTCTCTATAGATGTGGGCGATTCTAATGATTACACTGATCCCTTATATATAATATATACTGGGCACTGTATACAATAGGTCCCCCTTCATCTCTGATACATAGGATTACATGACATGGATCTCGGATTCTAATGTGCATAGTGATCCCTTATATACAATATATACTGGGCACTGTATACAGGTCCCCATCTTCATCTCTGATACATAGGATTACATGACATGACTGTCTGATTCTAATGAACCCCTGATCACACACATCCCAATAAAATATATACTGGACACATAGGATTACATGACATGGATCTCGGATTCTAATGTGCGTACTGATCCCTTATATATAATATATACTGGGAACTGTATACAACAGGTCCCCATCTTCATCTCTGATACATAGGATTACATGACATGACTGTCTGATTCTAATGATCACGCCGACTCCCAATAAAATACATCCTCTGCACCGTATACAATAGGTTCCTCCTTCTTCTTTGCTGCATAGAATTACATGAGACTGGACTGTCTGATTTTAATGAACCCCTGATCACACAGATCCCTATACAATATATACTGGACAAATGGGGATTGATTTACTAAAGGCAAATCCACTTTGCACTACAAGTGCGCTTGGAAGTGCAGCTGTTGTGAGGGGGAAGAATGAGGGAAGCTCTGCTGATTTTATCATCCAATCATGTACAAGCAAAAATGCTGTCTTTTTATTTTCCTTGCATTTCCCCCTCAGTTCTACACATAGGTGTGTGCAGCCTATTGCATTAGGGTGTGCACCCCAAATCTCAAACACACAGAAAGGAGGCTCTGGTGGTGGGAGACAGTTGATAGGGAGCATATTACGTTACGCCCTAAATACAGGTGTAACATGTTCTTACTGTTGAACCTAGCCTTTAATATAATGAGGGCATTTACACTGGTCACTGGCACCCGCAACCACCCACCTGGTGCTGTCCCTGGATAATGCTAATGCACATGGGGTGATTAGGGTGTGCCCAGGCACACCTGGCACACCCTGTGCGCACGCCTATGGTTCTACAGCGACTGCACTTCCAAGTGCACTTGTCGTGTAAAGTGAATTTGCCTTTAGTAAATAACCCCCATAGGATTACATGGTATGAATCTCTGATTCTAATGAACCCAAGATCAGACTGGTCCCCTATATAAAATACATACTGGGCATTGTATACAATAGACTTCCCCATTCATCTCTCATACATAGGATTACGTAACATGACATAACTGTCTGATTCTAATGATCACACCGATCCCTATAAAATACATACTGGGCACTGTATACAATAGGTTCCTCCTTCTTCTCTGCTACATAGAATTACATGAGACTGGACTGTCTGATTGTAATGAACCCCTGATCACACACATCCCTTGTATTTTGTCCATACCGGACCAGTAAAGCTGATTCTGAAGCTGGGTGTGTTGGGGTGTAAAGGGACAAGGTGACAACCCTAGAAAATAGCCTATTTACCTAGTAGTAGGTGGTCACAGTCATCTGGACTTCTTCTGTAGTAAGCATGAGGAAGGTACTTAAAAAGCTGGCCATAAACTAGTAGAATTTTGTTGGAATTTTTCATTGTAAGAACAGTCCTTTACGTGTCTTATTAGTGGATTCAAATCAACATTTGTTTTCGACCACAGCAATGTAAGAATTTGAAGGAGCATGATGGATTTTTTTTTTTTTTTTTTTAACAACAAATGTCGAACAGTGAATGTGGTTTACATTCCGAAAAAAGTCCATTCACTCCAAAAATCCATTGTTAAAGGCATATGAAATGTTGAAGTACTTACCAACAACCTGAGTCATTGAATGTACAGAGAATCTCCGTCCCAATGTTTGTTACAAAATCTAGTGTATGGCCAGCTTGGGAGGCAAAATGTCCGCAGAATTTCAGAATAAGTCTTGTTGAATGGGTCTAACTACTAATAGCTATTTTATTGTGTGATTCTATACTTAATGAATGGTGTGAAAAACAAAATGGGATTGATTTACTAAAACTGGAGCACTCAGAATCCGGTGCAGCAGCTGTGCATGGTAGCCAATCTGCTTCTAACTTGTTCAATTTAAGCTTTGGCAATAAAACCTGGAAGCTGATTGGTTTCTATGCAGAGCTGCACCAGATTTTGCACTCTCCAGGTTTAGTAAATAACCCCCAATATGTTTTATATTATGTATTATTTAAGATTTTACGTGCCTTTTTTTATGTCTGTTTTTGTATTGTTGAATGTGTAAACTTGCAAAATATTATTGATAAATACAGTCTGATCGATACATTTATGACTTTATTTAGGTATTGGATGAAAAACCCAATATTCAGACATTTGTAATGGTGGATTGAGGGTGGCGAGACGCTGGGTGGGGTCTTTCTTTGACAACCACCTTCATTACTTGCTATGGGGGAGGTGTGTCAGGTCTTTGTGTGCTTCCATGGATCGCCTTTTGTGCAAGGCATGGAAATGAGCCTTTTCACACGGTGTTGTCTTGACAACCGAATTTGTGAATTGGTAACTGCTAAGTAGCCTAATGCTGTATGTGGCTTCTTGCTCTAAAAGTGATTTTTTTCGCTGGTCAAAATATAGACAAAAATATATTTAAAAATGTTTAATTATAAGATTACTGATAACTGATGTAACTGAAATGTATATTAAAGTAGCTGATGGTAAAAGCTCCTACAAAAAAAAAAAAAAAAAAATTTTTGCAGTGTACGTCAATTTGTATGATGCGTAGCGTACTGTATGTACTATGTGCATAGATGCAGACAGCTGCTTTGGGTGTGGCAAACCCAGACTGGTATTTACAATTTATATCATTCATTTATTTAATTTACTTGTCCTTGTTAAAAACAAAAACAAAATGCATACTGTTTCCTTTTTTTGCTTTTACATCTTTATTAGCTGAATAATTTTTATGAACATGTTTATATATTTTTTCACTTCTATTATGTGTACATTAGCGATTTATATAATTTATAATCATTTAATTAATATGATTCATAGGTTGGACTTGATGGACTTGTGTCTTTTTATGTGTACATTAGCGATTTATATAATAATTTATAATCATTTAATATATATGATTCATAGGTTGGACTTGTGTCTTTTTTCAACCTCACCAACTATGTAACATAATAAATTATTTTCTTGATCATATGAGCACATTTTCCTTTGCGGTTTATCAATTACATTTATTATATTATTTTCAGTCCATTTATTATATACAATTTTATTTCTACGTACATTTTTAGCACTGCACATTTTATAGTAAAATTACTATATATTATTTTTTTTTTCTTAGTTCTGGGAAGTTATCAGTGATGAACATGGTATTGATCCCACCGGCAGTTACCATGGTGACAGTGACCTGCAACTGGAAAGAATCAATGTATATTACAATGAAGCCTCTGGTAATCTTCATTCTTTCATTTATATTAATGATTAGCAAGTAATAGACAGATACAATTATGTCTGATATTATTAGGCAGCTTGTGTCTGCAAAATGTTAGGTTAATTTTGTTACTTTAGTAATGTAATTATATTTCCTTCATTTAGGAAATAAATATGTACCACGTGCTATCCTTGTGGATTTGGAACCTGGAACAATGGACTCTGTAAGATCAGGGCCATTCGGACAGATATTTAGACCGGACAACTTTGTATTTGGTAGGTATTTAACACTAGGCAAATCAACACATGTTCTAAAATTGGTATGGGCGGGAGCCAAATTCATTAATAAACACTGGGATCATGGAAAATCATTATTGTTCCTAAAATAACCAGATAATCTGCACAACATTGTTCAAGTAGATCTGGAGTGGAGATCAATAGCACCACATCCCTCTAAATAGTCAAATTGAATTGTGAAAGCAATAGGATTTTTAAGGTTCCCTGAAGGAACCATATGTCACATTTTAAAATAAAATAACATACAAAAATGTATTCCAAAAATACTTTAAAAAGACATAAGTAATTTAAAAACATAAAAAGACATGCGAGTCTCATCAACTTTGTATTTTTTTTTTTATTGACTATGTGTCATATGGTTCTTTCTGGCATCTTAAAAATTCCATTGCATTCACAATTCGATTTTAACATGTTTGTTCAGTTAGCATTTATTACTAATGAAAATAATGAATTTAAAAAAAATCATAAATAGATTTTTTTATTCTACTCCTTTGTCAACCTAAAACAATGTTACTAATATCTCTTTTATGAAAGTGGCTGTATGACATAACATTAAAGCAGAGTTCTGCTTAAAAAAAATAAAATAAAAGTCAGCAGCTACAAATACTGCAGCTGCTGACATTTAATAATCGGACACTTACCTGTCCCAGGGTCCAGCAATGTGGGGGAACAAAGCCCCGCTCGTCTCCCCCTCCTCTCTGCGGTGCCGGAATTGTAACTGTGGGCTCCCGGCTGTGTCTTCACAGCTAGGCACCCACTGTGCATGCGCGAGCCGCGCCGCATGCTGTGACTGGCCGGGGAATCATCTGGGACCGGTCACGTGTCCCAGATTGCCGAGGGGAGGTAGGAGAGGTGATCTCCCTTCCAGTACCACGGTGCGCCGAGAGGAAGTGGGAGCTGGGACCCTCTAAATAGAGGGTATCCGCACCCCCCCAAAAAAAAAATGACATGCCAAATGTGGCATTTCAGGGGGTCACCTCCCTTAAAGCGGAAGTTCCATTTCTGGGTGGAACTCCGCTTTAAAATTAATTTATTATAATATACATGTTGCTTGCAGACTTTTAAAGTGTATGTAAACCCTAAGGCCCCTTTCACACGGGGCGGATCCGCTTAGCTGAGTCTGCCATCTCAGCAGGGGATTGCTCCGTTGATCTCCGCTGAGCCGGCGGATGAGAAGGTTTGTCTCTGCTCACTGAGCGGGGACGGACCTGTCAGAGCCCCGCTGAGCTCTATGGGGAGATGTCTGTCTTGAGCGGATCGGATGGCAGACGGGTGTCAGCAGGCACATCTCTCCTGACATCCTCCTGCCCAAGGGAGTCAATGGATGGCCCACTCAGATCCGCCTGAAAAACGGACTAGCGGATCTGAGCGGGCTTATCGTGTGAAAGGGGCCTAAATCTATATGTTTGGCATCATGCTTCACTGTATACAGTTTTCTTGAATTAATTTCTTGTGAATATGCTACAAGGTTTCTTACTTGTAGATTCTGCCAGTAACAGTGCTTCCTGATGAAGCCTCTGCCTCTCAATTAGCAGCAGCGTTGTCAGCGTGATTTACACCCTACTTCAGCTGGCCTTTTGGGCTGCCAGATTAGGTCTGTGTGAGGCATGCACAGAACTGAGTGGCGGCCTATGGCCAATTGAAGGAGCATGCATGGCAAGCAGCGCTACTAATTGCATACCTCCCAACTTTTGAGATGGGAATGAGGGACACCCATTAGCAAAAGTATGTAGGCATAGGACACCCCCCCTACCACGCCCCCTTTAACGTAGAATTCTACAAACAAAAATGATTACTTAAACCCACAAGTATTTTTTTATACCACTACTATTCCTTTCTACTGACTTTTGGAATTTACAAATACAGCAATTTAGAAATTGGATGAAAGGTTTGGCACTGGGAAACTTTTTGAAAGATAAAAAGTGCATTTTATATACAACTATATACAGGGCCATTGTTAGATATAACGAGACCCCCCATACAGCCTTCGTGACAGCCCCCCCCCCCCATGCTCTTGCATGTGTTCCTGCACCACAAGTGGTGTGGACAAGCCCTTAGCCCTCGTTCACACTGAGGGTGGGTTTGAAATCATGCGAGTTCAGCTGAACTCGCACGATTTCAAACTGGCATTTCAGTCCAACTTTGGGGGCGATTTGACAGTCATCTGTGTGGGTTCATGCACAGATGTCTATTGAAATCACCCCTGAGTTCGCCAAAAGTAGTGCAGGAACTACTTTTGGGAATTGGTCAGCATCGCACAGATTCAGACGGTGCTATTGCCGGAAATAGGCTCTGAATTGGCATGCGGTTTGACCTGTCAAATCGCATGCCAAATCCTCCCAATGTGAACAAGCCCTAAAGCTTATGCTAGGTAAGGGGATCAGACAGACCTTGAAGTGTGAAAGCAGTTGGACTGGCAGTGAAATTCAATTAGGAATCTTATAATATTACTAGATGTGATCTGTAGGTGATGGGACACATTAAAGCTGTTCTCCCCTCTGGGAAAAAAGTATTAGAAGTCAGCAGAACAATTACCTGTCCAGGGAACCAGTGCCATCCTCACCCAGGCTAGTTCTTCACTAGCCTGGTATCCTAGCTGTGGGCAGCTGGCTGTGCTGCTTTCGGCTGCCCAAAGCTACGCCCACTATATGCCCACTGTGCATGCATGAGTCTGAATGGACCTGCAGTCTTCTGGAATCTGTGATGTGTCCCAGAAGGCTGCAGGCTAGGAGGGAGGGAGAACTTCTGCTTTGATCATCTAGGGGATCTGAGTGAAAGTGGGTACCTGTCAAAACCTGCCCCACCTAAAATTAAAAAAAAAGTGGCAGACGAAGGGGGGGTGGGGTTATGGGTTGTTGACTTAAAGCGGAACTTACCCTTTTGGGGGTGAAGTTCTGCTTTAATTATATCGGTTAATAACCAGTTACATAGAAATTGTTTAGCAGTGATACACAGATCAGCAGAGGGAACATGTGATGACAGTGGGGGGTATAGAATAGAGGAGTGAGAGGTTTGTAGCAGTGAACTGAAGGGAAGCAGACGGGGGAGAGGAGTGGGAAGCCCAGCTACATATGGTATAGTACACTAAGTTGGTTGGAAGAAGATAAGACAGCTGCAGGAACAGAATACATTTGATCGGCTGTGACTGTGAGGCAGAGGACAGGAGAAGAGAACAGGGAAGATATACAGGCTGGGCTGACAAGATAGATCGGACGGAAGGAGGAATACAGAAGTGAAGGACTGCAGAGAGACAGAGGGGCACAATCAGAGATATCAGCGAGAAGGATCAGAGCTTAAAGCGGAGTTCCGACTAAAAAAAAAAAAAAAAAAATTTAAAGTCAGCAGCTACAAATACTGCAGCTGTTCACTTTTAATAATCGGACACTTACCTTTCCCAGGGTCCAGCTATGTGGGTGCACGAAGCCCCGCTCGTCTCCCCCTTCTTTCTGCAGAGCTGGCATTGTCACTGTGGGCGCCCGGCTGTGGCTTCACAGCCGGGCACGCACTGCGCATGCGCAAGCCATGTTGTGACTGGCCAGGCAATCATCTGGGACCTGTGACGTGTCCCAGGTGATTGCTGAAAGGGAGGGGGGGAGAGGTGATCTTCCTTCCGGCGCCACGGTGCCTAGGGGGGAAGTGGGAGCTGGGACCCTCTAAAAAGAGTGTATCTGCTCCCCCCTAAAAAAATGACATGCCAATGATCACCTTCCCTTAAAGCAGCAGTTCCTTCCATTTTTGGGTGGAACTCCGCTTTAATTGCAGGGTGGGGCAGATATCTGAGAGTATAGCAAGCATCTGACAGGAGGAATGGGAGAGAAACAAAGTTGCAATAAAAGATATACAGAAGGCAACATGAAGGAGTCACACTGGGAGAGCAGAGGGGGAGTACAGCTAACATCAGAGAACTGAACCGCTCTGTGAGAAAATGACAGGACACAGGAGGCTGTGAAACGGTGTGGAGCTTGGCAGCTGGAGACGACAGTTGGGAGGTGTGTAATTGTGAAGCAGTAGCTTAATATTATCATCCTGCAACAGGGAGAGCTGCTACTGGCAAAATCCCCAGATAAGAAACTTTGTAACATATTTACAAAAAAAAAATTAGCTTAACCACTTCAATACAGGGCGCTTACCCCCCTTCCTGCCCAAGCCAATTTTCAGCTTTCAGCGCTGTCGCTACACTGTACCCAAACAAAATTTTTATCATTTTGTTCTCAAAAATAGAGCTTTCTTTTGGTGGTATTTGATCACCTCTGTGGTTTTTATTTTTTGCTAAACAAATAAAAAAAAGACTGAAAATTTTGAGAAAAAAAAATGTTTTTCTTTTGTTTCTGTTATAAAATTTTGTAAATAAGTAAGTTTTCTCCTTCACTGATGGGCACTGATGAGGTGGCACTGATGATGGGCACTGATAGGCAGCACTGATAGGTGGCACTGATATGCAGCACTAATGGGCATTGATAGGCGGCACTGATGGGCACTCATGGGTGGCACTGATAGGGGGCACTGATAGGCGGCACTGCTGGGCAATGATAGGCGGCACTGATATGCGGCACTGACAAGTATCACTGATGGCACTGGCATGTATTGCTGATGGGCACTGATTGCCATCTGTCTGGGCACTGATTGCCATCTCCCTGTTAGTCCAGGGTGGCATACAGTTTGGGGTACCTTTGTGGGCATCCCTGGTGGTCTGGCGGCATCCCCCTTGGTCCTGGGCGGGCATCCGCGGGGTGGCTGCACTGATAAACAATCAGCACAGACCCCCCCCTATCAGGAGAGCCACCGATCGTCTCTCCTCTACACGCGTCTGTCAGACGTGAGTGAGGAAAAGCCGATCAACGGCTCTTCCTGTGTACATCGTGATCAGCCATGATTGGACACGGCTGATCACGTGGTAAACAGCCTCCGTCAGAGCCTCTTTACCGAGATCAGTGTAGCTGTGTGTCAGACTGACAGGCCGCACCACCGATCCCTGCAATGCGCACCCCCAGTTATCCTGCTGGACATCATATGACGCCCAGTCAGGATAACTGAACCACCGTCCGGCTGTCATTCTGCTATAGGCCGGGCGGGAAGTGGTTAAAGTGGAAGTAAACCCATCCATAAAACAGTTTCATTTCCGGCATGTGCCGCAAATGTAAGACTCACATTGGTTGTGCTCTCAACCAAACTGTCAAACCATCCAATGGCTGGTGTCATAACTGATCACATGTGCAGCATCATGGCAGTTGTAGATTAAACAGAGGCAAAGATGGTAGCTTCCTTGGCTGAAAGCGATAGGGGGGTTTACTTACGCTTTAAAAGGAGAAGTTTGGGGTGGATGAAAAAAACAAACAAATGCTCACCTCCATTTGTACAGCTGTACCCCGCTGGCTCTAAGCCCAAGAATTGAGTGATCACATGACCACTCAGTTCTTGGTCAGCTCTGAGCCGAGAGTGGTTGCTCAGTCACCGCTCTTTGCTCTACCCCTCCAGTGCTCACTGGAGCACTGGGTTGGGTGGCCCTTAGCAACTGTCTCAAGCTCTCAGCCGCACAATGAGAGACTGAGCCAGCTGCCAATCAGGCATCTGGGTGGATCCTGACAATAGGGTCAGGATGGTTCCAGGACCTGGAACAGCTCTGTGATAAGCAAGGGCTTGACAAGAACAATGGATTGTGCTATGTGGCAGCACTGCCATTGGAAGTCCCCTCCTTCTTTACCTCCTGCTCTCTGCACTACTCCCGGTGCCTCCCTCTGAGGTCACAGGTGCTGGAACTACAGAGGAGGCAGCGAGTATCAATGTGTGCTGACAGTATCGACTGTCAGCTCGTATTGAGAACACTGGAAACAACATTGGGTGTTATACATCCGACCACTGGTGTATGGTATGTAATGTGTCGTCTTTCCCCTGCCCTCTGCTAATGTTTAGACAAAATAAGGGCCTGCAGGTATGCTGAAAATATTGCGGCAACAAAATAATCACAATTGTTGATGTCAGTCCCATTGTTAGTGTCAGTGCTAGTGTGATGGCCAACAATTGTAACTCCCCAACAACACCCCAAGGCATATGTCAGGGCAAGCAATAACCCCCAGCACAACAATAACTCCCACCACAAAAATAATAACCCCCAGAGCAATAGGAAACAGAGAGAGAGAGAGTGTGTGTGCGTATATGTTTGGGGGGGTGTCAGTAACCCACAGGAAGACGAGCTCAGACTGGGAGCAGGAATCTGAAGATGGGTCCCTACAAAGCCCCTGAATGACTGGGGACCAGTTATCCAAATAGTCCAAAAAAAAGCACTGTTTGCCAGTCAGTCAGAGCAATAGTTTGATGTGTAGGGGGGAGGCAAGGAACATGACATCCAAAACATTTTACACCGTGCCTGCATTTGTAGCTAGTGATATGGACCAATGTAACTACAGTGCCTTGAAAAAGTATTCATACCCCTTGAAATTGTCCACATTTTGTCATGTTACAACCAAAAATGTGTTTTATTGGGATTTTATGTGATAGACCAACACAAAGTGGCACATAATTGTGAAGTGGAAGGAAAATAACAAATGGTTTTCAATTTTTTTTTACAAATAAATATGTGAAAAGTGCGGCGTGCATTTGTATTCAGCCCCCTAAAATCCAGTGGAACCAATTGTCCTCAGAAGTCACCTAATTAGTAAATACTACTAATACTACTTACACTGTGTGTAATTTTAATCTCAGTATAAATACAGCTGTTCTTTGAAGCCCTCAGAGGTTTGTTAGAGAACCTTAGTGAACAAACAGCATCATGAAGACCAAGGAACATACCAGACAGGTCAGGGATGAAGTTGTGGATACGTTTAAAGCAGGGTTAGGTTATAAAATAAATATCCCAAGCTTTGAACATCTCACAGACCACTGTTTAATCCATCATCCAAAAATGGAATGAGTATGGCACAACTGCAAACCTACCAAGACATGGCCATCCACCTAAACTGACAGGCTGGGCAAGGAGAGCATTAATCAGAGAAGCAGCCAAGAGGCCCATGGTAACTCTGGAGGAGCTGCAGAGATCCACAGCTTAGGTGGGAGAATCTGTCCACAGGACAACTATTAGTTGTGCACTCCACAAATCTGGCCATTATGGAAGAGTGGCAAGAAGAAAGCCATTGTTGAAAGAAAATCATAAGAAGTCCAGTTTGCAGTTTGCACGAAGCCATGTGGGGGACACAGCAAACATGTGGAAGAAGGTGCTCTGGTCAGATGAGACTTAAATTGAACTTTTTGGCCTAAAAGCAAAACGCTATGTGTGGCAGAAAACTAACACTGTATATCACCCTGAACACACCATTCCCACTGTTAAACATGGTGATGGCAGCATCATGTTGTAGGGATGTTTTTCTTCAGCAGGGACAAGGAAGCTGGTCAGAGTTGATGGGAAAATGAATGGAGCCAAATACAGAGCAATCTTAGAAGAAAACATGTTAGAGTCTGCAAAAGACTTGAGACTGGGGCGGAGGTTCACCTTCCAGCAGGATAACGACTCTAAACATACAGCCAGAGCTACAATGGAATGGCTTAGATCAAAGCATATTCATGTGTTAGAATGGCCCAGTCATAGTCCAGACCTAAATCCAATTAAAAATCTGTGGCAAGACTTGAAAATTGCTGTTCACAGTCACTCTCAGTCAAATCTGACAGAGCTTGAGCTATTTTGCAAAGAAGACTGTGCAAAAATGTCACTCTCTAGATGTGCAAAGCTGGTAGAGACATCCCCAAAAAGACTTGCAGCTGTAATTGCAGTGAAAGGTGGTTCTACAAAGTATTAACTCAGGGGGGCTGAATACAAATGCATGCCACACGTTTTATATATTTATTTGTAAAAAAATGTTGAGAACCATTTATCATTTTCCTTCCACTTCACAATTATGTGCCACTTTGTGTTGGTCTATCACAAAAAATCCCAATAACATAAATTTAGGTTTTTAGTTGTAACATGACAAAATGTAGAATATATAAAGGGGTATGAATAATGCGTTTTCAAGGCACTGTATGTAAATATTGCCATACCTGGAATTCAGCTTTAATTATTTTAATAAACTGTGCAGAAATAAAGAAGCACAAACACCCAAAGGCAATAGGGCTGATTTGATAAGGGAGGTAAGAATGTTCACACAATATGATTAATGCATATCTAGTGTATGGTAAATTTTGGCATTTCCTTTTTAAACTGACTTTTGAAGGTGGCAAAAAAATGCTTTCTGAACCAAATGGACATGACACATAACATTTATTATTTTCTTTCCAGGACAGAGTGGTGCTGGAAATAACTGGGCCAAGGGTCATTACACAGAAGGTGCTGAGTTGGTGGATTCAGTTCTAGATGTGGTGAGGAAAGAGGCTGAAAGCTGCGACTGCCTACAGGGTTTTCAGCTGACCCACTCCCTGGGTGGTGGCACTGGCTCTGGCATGGGTACACTACTTATCAGCAAAATTAGGGAAGAGTACCCAGACAGGATCATGAATACATTTAGCGTGATGCCTTCACCCAAAGTCTCAGATACTGTAGTTGAACCATATAATGCCACCCTCTCTGTACACCAGTTGGTGGAAAACACAGATGAAACCTATTGCATAGACAATGAAGCCCTCTATGATATCTGTTTCCGCACTTTAAAACTAACAACACCCACTTATGGTGACCTCAATCATCTGGTATCTGCTACAATGAGCGGTGTAACAACCTGCCTTCGTTTCCCAGGCCAGCTGAATGCAGATTTACGAAAACTGGCTGTTAACATGGTGCCTTTCCCACGACTGCACTTTTTTATGCCTGGCTTTGCTCCATTAACTAGCCGTGGCAGTCAGCAATACCGTGCCCTGACAGTGCCGGAACTAACCCAGCAAATGTTCGATTCCAAGAACATGATGGCAGCCTGTGACCCGCGACATGGACGCTACCTCACCGTGGCCGCTATTTTCCGTGGACGAATGTCCATGAAGGAGGTTGACGAGCAAATGCTTAATGTCCAAAATAAAAACAGTAGCTACTTTGTTGAATGGATTCCCAACAACGTGAAGACCGCAGTTTGTGACATTCCACCGCGGGGCCTCAAAATGTCTGCCACATTTATCGGCAACAGCACTGCCATTCAAGAGCTGTTCAAGAGAATCTCTGAGCAGTTCACAGCTATGTTCCGCCGCAAAGCCTTCTTGCATTGGTACACTGGGGAAGGAATGGATGAGATGGAATTCACTGAAGCTGAAAGCAACATGAATGACTTGGTGTCAGAGTACCAACAGTACCAAGATGCCACAGCTGATGAACAAGGAGAATTCGAAGAGGAAGAAGGAGAAGATGAAGCCTGATGAAAACAAATTCTTTTTAGAAAATACGGGCACATTTTATGAGATAGCCAATCTGTCTACCCCATTTTTGTCCAAGCATGCCTATTTCCTATGATGAAATATGTTGGATCAGTTTTTTTTTGTTTTTTTTACCTTAACAATGTCAAAAAATAACAGTTGTTCTTCTAGACTCTTCTAATTCATAAGAAAGCTGAAACTATGTTGAGAAGAATGTAGAATTGATTTTGAGCGCTCTTAGATGTTGTTGTGCACTGGATGGGAACATAAAAAGAATTTGTCTGCTCTGTGTTGCCTGGTTTTATTTGTCCAGTTGCTGCTATAAGTCCTTACTACTGTATGTTCGCTTAGGAATATGGGTTTACTAATAATTTAACTATTTGAAAAAATCTATATAATATATTTTACAGACAAGAACAACTCTAAGACCCCTTTCACACTGGGGCGCTTTGCAGGCGCTACAGCGCTAAAAATAGTGCCTGCAAAGCGCCCTGAAAGAGCCGCTCCTGTCTCTCCAGTGTGAAAGCCCCGAGGGCTTTCACACTGGAGCGGTGCGCTGGCAGGACGCTAAAAAAAGTCCTGCTAGCAGCATCTTTGGAGCAATTGAAATCAATGGGGCAGCGCGGCTACACATGCTGCAGTAGTGCTTTGCGGTGATTTTAACCTTTTCTCGGCTGCTAGCGGGGGGGGGGGGGGGGGGGATAAAAGCGCCCCGCTGGCGGCCGAATGGGGGTGCAAAATTGACGGTAAATCGTCGTTAAAAATAGGTGCGTTTTACTGCCGATGCACCCACCACCCCAGTGTGAAAGGGGCCTTATTTGCAAATCCCACAGTTTTGGCTTACACATTATTTGAGCCAGAATTCTGCAGTTGGTGATTAGGAACATCTAAATACATGTCTCATCTAACCTCAACATTTTGGAAGAATGGTTAGAGTTCTAGGGTCAAAAAGGGGCAGAGTATAGAGAAAGTTGACATGGTTCGGTCTAGTTATGGAAAGACTGGGGTGGAGTTAAAGACGGATATAAAAGACACTAATGAAGTCAGCTCTGTAATAATACATTCCTAAATGCATTTTTTTTTTTTATTCAAGCAGTGTAAGTACCTGCATTTGTCAGTCTCTTGCAGTCCTTGTACAGCAGATCTCAGAGTGGGAGAAGCAGCACAAGAAGCCAATCAGGTATGCTTAAGTATAAGGGGCATGGTGACAGGGGGATAGAGCATAGTGCAGCAAGATGAATTATTCGATTTGTTGTGTCTCATTTCACTGTACAATCATGCGGTAGGGGTCGATAAGCCCCCCTGCTTTCCTACTTCAAACCGATCATGCCAGGCATGAGCGAACATCCATCCCAGTGTGGTCAGTTTTATGACTATGCTGGGAGCACAGTCAGAAAACTGGAAGACGACAAGAGATCAGGAAGACCTTCAACAAGCTCAACCCCTGAAAATTTCAAAACCATTCGGCAACTTGTGCATGATGATCTTTGGAGAACAATCGCACGTGCCACTCAAAACACCTTGACCGCAGAATTTCACGTTTGCTCTTTGTTCTAACTTGTTGTCCATGATGTGATAGCAGATGTGTCAATGCACGTGGCCAGTTGCACAGCTCCCTATGTACACAGGATGATGTATTTTGGCAGACTGACTTATGAAGGTCGGTGCTCTCTGTGGCTGTGCATACGGCCTTGTGCTGCAATCTGTTGACGTGTTACAAAACTGGTCTCAAAACGTTTAGATACCACCTTGTATATCTGGGAAACTGCCTGCTGGTTTCTCTGTGCTGTGGGGGTTCATTCAACCACATGTATAGAATGTTCTGTTGCTGTATGTTTAATGCAACAGTTTTTCCACTAAGCAGTCATATTTCACAAGCTTGCACACATGCCACAAGGCAATTTAACATATTTCTGTGGTCACACTATAAGGGCCTGTACCCACTTGACTAAATTTCGAACGCTGAACAAGTACTACAGCGTCAGTATGGGCATTAGACTTGTGTCAATGAGCTTTAGTATGCGCGTTAGACTGGTGTTTTACAAGCGTTAATGACAAGTTAAAAACGCTGGTGAAAACACTCTATAGGTAGTTTTAAAGCATTTGATGAGCGTTAAGGCGCGTTAAAACCTCTCCACAAACGCCTATTCCATTACAGGAAATAAACTAATCTTAACGCCCAGCAACCGCACTGCAACTGCCTGCAAAAGCACTTGCGAAGCACTACCAGAGACTTGAATGGGAGGCTTTGAAAGGCTTCAAATGCCTCCTGACTCAACATCAGCCTTCAATTTTGAAGAGATGCGATGCCAACGCTTCATGTTTTGTTAACGTGAACAGCACTGTGTGCTGTTCATTTTATCATCTGCATAGGCGTTTGGGGGGCTTTTTTAATACCTCACACAGCCTGCTTTTAATGCCAGTGTGAACTTAACCTAAAGGTGGTACACTCTCTTGATAAATATAATACAAAAAAGGATCCATTCTTACACTGGCAGCCATATAAATTGGGAATCGATAAAAAGGGTTGTAAAAGTGCAGTTTAAAGCTTAAAGCTGGCAATAGACGGAGTGATTTTCTTTCCTGCAACCACAGGGCAAGCAATCATCACATGTAAAATCCAGCAGGCTGGTTGTACCCAAGTACATGTTGATCAATCAACTTGGGTACATTCAGCCTGCCCATACATGGTTTGAATCATCAGGAACTGAGATTCTAATGCCACGTACACGCGGGCAACTTTTCGACGAACTAGGTCTGGCGGACTTTTCGACAGACTTTCCAAATGAACGGACTTGCCTACACACGATCAACCAAAGTCCGACGGATTCGTACGTGATGACGTACAACCGGACTAAAACAAGGAAGTTCATAGCCAGTAGCCAATAGCTGCCCTAGCGTCGGTTTTTGTCCGTCGGACTAGCATACAGACGAGCGGACTTTTCGATCGGACTCAAGTCCGTCGGATAGATTTGAAACATGTTTTATTTCTAGGTCCGTCAAACTTTTGGGAAAAAAAAGTCCGCTGGAGCCCACACACGATCGAATTGTCCAACGGACTCCGGTCTGCCGGACCAAGTCTGCCGTAAAGTCCGGTCGTGTGTACGCAGCATAACTGTTTTTGGTCGGCTTAACTCCAGTTTGAAGCAATTTTGCCTTTAAAAATGTCACAATACCGCTGTGCAGCTTTCTGTCCTAATGTTAAAATTAACCTGAAGATTTAATACCTTAACCACTTTAAGACCGAGCCTCCTTTTTAGATGTGGTGTTTACAAGTTAAAAACAGGTTTTTTTGCTAGAAAATTACTTAGAACCCCCAAACATTATACATTTTTTTTCTAACACCCTAGAGAATAAAATGGTGGTCATTGCAATACTTTCTGTCACACCGTATTTTCGCAGCGGTCTTACAAGCGCACTTTTTTTTTAAAAAGTACACTTTTTTGAATTAAAAAATAAGATAACAGTAAAGTTAGCCCAATTTTTTTATACATTGTGAAATATAATGTTACGCTGAGTTAATTGATACCCAACATGTCACATTTCAAAATTGCACTCATGGAATGGCGACAAACTTTTACCCTTAAAAATCTCCATATGCGACATTTAAAAAATTCTACAGGTTGCATGTTTTGCGTTACAGAGGAGGTCTAGGGCTAGAATTATTGCTCTCCCTCTACTGATAGCGGCAATACCTCACATGTGTGGTTTGAACACCGTTTTCATATGCGGGCGCTACTCACGTATGCATTCACTTCTGCATGTGAGCTCGGCGGGATGGGGCGCGCTTAAAAACATATTTTTTTTCTTATTTATTTTACATTTTATTTCTTATTTTTACACTTTTTTTAAAAAAAAATAAATTGTGTCTCTTTTATTCCTATTACAAGGAATGTAAACATCCCTTGTAATAGAAAAAAAGCATGTCAGTACCTCCTAAATATGCGATCTGGGGTCAAAAAGACCTCAGATCTCATATTTACACTAAAATGCAATAAAAAAAAATAAAAAAAGTCATTTAAAAAAAATAAAATAAAAAAAGGCCCTTTAAGAGCTATGGGCGGAAGTGACGTTTTGATGTGTCTTCCTGCCTGCAGTGTCATGGAGACTCGTCTCCTCACTCGTCTCCATGCACAGCCCTGAGAAGGATCCGATCGCCTCCACCGCTGCCGATGGCTACGGTAATCGGCAGAGGACACCGGATCGCGGCGGGAGGGGTGCTCTCCCGCCGCCGATAAAAGTGATCTCACGGCAAATCCGCCGCAGAGACCACTTTTATCTTGTACCGGACCGCTGGCCAAACACAGGGATACCAGGGTTATGGAAGCTAGCTGCTGCCATAACGACGATATCCGTCCTCAAAGTAGGGACGTACATTGGCGTGCGGTGGTCCGGAAGTGGTTAAAACTGTGGAGAAAAAATTCAAGATTACTCTTAACACTAATTTGAGTTCTACAACTCCTCCATGACAGCCAACCCAAAGACTGCTACTCTAACCTTAATGGAAAAGTAAAAACAGAAAAGATACTCCAACCCTTACATCTTCATTGTTTTGAATACTGTCCAGAAAAACACATTCCTGATAAGGAAATCTTGAATTTCCCCCTCCTCCTTCACAGCAGACAACCAAGTTATGATGAGAAGTCCTTTATTGCAGGACCAAAGCTGGCACAACTTTTCTCCTGAAGAACAAGCCCTGATTCACCGAAAGATCCAGCCTGTAATGTTTGTTAAAGACGTGCCAGCTAGACAGACTGCTGCCTGACACATTTTCTCCAATGATGCACATGCTATTTCTGCCCAAGTTGCAGAAACTGACATTGTGAAATGTCCTCCACGATCACAAGGAGGTTGCTTACCATCTATCTAATAACCCTGGTGTATCATCTGCCTAACCCATCTGGCAATAGTGCTTTTTGAAGACGTGGCACTCTTAGAAGGGCCCTGAAACTGTAGAAACAGTTTAATCACAAAACAAAGAAAATGGAAAGGCGGACCCGATTGGACCAATCGTGTGAAAAGGGCCTAAGGCTGCTGTGCGGTTAGCTGTGCTTTGCCATAGACTTTGATTATATCTTGCAGGTGTGGTGCACTTTCTGAAAGCACACCAAAACTCATGCATTCAAGATATAAAAGTCTATGGCTCAGTGCAGCTAACCTGCAAGAAAGCCACAGGTGTAATGCTCTGCACCTGCGGATCAGTGTGAAAGCAACCTAATAACCATTATTAAATAGAAATTCTTTTTGCTTTTTCGCTGAGCAACTTTTTAAAGGCTTGTTGGTTAGCTGCCTTCTTGCAAGTTTGCCTGAAGAAACAAATATTCTTCTGAGGCCCAGGGGTCAATTCACTAACGTTTACTGCATGCGATAAAGGTATCATATTACTTATTTGCATACGTTATCACATGCGGTAAATAAAGTCCAATTCATAAAAAAAATAGCAATTATGCAGTATTTCCGGCGGGGGGCGGGGGGTGGAGGGGTGGGTTGGGGGGGGGGACGTGCCTGTAAATATTGCATAAAAAGCTCTTAAGTCCAATTCACAAATGGACTAGAGAGTAAAAAAGCAAGCAGTATTTACGACCAGGGTTTTTCTGGCGGTATCATATGCAGTATTTGTCAAGAAACAGCATGGGGATTGAGGGGACCCCCACACTGTTTTTCTTGTTCAAATATTTTAATTGACAAAAGGGAAGAAAACATTTCTAAAACGTAGAGACATAAGTTGTAACGCTCAGAGAAGTTAAATGAATCTTAAACTCCAAACATGCAACGTTTAACTGACTGGGTCGCAGCCCACATATTTGGACTATGGTTAATTAAGGTAAGACATAAAAGTATATAACTATTGCATCGTATTTTTATATTAGAGGTTAAGAAATGCCATACACGTACAGGAGAAGAGAGCCCTCGGAGAGGTGATAGTAGTGGAGGGGCAACGTGAAGCCCAGTGTACAAGGGACATCTAGCGATATAGGGATTAAAATAAGAGGAAAGATGATAAACCATATGGTAGAGGAAAAGGGTGATGAGAGGGTATATTATGGTCATGTAATTGGTCGGAGTCCTGAAACATCTAGTTTAGATGGGATCAGGACATGTCCTCATAATTAGAGTGGACTAATTTAAGTCTGGTGAGCTAGTGCGTATGGAATCTGACAGGGTGGAAAAGAGGGTATAGAAAGGAAAAAATATAGGATGGTGTGTTAGGGCGGAATTGAAGATATGTATCAGAGTGACTCTGGCATTAAATTTTCATAAGGTTCAAGGCGATATTAGCATTTTATCAAAATCTGGGGGGATGGGGGGGGGCGTGACCGGATGTGAAGGAAGCAGGACGTGTTCACTGTGAGCTCCGCATCTCTCCTGATAATCAATCCTACAGTAGGAGAAATTTCGACTGATTTTCGGTACTTGGGGTACCGATCAGTGTGGACTATAATCCGGTCATGAAAAAGGGGGCATCCAGGGCTGGCAAACAGTCGCAGAAGAGCCAACACCGGACCCACTCTGTACGAGGCCCAGACACGAGTCCCGCCGCCGCCATCTTGCCCTCCCCTCACTCTGCAAAGCAAGAGAAGAAGCAAGCCTGGAGGATGGCATCCACGGCCACTGTAGCTCAGAAATCAGGCTCTGAGGACTCTCCCTTGGTCTCCCCGGACCCAGAGATAACGCAAGATGCCATTACCAGACCTATACTGGCAGCAATAGGTGCAAGCAAGGCGGCTGTAATGGTGAGCATAGAACATCTCACTACAGAATATACCCTGATTAGACATGATCTAGATAAGATGAGGGGCAGGATTACAGAGGCTGAAGACAGAATATCAGTAGTGGAGGATACATCTCACTCTCAGGGAAATCAACTAGCTGAACTGCAAGCCATGGTGAAGTCACTGCAAAGCAGAGCTGAAGACGCAGAAGACAGGCAGAGGAGGAATAATGTGAGGGTGGTAGGCTTGCCAGAGGGGGCTGAAGGTTCCCAAACGGCTTCCTTTGCGGAACTGTTCTTTAAGTGGTTGCTGGATCTGGGGGAGCTCCCTCCTACATATGTGGTGGAACGGGCCCATCGGGTGCCCACGGGCAGGCGTCCTCCAGGGGAATACCCTCGTCCATTCCTGGTGAGGTTCTTAAATTATAGAGATCGTGACATGATCCTGGCTGCCTCAAAAAAGCACGCTGAGCTAAAGTTTGAAAACGCCAAAGTGATGCTCTTCCCTGACTTTTCAGCGGAGACCCAGAGGAAAAGGCGCTCATTTAATGATGTAAGGAAGAGATTAAGGGAGAAAAACATACAGTACAGTATGCTATATCCCAGCAAGCTGCGGGTTCAACATAAGGGCGCAGTAAAGTTTTTTGACAATCCCAGTTATGCGAACGAATGGCTGGACTGGAATCCTTGAGATCGGCTAGTGGCCGGCTAAGTACATAGCTTGCTCTTGTTGCACCTGTTGTGTCTTGAACTGCATCCACATCACTCAGGCCACTTTTCAATAGTCACGGACGTACTGAAGGGTAGGGGCTGTCCTCTCTGGATTAACTTTTATTTTTTAGTGGGTTCTTATTTCATTTTTCGTATGCCAAATGAAGTATGAGTTTGGATAGAACAGGACCTGTGAGGACTGATGCAATAACGGATAAACAAGCAAGATGCATGTGTACACAGGGATGGAAAGTGAAGGACAATCTCCTGACCTAAGAGCCTCTTATTCCAAGATTTCTTTATCCTTTTTCTTTTTCCATGGTCATTTTTATAAAATTCTTTTTTTTTTCTCTTATTCCCATTGGTATCGGGGCTGACTAACTTTTGAGTTAATCCAAACAGTACAGAATGTTGATGTCTTTGCCTTCAAGTTTGGGACAAGGTATATAGAAAGTGTAACAACAAGATCACCACTAGAGGGCCATACAGCAGGGTGGTTTACGAAATATAGCTGCTCACAAGTGCACAAGCACAGGTCCCTCCAGTTTTTATTTTTGGGGTCTTTAGTGGCTATGGTTCATCTTTTAATTTTTCTTTTTCTTTTTATGTGGTATTGATCTTAAGTTTCCTACTCCATTTAACGCTTTAAGATGCGGAGTTGCTACGGTAGACACAGGAAGATACTACAAACTCTGCTGGACACTCGCACAGAAGGTTGACTTTCTAAACGTAATTTACTCTTCCCTGTTTTTTGTTGGGAAGTTTATTCGGTTTGGGACTGAAAGCTACATACCGGAAGTTGTTTTTGTTTTTCTGGTATAATGTCGGGGGGGGGGGGGGGGGTTGGTATTGTTTGATTTTCAATGCCGGGGATCTTTTTTGCTCAGTTCTCTGCACTCGGTTAGTAAATAGGGGGCTCATGGCTCCACCGGTCACGAATATGGGTTACTGGAGGGGATTGATAGGCCTCTACAGGGTAACTGTGTTGACAAAAGATTATGGCTAATCCTATTAAACTGGTTTCATGTAACCTCCGAGGCCTGAATAGTAAGTTTAAGAGGGCATCGGTGTTCCAATATCTTAAGCGGGTTAGACCGCATGTGGTTCTTTTACAGGAGACACGCCTAGATGGAAGTGGGATACTTGCCTTGCATAGGCCATGGATTCAGCGGGCTTTCCACGCCACATACTCCACGTACGCAAGGGGGGTGTCCATACTTATAAGTAAATCTGTTCCATGCACAGTTCATCGAGTGATCACAGATCAGGGGGGAAGATATGTGGCCTTAATATTAGATATTTGCTCCAGTAAGGTGTTATTAGTGAATGTATACTTGCCGCCTCCTTTCAATGTACAATGCTTATATGATATGTTAGTCAAACTGGCGCCTCATGCACATCTCCCGTTGTTAATTATGGGAGACCTTGGGGGCGTTGGACTCCTCGAATGTGGGAAAGTCTGGTTCGGTGGATCTTACATCCTGGGTCAACATGGCAGGACTTACTGAGATATGGAGGGCCAAAAACCCCACTGCCAGGTGTTTCTCACATATATCACAGATGCATCGCTCTTCTGCAAGGATAGACCTTCCGTTAGCCCGGTAATGTTGTCATATGTAAACGAAGTTGAGTACCTTGCAGGGGGCTTGTCTGATCATAATCCACTTTCTGTCTCGCTGACCCTTCCCTCCGGGGGGGGGGGGGGAGGAGCGGGGTGGAGACTTTCGCCAGGATGGCTTCAGAATGATCGGATTACTACCCTGCTTGGAGATTCAATTAGAAATTATTGGAAATCAAATGAGGGGTCTGCTGACCCTTCCATGGTGTGGGATGCATTTAAGGCGGTAATCGGGGGGGATAGTATTTCTGCCATAAAAAAAGAAAGATTGGAGCAAAATGCTGAGGTTCAAATGTTACAGGACAGAGAGAGGGAATGCGTGGAGAGCAATGCCAACTGTCCCTCGGATTCCAACTATGTAGCATTGCTTGAGGCTCAGAGGATGCTCAACCTGCATTTCAATAATCTAGCACATACAGAGTCAAAACATAAGACAGAATGTTTATGGAGGGGGATAAAAATGGGAAGTTTCTAGCCAGGCTGGTGGCAGACTTGCAACAACTAGCAAACATCCCAGTAATCAAAAATAAAGACGGGAATTTGGTCAGTGATCCAAAGGACATACTGTCTGAATTTCGGAACTATTTCTCGAACCTATATGCTCCATTCAACAATATGACCACTCAGCCCTAGAGGACTTGTTGGGGGGACTCCCTCTTCCTAGACTATCGGACGTAGATAGGGAGACTTTAGAGGCAGACATTTCTAACAAAGAGGTGATGTCAGCAATCTATACGTTTCCTCCTAACAAAGCGCCGGGCCCAGACGGGTTTCCAGCAGACTTCTATAAGACGTATGCTGATCAATTAGCACCCAGACTCACTACACTATTAGCCCACTGTAAGCAAAGTCAGCAATTGCCTGTGTCTATGCTAGATGCATATATGATTTTACTTCCTAAGCCTGGTAAGGACCCTTTAGAATGCTCATCTTATAGACCGGTATGGATTTGAAAATCCTAACGAAAGTGTTAGCAAAGAGACTAGCGGGAATCATTTCTACTTTGGTGGATATCGACCAGACGGGGTTTATGCCAGGTAAATCGACAGACACCAACCTCAGGAGACTATTTACCCACTTGCAGATAAATAGCTTAGACACACCTACTAGAGTTGTGGTGTCCATTGACATCGAAAAAGCTTTCGACTCTATTGACTGGCACTATATGTTAACTGTACTGGAGAAGATGGGTTTTGGTCCAATTTTTAGAGGATGGGTTTCGATGCTTTATAGTAATCCAAGAACAGCAGTTCGCATGGGAGCACACACATCCCCATTCTTCCAAATTGGTAGGGGCACTAGGCAAGGATGTCCCCTGTCGCCCTTTTTGTTTGCCCTCATGATGGAATCTACAGCAAAAGCATTGAGGGCGGCGGCGGAAGTTAAGGCAATTAGGGTGAGCAACATAAATGAATGTCTGGCACTGTATGCGGACGATATGTTGCTGTTCCTAAGAGACCCGGGAGAATTGTTAGTGGCTGCACTATGCATTATGAATGAATTTTCTCAGTATTCTGGGTTAAAAGTCAATTGGACCAAATCGTCTATTCTACCTATTGACAATGGTGCGAGGGATGTGGCAGACCCAGATTTGCCGTTGAAATGGGTATCTCAGTTCACATACTTAGGGGTCAAAGTTACAGCAGATGTGGCAGATTATATGTCACTCAATCTGACACCTCTTTTAACTTTTCTGAAGCAGAAAGCTCTAACCTGGCAGAGACTCCCGTTGTCTCTTATAGGCCGGATAAACCTGTTGAAGATGAAAATTCTACCTGTTATATTGTATTTTCTGCGAAACGCGCCCATTTGGATTCCCAAATCCTTTTTTAAAAAATTGGATAGTCTCACCAGTTCCTTTCTTTGGGCACCTAAACAGCCAAGAATAGGTCTGAAAGTATTACAAGAACCATGGGGTGAGGGTGGTATGGCCCTCCCGGACTGGAGAAAATATTACATAGCAGGACAACTGGTGATGGTACATAGATGGATAACCTCTGAGGATGGGGGCTCCGCAAATGTCCTGGAAGCTGCTCATCTGGGCTCCTTTGAGTCTTTGCGGATGGCCATTCATAGAGGAACCAAAATGGATCTTCCGCTGACAGACTCAATGAAGGCCACGATTAAGGCTTGGGGGGAAGCGGTAGGAATGGCCTGTCCTAGTTACCAGGGTATGTCTCCAGCCACCCCCCTATGGATGAACCCTTAACTGCCTCATTTCTATTCATTTCATGATCCCATGGGATGGGCAATTAGAGGTGTCAAAACTCTCAAGGACATAACTGTGGACGGGGAATTACTGACGTTTAACCAATTAAAAGCTAGGCATGATTTACCTAACACTTACTATTTCAGATATATCCAACTACATCATGCTTTTTACTCGCAATTTAGGAATATGACAGTGGAATCATTTCCCTCAAGTCTAGAAACCCTGTTAACCACAGAAGACCTACCCAAGACGCTTTCAGTTTCTTACAAAGAATTGTTTAAGACAACACCAAAAGCAGTGTCTAAATGTAGAGAACATTGGGAAGCTGAGATTCCGGATATTCGAAGCGAGGATTGGGATGACATGTGGACCCATTTCAACATCTAATAGCAGCTAGAGATAAACTAATTCATTTTAAATTCCTGCATAGGATTTATTATACACCAGCTAGGCTGGCATCTATCTACCCAACAGTGCAAGCGGAATGTTGGAGATGCTCCTTCGCTCCAGCAGCGGCTGAAAATATATTTTGGAGCTGCCCTCAGATCAAACAGTATTCCTGTTTATCGGAGGTTTTGATGACTCCGATCCCAATGACGGTAAAGGTGTGTCTCTTAGGATTGGTTGATGAGGTGGTTCCTTCACGAGCTCATAGAACACTTCTCACCATACTGTTGTTTTATGGAAGAAAGGCAATTCTGTTGCAGTGGCGCAGACCGGGGGCTCCTGATCTGAGCTTCTGGAAGAGATTGGTTAATACTATGATGCCATATTACAAGGCAACCTATCTATCCAGGGGTTGCGGAAAGAAATTTGACAGGGTATGGCAATCTTGGTACAACTCTGAGTTAACAGTTGGATAAAATCATTGTATATGGGTAGGATGAGGTGAAACCCTCTGTGTAGATCCAGGGCCTAGCTCTACATTCTGGTCATGGACTGTGGGGGGCATGGTAACTACAACCTGATTGTTTCATGGTGAGCCGGGGGAGAGAGAACTGAGCAAAGGGGGTGGGTTAAAGGAGGGAGGGGGAAGGAGGGTTTTATTATATGTACAATAGATAGTCAGATACTGTTGTTAGATAGACAGTATATTGTTGTATGGTTTGTATGTTGATATAAAAAAAAAAAAAAATACTATAAAAAGAAATTAAAAAAAAAAAATCTGAGGGGATGAAGTAGTCAATCGACGGCCACCATAGGCGTTCATATTTGAGCGTTTTGAGCAACAGGACTTCTTCTATTTGGCATGAATCATGGCTCTAGCAAGTCTGTTTTTGGTCTCTGCAATGTTGAGATGAGGGTTTTTCCATGCCTTGGCAATTGTTTGTTTAGCCGCAGTGGTAACCTGTAGGAGGAGTTTAAATTGGAGGCAAGTCACATCTTGGGGTTTTTCATTGAGTAAGACTGTAACTGGATTTGGGTACAGTGAGCTGTTAAACAATATGGAAAGGATATGGAAAATGTCAGTCCGAAGGTTTTAACCAGTGGACAGGTCCACCAAATGTGGAGGTGGGTGCCTGCTTCTGTGCAGCCGTGAAAGCAGAGAGGGATGGAATTTGGAAATCCGGGCAGGGACAAGGTACTAGTGCATGAGGACTTTATAGTTTGTCTCCAATGCTACGATATTTTGAGAGGCCAATTTAGTGGCTTCCCATATGTCTGTCCAGTCTTTGGCATCTAGTTGAAAGCCTAGGTCATTCTCCCATTTAGTTACATAATGGATTGAAGGAAGAGGTGGGGGGTCAATTAGCTGAGCGCTGAGGTCGGAAATTAGACCGCGAGTGTGTGGATCTTTGTTGCAAGTGCTCTCAAATGTCAACATGGCTGGCAAAGATGTGTCTCTTCGGATGCAGGGGGTAAAAAAATATTTAATTTGGAGATATCGGAAAAGTTCCGTGTTCGGGAGACCATGAGTTTCGCATAGGGATGGGAATGGCTTAAATGAGTCGGGTGTGGTAAACTTATATGCTCGGATAAGATTGAATGAAGACCATCTATTGAAGGACGCAGGAGAGATCCAGGTGGAGTAAAAAGCCGGGTTGCAGAGGTATGACAGAAGTGGATTATGGGGGGAATTGGAGGCCAAATTAGTTTTTAAGCCTATTCCAGATGGTTAAACTATGTTGGGTTCTAGGATTCCGAATGGTTCTACAGTCGCACGGGCGAAGCCATAGCAAGTTGGCTACTGATAATGGATCACAGTCTACAGATTCAATTGCAACCCATGGTGGTGTTTCTTGTGTGGCGTGGTATTTAGGTAATTGGGCTACTTGCGTGGGTTGAAAGTATTTTGTAAAGTTGGGGATAGGCCCCCTTGGTTTTAGGAATGAAAAATATGTTTCTGGCGATGCGAGGTCTGGTGTGGCCCCAGATATATTGGAGTGTACGTCGTTGTAGGATTCTGAGAAAGTGGGATGGGACGGGGATCGGTAAGACCCGAAATAGATATAGTATTTTCGGCAATACGGTCATTTTGACGACAGAGATGCAGCCCAGCCAAGCAGGGGTAATGCCGACCAAGAGGACATGAGGTTGGTTAGATGTGTCAGCATCATAGGGTACTTAGAAGAGTATAACGCCGCAGGGTCAGCCAAGGTAAGGTTGATGCCAAGGTAAGGGATGTAATGCGGTGACCAGGAGAATGGGAGGACCTGTTGGAGTTGGGTTAGGAGCGACGGGGTTAGTAAAATGTTGAGAGCTTTTGATTTTTCTGGGTTCACCACTAGGCCTGAAATTGCCGCAAATCTGTTCAGGGTCTCAAGAAGATTAGGGTAAGAGAGTAACGGAGAAGAGAGGAAAAGGAAGATATCGTCTGCGACCAAAGTTTATGCTGATGTCTTCTCAGCTCAACGGCTTTTATAGAAAAAGAAAAAATCCTGGACGGCCGCACACCGCTAAAGGCATCTTTATTAAAAAATTAAAATCCAATGCAGTCACCTCATATACAAAAGAAACAGGGAGAAGCAGCTGACGCATTTCACACCCTTTAATGGTGCTTAGTCATAGCTAAATAAACAAAGCTTGATCATGTGTATATATAGAGGCAATGTAGAAAAGAACAACCAATCAAAAAATTGAATTGCCTTGAAAAGCCTCCCCACGTGATCGAGCCTTGTAAAAGTCAATGATTGAAAACACCTGAAGGGGAGAAACAACACACCATTAAGTAAACGATTCAAAGTCTAAGAAGACATAGTAGATGATAAAATATATGGTTGTTGTTTTTGTGTGCCTCCCCCCCCCAGAGTGCAGTCATAGACTAAAATCAGAATAATGTTAAATAATAAAGAAAAATGTTTATAACATGAAGCGGACCTAGATGCAAATATACAAAGACGTGTGTAATTATAGATAATGTTAGACAAATTATCACCAATAAACAAAAGTATACAACAGCAATGTCAAAACGTGTGGTTATAAAGATTCTACTAGATCCAACAAATTAATGTCGGAATCTATCCTACCGCTCAAGTATATATGATAGAAAAATATATAATAAATATATGTAAATATACAGTGGGGACGGAAAGTATTCAGACCCCCTTAAATTTTTCAGTTCATTTTTTTCCTCATTAATGTACACACAGCACCCCATATTGACAGAAAAACACAGAATTGTTGACATTTTTGCAGATTTATTAAAAAAGAAAAACTGAAATATCACATGGTCCTAAGTATTCAGACCCTTTGCTCAGTATTTAGTAGAAGCACCCTTTTGATCTAATACAGCCATGAGTCTTTTTGGGAAAGATGCAACAAGTTTTTCACACCTGGATTTGGGGATCCTCTGCCATTCCTCCTTGTAGATCCTCTCCAGTTCTGTCAGGTTGGATGGTAAACGTTGGTGGACAGCCATTTTTATGTCTCTCCAGAGATGCTCAATTGAGTTGAAGTCAGGGCTCTGGCTGGGCCATTCAAGAACAGTCACGGAGTTGTTGTGAAGCCACTCCTTCGTTATTTTGGCTGTGCTTAGGGTCATTGTCTTGTTGGAAGGTAAACCTTCAGCCTAGTCTGAGGTCCTGAGCACTCTGGAGAAGGTTTTCATCCAGGATATCCCTGTCCTTGGCCGCATTAATCTTTCCCTCGATTGCAACCAGTTGTCCTGTCCCTGCAGCTGAAAAACACCTCCACAGCATGATGCTGCCACCACCATGCTTCACTGTTGGGACTGTATTGGACAGGTGATGAGCAGTGCCTGGTTTTCTCCACACATACCGCTTAGAATTAAAGCCAAAAAGTTCTATCTTGGTCTCATCAGACTAGAGAATCTTATTTCTGACCACCTTGGAGTACTTCAGGTGTTTTTTTTAGCAAACTCCATGCGGGCTTTCATGTGTCTTGCACTGAGGAGAGGCTTCCGTCGGCCCACTCTGCCATAAAGCCCTGACTGGTGGAGATCTGCAGTGATGGTTGACTTTCTACAACTTTCTCCCTTCTCCCAACTGCATCTCTGGAGCTCAGCCACAGTGATCTTTGGCTCTCTCTTTACCTCTCTCACCAAGGCTCTTCTCCCCCGATAGCTCAGTTTGGCCGGATGGCCAGCTCTAGGAAGGGTTCTGGTCATCCCAAACATCTTCCATTTAAGGTCCACTGTGCTCTTAGGAACCTTAAGTGCAGTAGAAATGTTTTTGTAACCTTGGCCAGATCTGTGCCTTGCTCTGTCTCTGAGCTCTTCAGGCAGTTCCTTTGACCTCATGATTCTCATTTGCTCTGACATGCACTGTGAGCTATAAGTTCTTATATAGACAGGTGTGTGGCTTCCCTAATCAAGTCCAATCAGTGTAATCGAACATAGCTGGACTCAAATGAAGGTGTAGGATCTCAAGGATGATCAGAAGAAATGAACAGCACCTGAGTTAAATATATGAGTGTCACAGCAAAGGGTTTGAATACTTAGGACCATGTGATATTTCAGTTTTTCTTTTTAATAAATCTGCAAAAATGTCGACAATTCTGTGTTTTTCTGTCAATATGGGGTGCTGTGTGTACATTAACGAGGAAAAAAATGAACTTAAATGATTTTAGCAAATGGCTGCAATATAACAAAGAGTGACAAATTTAAGGGGGTCTGAATACTTTCCATTCCCACTGTATATATTCATATTGGCGGAACATATAGAAAAAAGTAACCACACCAAGACATTAGTGAAGTCTCTTGCACAATGTCCACCCATAAACAATTGACATACAGTGCAAACCAAAAATGAAATTTTCTGGATTAAAAAAATGACATACATTTTTAAGGGATAAAGCTCATTACTAAAAATGAGACACATCCCATTCAAAATTGAGGCCGATGGGACGTCTGGTATTTAAAGTAAAGATCCATCAAACTTCCTGTTTGCACAGAATGCCAAATTTGTCGCCACCTCTAAGGGGTCTCACTATTTTATCTATACCCTGACTCATAAGACTAGATGTGTCTTTATGATGGAATTCGTTCCAATGGCGTGCCACATTAGTGGAATGTTCTTTCTCTATATCATGAAGATGAACATAGAGACGATCTTTAAGTCTACGTGTTGTCCTGCCAACATATTGATTTGAACATATTGTGCATGTAATGACATACACAAAATAACGCAGTGGCGGCTGGTGCTCAAAATTTTTTTTTTGGGGGGGGCGCAAACAAATTGAAAAATTCTAAAAAAAAACATCAATTGGAGCCTCACTGTGCCATCAAACGCAGCCACTGTGCCATCAAATACTGCCACTGTGCCATCAAACGCAGCCACTGTGCCCATCAATTGTAGCCCATGTGCCCATCAAAAACTGCCACTGTGCCATCCAATGCTGCCACTGTGCCATCAAACGCTCCCAATGCTGCCACTGTGCCATCCAATGCTGCCACTGTGCCATAAAATGCTCCCACTGTGCCATTCAATGCTGCCACTGTGCCATCCAATGCTGCCACTGTGATCCCCCCGCCCGCTTGCCATCTGCCTGGCACTTACCCTGTCTCTGTGAGGCAGCGGGTGACGGAGAGCGATGTCTTCCATACGTCTTATCCCCTCCATGTGTCTTCTCCCGTCCTCCTCTCCTCCCGTCCTCTCCTATGATTAGTCGCCTGATAGGTGTCCAATCACAGTGCCTGACGTTTCAGCCAATCAGGCGACCGGTAACAGACCCGGCAACCTGATTGGCTGAGAAGCGGGTCAATGTTAGCAAAGCGAATTCTTTCGGCGGCGCTCCTGCACCCTTTATGGATGCACCGTCACTGATATAACGTGTGTTGCTATTAATAAAGGATTGTATTTTATGTTATTTGCCTGTGGAGGTCGAGGTGATAACATCACTGCCCTTAATAAAAGGACAATACGTACAACCTCGACCACCACATCTAAACGTGCCCTTAAAGATAACCAATTTGTAGAAGTGTTTTTGCTAATGTAAAGGCTAGGTGACAGTAGGCCACTAAGAGAGGGTGCTTTTCTGGATACCGTTCATACGCCTTTGTCTAGAATTTGAGAATAGACCTTCAGGTGTTCTCAATTATTATTATTATTACTTTTACAAGGCTTGATCATGTGGGGAGGTTTTTCAAGGCAATTCCATTTTTTGATTGGTTGTTCTTTTTTACATTGCCTCTATATATACACATGATCAAGCTTTGTTCATTTAGCTATGACTAAGCACCATTATAGGGTGTGAAACACGTTAGCTGCTTCTCCCCGTTTTTTTTGTACATGAGGTGACTGCATTGGATTTAAATTTTTCAATAAGGATGCCTTTAGCGGAGTGCGGCCGTCCAGGATTTTTTTGTTTTTCTCTAAACTTGTGCAAAGCCAGCACCTGCAAGTTCAAAATAGAGCGGGTGTTTTCAAAAGGTCTGGAGCTTCTGGAGCGGTAATTTTCTTCAACGCCTTTTATATGTGGATTAGAACGGATTAGTTGGGCTAGGGGTTCAATTGCTAAAGCAAAAAGGAGTGGGAATAGGGGGCACCCTTGTCTTGTCCCAAGTTGTACAGGGAAGGGATCAGACTTATACTCTGCATATCGTAGATAGGCTATGGGGGAGGTATATAAGAAGGATACCCATGATAGAAAATGGGGACCAATTCTCCAGCGACGGAGCACAAAGTTCAGATAGGGCCACTATAATGTATCAGGCCTTTTTAATGTCCAATGACACGAAACAAGCTATATGTTGAGAGTCCGGGCTGCATGGGCAATCAGAACCGCCCGCCCAATTTTGTCTCCAGCTTGCCTGGAGGGTATAAAGCCCACCTGGTCTTTATGTATGAGTGTATTGATTTGGTTTAAACCAGTAGAAATTATTTTTGCTATAATTTTGATGTCTAAGTTAAGTAATGAGATGGGGCGCTAGTTAGCCCAGGATGAGTCATCAGAGTGTGGCTTAGCCAACATGGAGACCATAGCAGAAAGGGATTCGGATCGGAATGAGTGGCCCTTCAGGATTGCTTTAAAGGCCATAACTAGCAGGGGAGTAGGAATGTCTGCAAAATGCTTATAAGCGGCTGAAAAGCCATCTGGGCTTGTTGGATTTGAGGGCCTTGATCGCAGTGGTTACTTCTATATCTGAAATAGGATGTTCAAGGGAGGCCTGTTGTGGAGCTGATAGGGTTGGGAGGTTGAGATTAGAGAAGAGTGCTGTAGCGTGGGCTTCATCAAAGGTGGTTTTGGCAGAATAAAGGCCTGAAAGGTGCCTGCGGAAGTGTGCTAAAATTTTTATGAGGTTGCTAGAGTAAGAATCCTTGGATGTTTTAAGTCGAATTGGTTTATGGGGATGATCAAGTCTATGGAGGGTCAGGGCGAGAAAGGTGTCTGGTTTATTGCCTTTCATGTAAGTTTATGTCTGGATCAACGTAATTCTTTTCAGCAGACTCGGTCAGAAAGAGGTCTACTTCAAGTCTGGCCTTGTCTAGATTCAGTTTGTGTGTGGGTATGGGGTCATCTCGAAATGCGGCGTGAGCCTGAGAAAAGGTAGACTCAAGCTGTTGGTGCAGTGTGTGGCATTCTTTTTTAAGATGAGCAGCCTTGCTGATAAGGACACCTGGAGTACGGGTTTATGGGCTTCCCATAAGGTCAGTGGTGAGATATCTTCAGTAGAGTTGTTGACTATATAGTCCTTGATGGACATAGCATATCCATTCTATGGGAGGAATAGATAAGGAGAGTGTTATTGAGGCACCAGGAGTGGTTGCCCTGTTTGGGTACCAGGGATTCTAGAGCCGTGACCACAGCATTATGGTCTGTCCAGTTGTGTGGTATGATGACTGATGATAGGAGGGCCAGTGAAGTTCCAACGCTTATTAGTATATGATCTATGTGAGATGGGAATAGTAGGTAAATTGTCGTCTCATGGGATTGGCTTCATGCCAGGTGTCTAGAAGGGAGTGGTGTTGTAATAGTTGTTGGAATCTGAGTTTCCTTGGACTGGATGGGGCTGAGAAGGGGGATTTATCCAGGAAGGGGTAGATCACCTGATTTAAGTCCCCGCCAATCAGTACAATATCCCACTTATGCTTGTCTATGACTTGCAGTAAATGAGAGAGGAATGGTGTGGGCTTATGATTAGGGGCATATATGATACCACAGTGACTTCCTCATCGAGGAGGTGGCCAGTCAAGATGATATATCTGCCTTCGGGGTCATTAATTTCTGCCCGGAGTGTAAAGGGGGAGGTTCAGTGGAAGGCTATCAAGACCCCTCTCTGCTTGGTGTCCACAGAAGCATTAAAGATCTGTAGGTAAGCGTGGCTAAAGAACTTGGGAGTGTTGAGTTTAGAAAAGTGAGTCTCTTGCAGGCATACCACATGAGCCTTAGCCGATGCAAAAGAGCGAAGAGAACCCTTGAACATTGAGAGTGAGTATATTTAGTGGAGCCATGATGGAAAATTAAAGTGAGACTGTAGTAGTGTGTGCGATCGAGCTAACAGCCTCCCCCTGGGATGGAGAAGGAATAAATAGGAATGGGGGGGAGACCAGATAGGGGGGTAGCGTAAAGGATAGTTATAGGGTGACATGGAATCAAGGGAGAGAGGAGAAATAGGAGTCAGGATGTTTTCCGTCTGAGCAGTACAGGTGGACCTATTCAGAGGGTAAATGTAAGTCCAGAGAGAGTCCACTAGAACCTCCGTGGACAAGGATAGGGGCAACAGTGACGGTCAGCGGAGGTTGCATCAGCTGCAAGCTAGAACAGATTGAAGTGAAGGTGGATAAGGAAGAGAAACCAGGCCAGATAACCAAGACAAGGGGTACCACTGCCCTTGGGGGCAAACTGGGCAAGGATCAGATCATTATGTGAGACAAGAACCCCCTTTAGGAGATCTGTCAAGCCTAAATTGCCCATGTGTGGTAATAAGACAGGAATGACTTAGCAATCTTGTCACGAACATACAATGGTACGACTGTGAGAACAAACATAGCAAACCAATTAGGGGCATGGCAGCCCATTACCATTTAACTGTTTGTTCGGCATCTGATGGTCCCATGACCCATAATGGTGTCTTTGCACCTGGACAGAGCTCTAGTTGTGTGACTATTGCACCTACAAGGTGGCGAAGTCCTGCAGTAGAGAAAATGTGGGCGGTCAGATGAGGCATCGCTGGGGAGTAGCAACAAGAGGTGTCTGTGGGACACATCTCGTGGCTAGGTCCCCAGGGTGTAGGCAACAAAACTATTGTTTAGTAAAGAGAGGAGATCATAAGCCCAACAACAAAGTTCCCGGCCCCAAATTAATGGATAAGGGAACTTAGTATGTGGAAACTTCGAAAAAGAAATCTTTATATTGCTGAGACAAATGAGTAAAAAAAAACAGAGAAAAAAGCAATAGTATGTGGAAACTTCAAAAAAAAAACCTTTATATTCCTGAGACAAGTGAGTAAAAAAAACGTTGTCCTCATCTTCCTTCCTTGGCGGCGAATTGCCAGAAACCATGAAATCAGACCGAGACAGAACTACAGTTAAATCATGCTTGTTTAATAATAAAAGTAAAAAGAACAAACGTAGTCAAAACATAGCCAAAGTTCAGGAACCAGAACAGATAGTCAGCCAAGCCAGAAGTCAGGGATCAAAGTAGTGGAACAGCAAGCAGGATCCAAAGCCAGAAGGGATGTCAGCAAAGCCAGTCTTTATACAGGAACACAGGCGACATTGGGAATCTCCATCAGTCCATGGAATTAGGTGGAGCCAGAGTGGGGGATCTGAATCTACCATGTTTGGAGGAGCTTTGGTTGTCAGCCACAGAGGTGGAAGGGAAGGTCTTCTGTGGTGAGTTGGATGCAGAAGTCGTCTTTGGCATTGGTCTTTGGGTGAGGATGTTGGCGCAGTGAGGTGCAGATCCTGGAGGAGAGATTGGAGGTCTTTTTGTGATTTGCAGGTGTGCTTGCGGCCCTTGTAGGTAAAGCAAAGAGAAAAGGGGAACCCCCAGGTATAGTTTGAGCGCTCTGCTTGGAGATGGTTGATTGAGCTAGATCTGCGAATAGCTGATAATCATGGCCTTGGAATTGGAGGGCTTCCCTCTGCCGTGATGCTTGGAGGAGCTGGTCCTTTGTTTGGTAGAAGTGAAGTTTAGCGACTATGTCGCACAGGGGGCACTCCGACTTGCGTGGGGTAAGTGCTCTATGGATTTGGTCCATTTCCAGGTGTTCAATGAGGATGGACGGAGCGAGTTCTTGAAATAAGGCAGTGACAGTATTTTGAATATCAATCACAGTTTCAAGGATGCCTCTAATACGGATATTGGACCTGCGGGCTCGGTTTTCAAAGTCCTCCAATTGGGATTGCAGGGATAGGTTTTCCTCCCTAAAGGGTTTCCAGATCGTCAGCCTGGTGGTTTATAGTGAGTTCCAGGCGGTCAACCCTCTGTTCCAATTCAGATGTGCGGTGACCTAGCTCTCTGATTTCTTTAGTGAGGCGCTCTGTGATTTGGTCTGATGTCTGTTTTACATTTTGATCGTTTACAATCACCTTAAATCCCAATCTCATGCCTTAAGCCATAAGGTTCTACAAGCCATGTTGTAAAGAGCTGCTGCTGCTTTGGCCACCTTTCTGGTAGATTCTGCAAATGCGTCAACCAAAAATCTATTGCAATTTTAATTAAACTCCAAAATGTCTTCAATAGGATCGTTTAGATGATTAAACTATACCACAAACCATCCCTAAAGATCTAGCTACACAAGATTTGGTAAAAACCTAATGTGTCCCAGTTGCGCTTCAAGGAAAGGTCAATATTTTTATCTAAGGGATCTTTAAAGGATAAGTTCACGTTTATAAAAAAAATAATAAATGCACTTTTTTTGCAAGTAAAAATGTGCATTTATTATTTTTTTTGTTAGGGACCTTGCACCCACAATTAGCAGATCGTTGGTGTAATGCCACGGTCCTGCAGACTGTCTGTGTAGCTGTGTGCCAGTACTTCCGATACGGGCAGGCAGTTACAATCTCAGAGCAAGCGCAGTGAACTACCAAGAGCGATCAACAGTGGACAGCTTGCAAAGGCTTAGTTTTCTCATGCACAGAATACTGTAAATGAATGCCACGGCCGGATCATCCGCTAGCTGTAAAAACGGGGACTCGGGGGTGGAGGCCAGTGCATTTGCAACACTTAAACCCAGAACATGTTACAAAAGGTAAACTTATCATTTAAGCCTTCTTTTGTCCTCTTCCTGTGAGTTCCCTGCCAGTAAATGTCCATAAGGACATTTCATAAATGTACCCATATTGTTATCTACATTTATTTAACCACTTCAGCCCCGGAAGGATTTACCCCCCTAATGACCAGGCCATTTTTTGCGATACGGCACTGCATCGCTTTACCTGACAATTGCGGGGTCATGCAACGTTCACAAACAGAGCTTTCTTTTTGTGGTATTTGTGGTATTTATATCTGCGGTTTTTATTTTTTGCGCTATAAACAAAAAGACTGACAAATTTTTAAAAAAAAAACTACATTTTTTACTTTTTGCTATAATACATATCCAAAAAAATATATATATAAAAAAACAAATTTATTCATCAGTTTAGGCTAATATGTATTCTGCTACATATTTTTGGTAAAAAAAAAAATCGCAATAAGCGTATATTGATGGGTTTGCGGAAAAGTTATAGCGTCTACAAAATAGGGGAAAGATTTAGGGACTTTTTATTTTTTTTATTGTTTTTACTAGTAATGGCAACAATCTGCGATTTTTAGTGGGACTGCGACACTTTTTGGTGACCAGTGACACAAATACAGTGATCAGTGCTATAAAAATGCACTGATCACTGTATAAATGGCACTGGCAGGGAAGGGGTTAACACTAGTGGTGATCAAAGGGTTAAGTGTTCCCTAGGGAGGTGCTTTCTAACTGTCAGGGGGACAGACTGCCTGGGAGTAGAGAGAGATTGCTGTTCCTGATCACTAGAAACAGCTGATCTCTCTCTCCTCTCCTGTCATAACGGGGATCCACCTTGTTTACATAGGCAGATCCCTGTTCTGCCTTTCTTCACCGCGATCGCGGGTGGCCGGCGGACATCGAGTCCGCTGAACCTGCAGGCGAGCTCCCACAGATATGGCGATTCACGCAGCCAAGCCACCTTGCCGCAGTATAACTGCAGCGGCTGGTCGGCAAGTGGTTAATCTAGAGAGACAGAGCACCTTCCACAGGACAATTACAATATGATAATAACCAAATATATTATAAAAAAGCTCACCCGTGGGAGCCCAAAAATGCTCATATAGTGTAGTAGTTTATTTGAACTTAAACACAAGTATAAAACAGCTGCAGCATAATACAAAATAGGCCAACAAAACTTACATAAACTGCCACCACTCCTACCACAAGGACGTAGTGGTACGTGGTGGTAATAGCGTCAGCATGTAGGCCCCAACAAAACTTACATAATCTGCCACCACTCCACAAGGACGTGGTGGTAATAGCGTCAGCATGTAGGCCCCTTCCAACGCGTTTTGTGCTCTTGCATGTTCTTAAGGGATTCACCTCCTTTTCGTACAAGAGCACGAAATGTGTTGGGAGCGGCCTACAGGCTGCCTCGTGGTAGGAACGGTGGCAGATTATGTACATTTTTTGGCCTATTTTGTATTATGCTGCAGCTGTTTTATACTTCTTTTTAAGTTCAAATAAACTACTACACTACATGAGCATTTTTGGGCTCCCACGGGTGAGCTTTTTTTGCTTAGTGCCTAATTCTATCGGGGACCACCATCCTACATGTACACTGTAGCGTGATGTCTCTCCTTTTCAGAGTAACAACTTAAGGCGTATTACCATTGATTATCTGGTGAGTGCATCGATTGGTGGAGGTGTGACAAATTGTTCCCAGGCACATTGGGTGATGTTTATCTTATGCTGAGTTTTTTTCACTTTCTGGTAAGCGGATAGACTTATCAGGTTCATTATTGGAATTATTTACTGAAGATTTGGGGAAGTCAATTCACGGATACATATATTGGGACTATATTCAATTCATTTGACTCTCAATATATTGATTTATTATATCACAGAAAGCGCTGCACATCTTTTGTTATTTTAAGAATATAGAACATCGAATAAAATAATAACAATGCTACACTATTAATTTACATGGTGCTAAGCCTTGGCCTAAAGAATAATACATTACTCACAATACTCTTTGATGTCATTAAAGTAGTTTAAACCAGGCCTAACGTTGCCTAATCTTTAAATCCATTTTGTTTCTTGTTGCAGGATAAGTCTGTCAGCTATAAAGGGTCTCTCTTTCTGTCTCTCTCCCTCTCTCTGTCTGGCTCTCTGTTTCTCTCTCTCTTTTTCTCTCTGTGTCTGTCTGTCTGCCTCTCTCTCTGTCTGTCTGTTTCTCTCAGCCTGGGCAAACATACATCAAAAAAATATAAATTACCTACATATACTACACAGGGCCGGTGCAAGGATTCTTGTCTACTTAGGCGAAGATGCATTTTGGTACCCCCACCAATTGTTCTCATGCCCACACAGAATGGTCAGAGACTGCGGGCATGGCACACAGAATGGTCAGAAACTGCGAGCATGGCACACAGAATGGTCAGAGACTGTGGGTATGGTGCACAAAATGGTCAGAGACTGCAGGCATGGTGCACAGAATGGCGGCGATAGTCTCTGTGTGCTGCTGAATGGAGGAGTTTGTGACTCTCTCTCTGCTACCGCCCAGTTGGGAGGAAGGATTTTTGTCCAGGATCCAAATACAAAAAAGGGGGTCACTGCCCCCACCTATAACTGGTCTTCACAGCAAGGAGCACTGGAAGGGCAAACGCATGTAAAATAAAACCAAAGAATTTCCAAGCTCAACTTACCAATCAGCCTGCGACCAACCAAATTAACCTGCCTAACAGTATGCATTAAAAACAGAGGTTTACTTGCAGACATTTGCAAATACATGCATAAGCTGCAGGCCACGGCAAGGCACCCTGTATCCTGCAGACCCTACCTCTAACTTTGAAGAGTCTCCACAGTGGGAGCACATGTATTCTAATGGATAGATGAAGGGCAGATGACTGGAGGGAGTCCAACCCTCCTTAAAGGCGCAGGAGCACACTGAACACCCAGCACATTGCACAATGGCAGCAAAGGTGTCAGTGCGTTGCCTGACCAATATGTTAACAATACAAAAAAAGGTCACTGCCCCCACCTATAACTGGTCTTCACAGCAAGGAGCACTGGAAGGGCAAACACATGTAAAATAAAACCAAAGAATTTCCAAGCTCAACTTACCAATCAGCCTGCGACCAACCGAATTAACCTGCCTAACAGTATGTGTTAAAAACAGGGGTTTACTTGCACACATTTGCAAATACATGCATAAGCTGCAGGCCGTGGCAAGGCACCCAGGATCCAGCCTTAATGGCGGAAGGGAGAAGGGGTGGTGTCTTCTAGCCAAGGGCTCTCTGCCCTGCATCTGGCAAAGGAAGAAGAGTGCAGGAAGCAGAGCCGGGACTTGAGCGGCTGACGTTAACAGCGCCCAGTTGGGGCTGTGGTGTGTTGCTTGTCAGTGTGCTGGGTACAGGTGCGAGCAGGGCTGGCCGCCGGCGCTAGAATAAGCATCTCTTGGGGAATGAGCCCCTGGCTTTGGCGCCCCCCCTCTTCTGTCGCCCTCAGGCGGTGCCTTGGCTGCTCTTTGCTAGCGCCGGCCCTGATACTACAGAAGGTGGAAGGAGTAGGATTTGGACACACACTGGCAGTCTGGTAGCAAACAAAAAAACTAAATATTTCTGCAAATGTGTCATTACTGCTATATAAAATTTCAATAAACTTTCTAACTTTAGATCAGTCAGGTTGAAAGCAATGTCGCTGACTTCCACCATGAGTTTATTTAATTCCCTGACTGTGCCTTTCCATTTGAGGAAAATATCATCAATATATCTGTACCAGCATTGTAAAGGCAGTCCACAGGTTACAAATAAGATAGGTTAAATGTAACTCCAGCCAAAAAAATAATTCTTTTTGGATACCATAGGGAAGGGGTAACGCCCCTGTAACATTTGTTTTGCTGTCTGTGCCCCTGTTCAGAAGATTTCACCCCCTTTCTGTCCCTGTGACAATTCGATTTTGAAAATTTTGAGTTGTTGTGGAAACAAGTATTGTTGATAAAGTTTCACTGGAGACACCTTTTTCCCATAATTTTCCCTTCCTAGGGGTCAATTTCCTCTCACTTCTTGTTGTCTCCCTCCATTTGTCAATATGAGCCATATGTAAGTGGGATGTTTCACTCGGGGACTGCCTGTATCTGGGAAAGCTACAGAGACAGAACTTCATTAGTAAATAATACTCTCTCCCAGCCCCAGGTATAGATTGGTGCATGAAGATGCACAACACATCTTGTAGCTATACCCTGCACCTGGAGGTAGTGGGTTTTCAGGAAAGTAAAATAATTCCAACTAGGAATATATTTTATAGGTTGAATAATGTAGATGTTTAAGGGTCATGTGGACTGATCCTGTTCATTAAGAAAGCTTTTCACCACTCCAGTGCCCTGCTCATGGAAATGCTGGAGTATATGAAATATAGGAAGAGTGACACCTAACATGGGGCATCAAACAGAAGTCCACAAACCGACTAGCTCATTCAGTTAAAGAACCCACTCCTGAGACAATGGGGTGACCAGTTGGCTGCTCTAAATTTTTTAGGTTTAAGGGAGAGAGTAAAAGGTTGGTGTACCAGGGAAGGGCACATTAGGGTATGCAAAGGTGACCTTGTCGATGAGGGCTGCCCCAAAGTTTCTACAAACAATTTTGCTGTATTCTGTAATATGGACCTGTACATCTCCCCTAGGGCAGTATCCGGGTCCCCATAAACTTTTTATGGCAATAACTTGCATATAAGCCTTTAAACTTAGGACTTTTGATTTTTCATAAATAATTGGAGAATGGAGGCGGGACTTTGTGTGAGGCATGTTGGTGAATGTGTCCACGTTAAAAGACTAGTAGGGTAGGATGTCTAAAGTTAATCCTGTGTCAAGTGATGATACCCACAAGGTCTATTGCAAAAAAATGATGCATAGTTTATTACAGAAAGATCATAAAACCAAATACATGATACAAGGAATACATTTGGGCTGCAATGAAGCATGTTGACATGCATAAGTTTACAGACATGGTTCAAGTAATGGTTATATATGTACAGAACATGGTAAAGTGGTGTAACACATGGTACAGTAGATAAAAGTATGCATCAATAGATGTTAACGCTACGCGTTTCTTGGCTTGAAACCAATCGTCAGGAGTCTGATGCAGTGTGGCTGCATAGAAAAAAATAACTATGTATCAGTAGGAGTATGGAGAGAAATGGGCGCATACAAGTGCACATTTATTTAAATATACTCACACAGGATGCATGGGTGAATGATATCCCATGCATTATGGTGCAATGTTGGTCCGGGTACACTGAATCTCACCCGGGGTTGAGGCAGAGAGCACGCTCCAAACGGACCATCGGCCCCGACCGACAAAGTGGCCGGAGCACCTGCAGGGGCCACCAAGCAGGGACAAGTGATGAGGCCCAGGGGATGGGACAAACACTGGGAATGAAAAGAGGAGATGAGATAGTGAGTGAGTGGAGTGAAAGGTGAAGAGTGAAGGTAGAAAAGGAGACAGAAAGTGGGACCAGGAGAGTGCATAAGTAGGGATGGTTAAAAATAGCCCATCATGAAAGAAAAAGTGTGTGAGCCGAAGAGTGAATATGCAAAGACCAGGAAGCCACTGCAAGTGTCAGTGGAGAGGTGTGAGGGTGTGCAAAGAAGTTACCTGTGGTAAGATGGCCGGGCCAGGTGGCGTGCCCCAAGAAGGCATGGTGAGCGCTCGAGGTGCCCGGTCAGTGACGGCCGTGATATAGCCGAGGGCCGGGGGCGTGCTCCCGCCAACGTCATTGGCGGACATGATGACGCGGCGGGGGGCGGGCAGCCAGGAGCGTCGAGCGGCCACCCCTCAACCCCGCAGCGCCAAGGTCATAGTTGGTGAATCACCAGTGTACTCCGCCTAAGGCAGCCGGAGGCGTCAGAGGCGGGACATGGGAGTAATGACGTCGATGCGTCGAGGCCAAGGCCCGCCCACGTCAGCGGCGGGGCGGGCGGCGGGCCAAGGGCTGGGCGCATCGCAACCCCGGGCAAAGACCAGATTTGCCCCGGCAACAACAGCATTATGAGAGTAATAGACAGATGTTGTGAAGATCAAAGGGGATATAGAGACTGTAAAACGGAAAAAGAAAAATCATGGGAAAAGGCGAAGTACACAGAATAAACAAGCCATATGAAGGCTGATGGTCTCTGCCCTGATTGGAGACAGTGGTGGGCAGAGAATATAAGATGATAACCACAGAGTCTTGCAATGAATAGGATCATTAAGCAAGAGAGTGTGGATAAGATTAGTTATGGTCCTAGAAGGATATAAGGTGTGACTGAAGGGAAAACAGGAAATGAAAAGGTAAAGAGTGGGAAACAAATAGGCAGATAAAAGGATAAATATAAACCAAAACAAAAAACAGCTTTAGCCCTGAATTAAATCAGTTTATATTGTCTGACTAAAGAGAAAACAAATGAACCCAAAGAAAAGGAAAAAAAGAAAAACAGAAAAACAAAGAACAGAAAGCAAAAGACATAAAACAAAAGGGGCGACAACTTTAGCCCTGAATTAAATCAGTATTTGCCTGACTAAAGGGAGAACAATAACAACACACATTTTTAGCCCTGAATTGAATCAGTATAATTTTAGCTAAAAAGGGAATTAACAAAAGCAAAGGAGATAAATAAGAGTTGCTAACGGTATCAAATGGCTATGTTAATGTAACTCTTGCACTGAAGTAAGTCAGTAAGCGAGAGGCGGACCATAGGTCTCTATAACATGGAAGATACCAAAGGGAAAAGGGAGACAACAAAGCAGAAGAGGAATGAGGAATGAGTAAAAAGCAACGGTATGGGGAATAGATAGGATAGGGAAACGGTAGGTAAAGCATAGGGAAGTGGATGGGGTTGGAAGGTTTGAGCTAGACAGGTGGACAGGTATTTGGTTTTATGATCTTTCTGTAATAAACTATGCATCATTTTTTTGCAATAGACCTTGTGGGTATCATCACTTGACACAGGATTAACTTTAGACATCCTACCCTACTAGTCTTTTAATGTGGACACATTCACCAACATGCCTCACACAAAGTCCCGCCTCCATTCTCCAATTATTTTTGTATCTTATGGGATGGAGGCATGTTGGTGTTTGCACACAATACAAGTGGACAGGTCACAACCTCAACTTAGACATATAATTACCAGGGTGGCAGACACCCGCTCCCTGTGACCTGATAATCCACCTATCTAGCTCAAACCTTCCAACCCCATCCACTTCCCTATGCTTTACCTACCGTTTCCCTATCCTATCTATTCCCCATACCGTTGCTTTTTACTCATTCCTCATTCCTCTTCTGCTTTGTTGTCTCCCTTTTCCCTTTGGTATCTTCCATGTTATAGAGACCTACGGTCCGCCTCTCGCTTACTGACTTACTTCAGTGCAAGAGTTACATTAACAGAGCCATTTGATACCGTTAGCAACTCTTATTTATCTCCTTTGCTTTTGTTAATTCCCTTTTTAGCTAAAATTAT